>NC_048306.1:99399449-99699449 GCF_013100865.1 Trachemys scripta elegans
CTGTTCCTTGTAGGTCCCAGGCTCCTTCTCAGGCCCTGGCCGTGCTGCAGAGACGCTGCGGGTTGGACACTTGCTCTGGCGGTGGCCACACGCTCTCAGGCTCTCGGTGGCAGGACCCTTCTTCCCAGCGTCGCCCCTGCCCGGTCGGGGTTACGATCCCCCCCAAGTCTGGCCTGCAGAGCCTCTTGGCTGAGGCGTCTCCCTGCGCTGGGCCCACTGCCCAGGGTCCCCCTCGCTCTCCCCAGCTGCTCCCCGCACCCGGCTCCGGACGGCTCCAGCCCCGGCTCCAGCTCCAGCTCCAGCTCCACTCGGCCTCAGCCCGGCTGCTGCTGCTGCTCTGCCTCCAGCTCCCTGGGCTGCTTCTCTGGCTCCTCTGGCTCTGGTTGCTACAGCTCTGCCCCCAGCACAGCTCTGCTCTCTCTGGGCTGTGCTCTGGCTCCGGTTGCTACAGCTCTGCTCCCAGGGCAGCTCTGCTCTCTCTGGGCTGTGCCCTGGCCCTGGGGCTGCAGCTCTGCTCCCAGCAGCTCAGCTCTGGCCCCTGCCCTCTCCTTAGCTCGGCCCCACTCTGTCTGACTCAGGCCATTCCAGTTCACACGGAGGACGGGACCCCCTGGCCTCCTGACTCCCTGATTAGCTGCCCGCCCTGTCAATCAGGCTGATCTGGAGTATTGGCCTCTCCCCATTGCCCCTGGGGACTGTCCGTCTCAGGCTCCTGATTTGCCACCGACCCCTCCCCTTTTAGTGCTGGGAGCTAGCAACCAACCCCCCCCCCCCTGAGTGTTAGTAAGGGGGCAACCGTCCCCTTACACTTAGAACCGGTCCTTTCCCTGCAGATTTTCCATTGAGAAAGCCCGGCGTGTAAACCAGTCATTGTGATCCTTTGTGCTTCCGCCGCTGCCTTTCAGCTGTGATTAAACATCGCAACGTAGCGGCCATGAAGTGGGGAAACTGAGGGGCGGAGAGATGCAGTGACACCGTACAGGGCGTCGGGAGCAGATTGAGGAGTAGAGCACAGGTGCCCAAGCCCATCCTGAGCTTGTATTGCCGGTGAGGCCACATTCTCTCAACATTCTTGGAGACTCAGCTAAGCCCCCAGGCAGAGTGGTGATCCTCGCATCCTCGCCGCTGGACAAACCCGACTGCGAAAACCTGAATTGTAACGCGCCTAGGTGTTGTGTTCTGAGATGACTGGTCACTTTCTGCTGCTGTTTGGGCTGGAAAGACGCTGCAGATGGTTCTTTCCCTCACCCTCTGGCAATGGTAGGCTCAGTCGTCACCATCTGAACCAGGAAATAAAGAGGGGCACAAAAATGGGAAACGATTGCTGAAAAGAAATTGTGATCTGTCCTTTTTGAGCCTTGGAGCAGTCAGTTCGTTTCCAGTGTAGGGCTAAAGGTTCTCTCTGTTCTTAGTTTATTCACACTGAATCCTTACTCCCATCCCAAAGGCAGAGCATGTGGTTATTGACAAAAGCCTCCCCATTTGAGTGGGGAAAGACTTTGAATCTGTCATTAGTTCATTATATCAGAGGTGGGCATGAGTTTGGAGTCAGATTTCGAACTCTCCCAAGAGGGTGAATATTCAGATCGGGCGTCGTTTGCAAAATTCAGGTGTTCAGTGGAGGTTAGAACATAAGAATGGCCGTACTGGGTCAGACCAAAGGTCTAGCCCAGCATCCTGTCTACCGACAATGGCCAATGCCAGGTGCCCCAGAGGGAGTGACCCTAAAAGGTAATGATCAAGTGATCTCTCTCCTGCCATCCATCTCCACCCTCTGACAAACAGAGACTAGGGACACCATTCCTTACCCATCCTGGCTAATAGCCATTAATGGACTTATCCTCCATGAATTTATCCAGTTCTCTTTTAAATGCTGTTATAGTCCTAACCTTCACAATCTCCTCAGGCAAGGAGTTCCACAAGTTGACTGTGCGCTGTGTGAAGAAGAACTTCCTTTTATTTGTTTTAAACCTGCTGCCCATTAATTTCATTTGGGGGCCCCTAGTTCTTGTATTATGGGAATAAGTAAATAACTTTTCCTTATCCACTTGCTCCACATCACTCATGATTTTATATACCTCTATCATATCCCCCCTTAGTCTCCTCTTTTCCAAGCTGAAGAATCCTAGCCTCTTTAATCTCTCCTCATATGGGACCCGTTCCAAACCCCTAATCATTTTAGTTGCCCTTCTCTGGTGCATATGACAGCTGCTCTCAGACACTGGTCCAGGGAACACTCCCTTGTGGGTGGTCTGCAGGGATCTTGCCAGCCACTTTGTTCTGGCTCCTCCTTTTTGTTCCCGCTGCTAAATCACATTAAAAGGACATAAACATATATTTGAAACGTAATAGTCCTTTCCCAAGAGAGCAGTTGCTATTGTTGCCACCTGGAGGCTACTTGACTGCGAATGGGAGGGGAGGTGGAATCTATGCAAGGGGAGATATGCCCATGAGACAATCTCGCCAGCAAGATGTGGTGCCCGCTATGAAACCAGAAATTATGGGCACGATGGAGGAACCACTAAGTCCAATCCTCTGACCTGTGCCATGCAGAAGATCAGACTGGATGAACATAATGGTCTCTGTTGCCGTTAAAATCTATGAATGTAGTAAAGAGTTTGAAAACTCCTGCTTTACATAAGCAAATGCTCAGGAGGATGTTAAATAGCAGCTACTAAAGTTGGACATTTTAAAAGCAGCAGGTCCAGATAACTTGCATCCAAGAGTTTTAAAGGAGCTGGCCAAGGACCTCTCTGGATCAATTTTCAATAACTATTCTAACACTGGGGAAGATGCAAGGAACTGGAAGAAAGCCAGACTCTCTCCTGTCTTATACTTAGACTATAAGATCTTTGGGGCAGGTACCAGCTTTTTGTTCTGTGTTTGTACAGCGCAGAGCACACTGGGGTCCTGGTCCATGACTAGGGTTCCTAGGCACGATCATGGTGGTAATTAATAATATTTTAAACAACTAAATGGGATGACCTGGGTAATTATAGGTCTATAAAACTGACACTGATCCTGGGTAAAATAATGGAACAGTTGATATGAGACGCCATTAATAAAGAATTAAAGAATGGTAATATAATTCATGCCAATCAACATGAGTTTATGGAAAATAGATCCTATCAGACTAACTTGATATCTTTCTTTGATGTGATTATAAGTTTGGTTTATAAAGTTAATGGTGTTGCTGCAATATACTTAGACCTCTGTAAGGCGTTTGACTTGGTACCACATGGCAATTTGATAAAGAAACTAGAACAATATAAAATTAACATGGCACACATTCAGTTGATTCAAAACTGGCTAACTGACAGGTCTCCAAACATAACTGTAGATGGGGAATAGGGCCCCGCAGGGATCAGTTCTTGGCCCTACACTATTTATCATTTTTGTCAATGACCTGGAAGAAAACGTCAAATCATCATTGATAAAGGTTGCAGATGACACAAAGATTGGGGGAGTGATAAATAATCAAGAGGACAGGTCACCGGCACAAAGCGATCTGGGTCACTTGGTAAACTGAGGGCAAGCAAGCAATCTGTGTTTTTAATATGGCCAAATGTAAATGTATCCGTGCAGGAATGAAGAACGTAGGGCACACTTACGGAATGGGGACTCTATCCTGGAAGCAGTGACTCTGAAAACTTTGGGGGTCGTGGTGGATAATCAGCTGAGCATAAGGTGCCAGTGTGGCCAAAAGGGCTAACGTGATCCTTGGATGCCTAAACAGGGGAATCCCGGGTAGGAGCAGGGAGGTTATTTTATCTCTGTATTTGGCACTGGTGTGACCGCAGCTGGAATCCTGTGTCCAGTTCTGGTGTCCCCAATTCCAGAACTGGAGAGCGTTCAGAGAAGAGCCACGAGAATGATTAAAAGATTAGAAAACACGTCGTATAGTGTTAGACTGCAGGAGTTCAATCTTGTTGTTTTAACAATAAGAAGGTGACAGGGTGACATGATCACATTTTATAAGTACCCGCATGTGGAACCAAGCTTTGAGAATGGGCTCATTTGTCTGGCAGACAAAGGTATAACGAGATCTAGTAATTGGAAGTGAAAGCTAGACAAATTCAGACTAGAAGTAAGGTGCACGTTTTTAACAATGAGGGTAATTAGCCATTCAAACAATTTACCAAAGGCTGTGGTGGATTCTCCATCACTGGAGATTTTTCAAACAAGACTGGCTGTTTCCCCAAGCGATATACTCTAGCTCAAACAGGAATTAGCCCAGTGAAGTCCTCTGGCCCTGTGTCAGATTGGTGAATCACAGTGCTTCTCTCTGTCCCTGGAATCTATGAATTTATGAATCACTACAACCTAGCTGTTCCCTAACTGTCCATTTTTGGCGAGGGTTATTTGGATGCAGATAGTCACCTGCTCTTTCTTCAGCTGAAAAGTTGGGTTGCATTTACGAGCCACTGATGGTTCCTAAACTTCAACAACCTGTGAACCCCTTTCATTTAAAATGTCAAGTCTCGTGAACCCCCTCCTAAAAATGAATATTTCCAGGGATTTTCTCCTTTATCTGAATATAAATGATAAAAGCAGTGATCTGGGAAATATAAAATTTGTTTTTATGATATGCATATTACACGCTATTTATTATTATTTATCATTACAGTATTTTTATTACATTATGAAAATGGCGACACTCTTCCAAGATCTCGCTTTCATAGTTGTATCACTTTGAATAAGCCTGTTATAAGACAAGGCTCCTATGTTTCATCAAGGAGTATCAGATATGAAACAAAATGAAGGTATTTAAGAAGCCAACTCAAAGAGTTCCTCTTACACAAGCATTCAGGTCTTGAGCAGTCCAGGCAAACAATGCACGTTACAACAAAGCTTAAACTTGTTCTTCATAATGATTAAAAAAAAAATAATACTAGCTGCCTATTTAATTTTAAAAACAGCAAAAAATTCCATTTCTTATAAGGAGTCTTGACATTTAAATCTCCTCAGTGTGATAGAGACGCTTGCTTTGATCTGCTTAGCTCATGGAAGTCCAGTGGCTCCGGGCTGCTGACTCCATGCTGCCCGGGGTCCCTAGGGACAGCTCTGTCCGCCATTATGGAATTTTTTCCCGAGAACCCCCTGTAACATTTCACGAACCCCCAGGGGTTCATGAACCCCAGTTTGGGAACCACTACCCTAGATTGATTTACCCTTTGCTTCCCCTCGCTCAGCACCTTTATCACCCTTCTCCCTCTGAAAGTCTCATCTCTTTTCTCGTTGCCCTAGGTGACAGTAATGAACTGCAGCTGCTCTCCCTAAAGGCCTGTGAGTCTGCCGGTAAAGGGCCATCTTGGAGGCAAGTTATAGAGCCAGTCCCTGAGCTGGTATAAATTGGCATAGCTCCAGAGTGGTCAATGCAGCTGTGTTGATTTACACCAGGTGAGTATCTGCCCCACATACTTTATTCCCATTGTTATCAAAGCTCATGCAAGTATCTCTGCCTGCCATCTCGCCTGGGCTTGGGCAGACAGATTTGTTAACAAAAGCATCTTCATTTATCTTTCCAATGCATCCCCTGCAGGCGGATGTTTCTCTGACCCTCACGTTTTCAGTCATCTTTTCTCTTCTTCCTTCCAGCGCTCGCGCGGCTCCTTCCGTTTGAAAGATAAGTGTTGACGTATGCAATAGCAAAGTGAGCAAAACGTAATTGATAACACCTAGGAAGAAAGTTTCTTTGTCTTGTAGCTACACAGAATCTGTTTCTTTGTGTTTTGCATGCATGCATATGGTCCTGGTGATTTTTAAAGATGCAATTGTCTGAGCCAGAGAGAGAATTCCAAGCAAGTGCCAGCAGTTGAGACATGTGAGGCATTTATCACATCAGTTTCCAACTTCCAGGGGCTGCTTGCAGAAGGAGACCATACAAGAAAAGCTGCCAGCCTCTGGGCGACCAGTGTTTATGTTGGTCTTCCTGAGCGAAGTCCTGGCCACATCTCACACACACATGATTTAACCCTTAGAAACCAGCTGTGGTCCCCGCTCCCTGGAGCTTCTGAATCTACATTAATGCAAATCAGCCACAAAGTCCCCTTGAATAGATTTTCCCCGCAGATGGTTTAAGAATAAAGGATAGATTTTCTCTCCCATTGTGCACCACTCAGTTGCCATAAAGGAGAATTCCCCCTGGGTAGCTTATGGCTGCTACTGCTCCCCTCACAGCCCCCAGTATAGAGGGCATGGTGTGGGGGATGGAGCAGACCCATGGGGCATGGTGCTGCAGGTATTCTGGGCTGCACGGCTGTCCATAGGCAGCCCAGGCCAGGGTGCTGCAATTTAGAGCAGGCAGAGGCGTCTCTAGCTTGTGGTGGGTGTTATTTCAGCCTAGGGTTGCCAACGTTCCAGGATCATCCTGAGTCTCCAGGAATAAAAGGCTAATCTTTCATTAACGTTTATGGCATGTGATGAAACCTCCAGGAATGCGGCCAACCAAAACTGGCAACCCTATTTCAGCCCTTGGAGCAACCAGAACCTGGAAGACAGGTGGCTTAGAGCTGCTTTTCCCTCTTCCCGCTGTGCTGCAGCTCCAGACTCAGACCCAGAATGTGGCAGTGTAACCCGGGGCACGGACTCCGCAGAAAAATACAGTCAGCCGGGGCTTTTCCTCAAGGGAAACGACTCCCCCGCCGGGGGTTCGGCTCTGCCCTGTGATGCTGGGTGTGGCGTGCACCCTTCCCAGAGGCAGCCAAAGCAGGGCCCTTCCCCTGAGCATCTGTGAAAAGGGAGGGGTAAACCAAACTGGAGTGAATCCCTTGTTTAGTGGCCCCCCCTCCCCCCCATAGGTAGTTATAAAGCTGCAGGGGAGAAGGCCGAGGGCCAGGTGATATGAAGGGAGGGCTCAGGAGGCCAGGGGAATCTGAGTGCCAAGCACAAGGAATCATAGAAGGCTGAGATGGGGTGAGGGCTGTTAGATCATCTGGCCTGTTTCCCTGCAAGGAGGGGAGTCGGGAACGTGAGCGGGGATCCAGAGGGTAGGCGAGGCCATGGCGGGCTTCTAAAGAGATGGCATATTTGAACTGGAAGTAGAAGCAAACGGAGGGTGAGTTTGTCTGAGTTTGCGGCTGATGTGCCTGCATCAGGGTCTTTCTGGGGGTCATTCTCAGCGCCACGCGAAGGCAAGAAGAAGATGACCTGATATTTGCATAGGATCCCAAAACTCCAATTGCGGGAAAATCTAGCAAGGTAGGATGGAGTGTAATCAGGGAACGGGGATTAACTCTTTCCTGTTCAGGGAGAAAAAGCCAGGGCAGCTTTAATCACCTTGGATTTACATTTCATTAGAGAGATGGGCTTGTCCGGCAATACAGCGCTGCCTGGGATTGGTCCCGTATAGACCGAATGGGTTCTGCTTATTGAATCACCAATACCATTTCCATGTCACCCTGGAAGGACGTGGGAGCACTACCTGGGTAACCTGGTCACTCTCTGTGCTAGCAACATTTAAACAGAGTAGCAAAAAAAAAAAAAAAAAAAAAACCCCTACAGCAAAGGAAAACAACAGGAACATAAAATTATTATCCAGGAAAGAAAGAAAAATGAGCGACTGTTCTAGCAATCTGCACTGTGTCTGCAACCACGCTGAGGTCTCCGGGAGAGGTTAAGGCAGCAGAAGATAGATACACGTGGTCTTAAATTGGAGACAGGAAAGCACTCACACAGGCCCTCTTCATGCTCCCTGGACCACCCACTGCAAATGAAATGACATTACTTTGGTCAAAATAGAAAGGAAGAATTGTAATATTAAAGAAATCATTTTGGAAATTGCTAGGTTGGCTTTCTGGGGGTGATAGCAAAGTACTAATAATTCTGTACACTGATCTAGCATCCTTCATCCTGAGGGACACCAAAGCACTTTCCCAAAAGCTATATACAGCAATTGCCACGCTCATTGTGGAAAGCAGCCACCTCTGGGCTGGAGCACAGCAGTAATATAAGACACACGACCACTTAGCACAGAGAGAGGAGGCTAATAAACTGGAAACATCTGAAACTGCCCGAGGAAATTTAGGGAGGCAGAATGAAACTACCCAATCTGGTATTTGTCCAGGACATTGGGGTTAATATCTCACCCTTGGGGTAGAAAAACTGGGTCTCTAATCACCACAAGTGGTCAAGACCTCACTTGGGGAAAGGTAGCAATTTTTCAGCAGCGCATGTTCAATCTAATCTATTTTTCTAGGCCTCTATACTATTCTCCCCATGTTGGTATCTGAGCAACCAGTGCTGGGCCATTAAGTTGTCTTTAGTAGCTAGAGTTGATTGGGAAGTATAGTTTATTTCCCTGAAAAGCAGAAAACCCCCAAACTGGAATTTTTTCCAGGGTTTGAAAACTGATTTTTTTGTTGTTGTTTTGGGGGTTTACAGTTTTTTAACCTAAATCCAAAAAAATATTGATGAAAATGGAAATTCTCTTGCAAAAAATTTCTATTTAGTAAAAAAAAAAAAGGCATGTAATTTCTGGCCAGCTCTGGTAGTGACAAATGAAAAGACTCACTGAGGGATCTGGAGTGTGAAACTTTCCCAAAGATGCTGCCAATGGGCTCAACTCCCTGCTCTGCCTCCGACTTCCTGTGTGTGACCTTGGCCATGTCACTTAGGGTACATCTACACTACAGGGGGGAGTCGATTTAAGATACGCAAATTCAGCTACGTGAATAGCGTAGCTGAATTCGACGTATCGCAGCCAACTTACCCCGCTGTGAGGACGGCGGCAAAATCGACTTCTGCGGCTTTCTGTCGGCGGCGCTTACTCACACCTCCGCTGGTGGAGTAAGAGCGTCGATTCGGGGATCGATTGTCGCGTCCCATCGGGACGCGATAAATCGATCCCCGAGAGGTCGATTTCTACCCGCCGATTCAGGCGGGTAGTGTAGACCTAGCCTAAGCCTCTCTGTGCCTCATTTCCCGCCCTTTACAATGGGGATAACAGCACTGCCCTGCCACACAGCATGCTGTGAGGATAAATGCATTGAAGATTGTGAGCTCGTCAGATACTGTGGTGATGGGGTCCGATAAATACCTAAGATAGATAGACCGCAGATACGCTGTACTACAGCTCTGGCTGAAATAACACGCACCAGGAAAGAATGTTTAGCTCATTCTCAGCAGAGAGCCACTTTTTGCAGTGGCTTGGATCTATGCCTCCACAGTTTGCCAACCCTCCAGGATTGTCCTGGAGTCTCCAGGAATCAAAGATTAATCTTTAATTAAAGATTGTCATGTGATCCAACCTAAATTGGCAACCCTTCCCCTGCTGGACTCTGGAGAACTGGGGCAGAAGGCAGCCATGTGGAGAGAGGAGACGGAGGCATGGCTGAGGATTTCAAACCTGTGAAACGTCAGTCTCATGATTTAGGGTCTAAGCCAGGCCCCAGGCTGGAAGACCACAAGTCACACTGGCCTCTAAGCAGCCAGAGCTGAGTAAGGAGATCAGGATCTGGCCTGTCAATTGCATTTGTTGCCTGTTTTTTTCAAATGGAAATAAAATGAAGAAAGAACTCCCGTCTGAAAGAAAAGGATCCAGGAATCAAGGGAAATCTATGGGCGAGATCCTCAGCTGGTATAAATTGGTGTAGCGCCTAAGAGGCCAATGTGGTGAAACCCCAGCTGGTATAAATAGGCATAATTCCACTGGAGTCAGCGTGGCCAGATTCTCAGTTGGTATCTGCTGGTGTAGCTTCATGGACTTCTATGGAGATGCAGCAGTTTGACACAGTCGAGGATCTTAAAATTTATGAGCAGAGTTAATTCTCTGGCAAACAATAGATAAGTGAAACTAACCAGGGAAGAGGTCTGCAAGTCCCGCGATTTAAGCACATGCCAAAAGGCAAATGGGGAGAGGGGAGGAGAAGAGGGAGGAAGGAAGGAAAATTAGTCTGCATTTGCCACTTATTGGCCATGGCCAGGGTTTGTAAAGTTAAAAGATGTCAAAGGTCTGGAATTGCCCGATGCCACCTCTCCGAGTCAGTCTGGAAAGTGTCTGCAATATTACACAAAGGCACACGCAGAGGGTCTGTAATGATCAGAGATCACCAGGGCCTCAGAAAGCTTTAGGCTGATGCAACCTCGGGTAGGGTGAAAGGCTGCAGAGATGATGGGTGAACTTGAGTGGTGGAGCTTTCTGACCCCATGGGTTTCCAGATTCGTTCCAAAGGCTGTTTGCCAGAACTGGGAATGGGCAACACGGGATGGATCACTTCATGATGACCTGTTCTGTACATTCCCTCTGAAGCGACTGGCATTGGCTACGGTCAGAAGACAGGATACTGGGCTAGATGGACCATTGGTCTGACCCAGTCTGGCTGTTCTTATGTTCTTGCATTCTATGAAGGAAGAGGAGGCATGTGGGCGTTTGCTCGACACTTTTGATTGCCCTGGAACCATGCAGAAGTGTACTCAGGCACGTGACCCCAGGGAAGTCCATGGGACTAAGTGAGGACTGCTTGTGGGAGATTGTCAGCTCTTTGGGACAGAGACTAACTTGTTCTGTGTCTGTAGAGCACCTCGCACAATGGGGCCCTGGTCCATGACTGAGGCTTCTACGTGCTAGGATAACACAAATAATAAATACTACTAATAATTAATAAAAGTCTGGAGGGATCAGAGAAAAAGGTTACCAAGAAGCAATTGTCCTAAACAAGCAGCACAAGGGATTTATTAGTACAAGAGAATTTGTTTTTCCTGTGGCATTGTGACGGGGTTGGGACTCACCACTTGGCGCCTCCTACTGGTTGTCCCATCCGTCGTCTTGCCCTCGGTTGGCGTGTCCGGACCCGCGTTGCTCCCAAGCTCGTGGCGTCCTCTTCGAGCCACTGCCCTCCGGCAGTGCCCCTTAGTCCATCCTCGCCCCCTTCCAGGGGGGGTCAATCAGCTGCCTCTCTGCGACCTGGCCGATGTGGCCAACTGCACCCTCAAAGTCACTCCCCTCTTGGCAGGGGGTTGGTGCAGCTCTAGATGACCGCTCCGTCGGCCGGGTGTAAGGCAAAGGGGAAAGGGGGGGACCCAGGCCCGCCCACTACTCTGGGTCCCAATCCAGGGACCCTCTAGTGGCAGCCGTCCTGTCCTCCGTCTCTCCCTCCGTCTGTCCATGTCCCTGGGCCGCTTCCCCTTCGGCCCCTTGCACCGGCTAGGCCCTTCCCTTCAGGGCCTGCAGCCTGACAGACACCGGGCTGGAGTTACCCTCTGCTCCCCCGGGCCTGCCCAGCACTGCACTGTCTCAGGTGCTAGTCCCCAGCCTGGAGTCAGACCTTCCCCTGTCGAAGAAGACCCCTTGCTCCTGTCCTGAGCAGCCTTCTTATAGGGCTGAGCCTGGCCCTGATTGGCTGCCTCCAATCTGGGCCCTGATTGGCTCGCTATAAGGCCTTCCCTGATGAGCTTCCTGTCTGTGCAGGCCCACTGGCCTGCTGCAGCCACCCCACTACAGGCATCTTTGTACTTTGTATTGCAAAATGCTTTGCAGAGAAAATCCTACAAAAGCGAAACAGAGCAGGGGCTTGTGGATTCCTCACCGACGCTGCTGAGTCCTCACATAGCAGCATCCATGAATAGTACTTTCTGCTATTTCCTCCTGGCTAGGAGACTCCATCCCATCCTGATCTGGCCTTGGTTCTCCACACCTTCCTCACTTTCTGTCTAGACTACAGCAATGCCACAGACCTTGGGATGGAGCCATCATCATTTAGGCAACTCCAACTAGTACAGAACACCGTAGAGCTTCTCCTCAGCAGACCTGTCCTCCACTCCCCATAGAATAGCAAGTCAAGTTGCAGGCTTCAGTCCTTATCTTCACGGTGCTCAAAGACCTGGGCCCATATCTCAGAGCCTAAAGCGCTGGGATGAAGACTATGGTGACAGCTTTGCTCCTTGGGTACCATGGGACTTTCCACCATCAGGGTAAAGCTTGTCTGTGAAAGACCCAGAGCTTTCTTGGGGCCTGGACTCGGACTGTGGAATGAACTCCTCCAGGAACTAGGACCCGGCTTCTCCAGCCGGCCTTCTCTGAGAGAAACACAGAGGAGCATGGATCCTCAAACACCAAATCCTACCAAACCAAACCATTCCACACACAACTTCCCCTCTGGGAGAGGACGAGAGAGAATGAACGACGCTTCAGAGACTTGAAAAATCCACACCCCTGAGCGATGCAGTGACACCGACCTAAGCCCTGGTCTAGACAGCACTACGCTGACAGGAGGGCTTCTCTCGTCGCCATAGCTACCATCTTTTGGATTAACTACGCCGATGGGAGAAACTCTCCTGTCAGCATAGTAGTGTCTTCACCCCCACGCTGACAGAAGACATGGACCAAATTCTGGTCTCGCCTCGGTGTAAATCCAGATTAACTCTATTGATTGTGGAGAGGTTATTGCAACTTTACACCAGTATCAGCAAGACCAGAATCTGGCCAAATGTTTATAAAAAGAGAGTTACATTAAAAAGCTTTTTACCGAAATACTTAATTAAAATAATATTGGAACAACCAAGCCACATTCTGTGCTAAACACACAGGAACGGCTTCCCACAGCTCATTTGTGAGAGCGCTCGATAATAGCGGAGGGTAATTATTTTTTAATCAGCCAGTGTAAAGAACTGTTGGCATGTTAACAAATGGTACTTATTTTCTATTGCTCTAATAGTACAAGATCGCGTGCTGTGTTGTGCCAACTCGCTGGCACTTCCCTGGCATAGTGGAATTACCCGGCTTTCTGCCGGCTGCAGCTGCTTGGATTTTAATAAGTTTGCAATTTGTGAAGGTTCGACGTGCTGGAGGGTTGGATCAGTGCAGGCAATAATGGTTTGCGCTTCTAGAGCAAAGCAAAGATCCCAAAGCTCTTTACAAATGCTAATTAATCGAGCCTAACCACACCTCTCTAAAGAGTTTATTTTTATTATTATTTATCTGCTTTGTAGTAGCAGTTTAGGAGCCCCAGTAATGGACCAGGGCTCCACTTTGCTAGGTGCTGTACAAACCCAGGCCTGAAAGATGGTCCCTGCCCCAAAGAGCTAAGGAGAAGTACTATTATCTCAATTTTACAGATGGGGAAACTGAGGCACAGAGCAGGGAAGTGACTTGCCCTTGGTCACACAAGAAGTAGACTCCTAAATGCCTTGCTCCCATGCTAATTCCCAGACAACATTCTTGATGCTAATTTAAATCTTACTGGTACTATTTCTTGGATCTGGGCTAGGAGTCTCATGAAATTGGCATAGAAATCTCAGGAGTTCAGATACCATGGATATAGCATAATATACATATCTAGATAGAGAGGGAGATTTCTAGTTCTCTCTGCTTCCAGAGAGGATGGGAATCCTTCAGGAATGGGCTTTCTTCTGCATCATTTCTGCATCTCTCTCTCTGCCTTTACTCAGACCCCAGAAATGCACATCCGAAGCAATCAATGATTGAGCAGGTGAGTGCCTACCATAGCCACCCCAGTTCGTCAGCACTGGAACTGCTGCCCTGGGCGTTGCATATTAACGGTGCCCAAGCAACTCTGTACATTAATAATTCTATTTGTTCTGAAAGCCCACAGCAGGGGCCATGAAAATGAATGAGAGCCCACTGAAATCAATTTCCTGCCGCAAAAAATCCTCACCAGAGGAAAATGTGCAAAGGGGCTACAGCGGTGGTGGGGTTTTTTGAAGCAGTAGGGATAATAGATTCCTGGCCAAGGGGTGTGTTTTGTTTATCCACTGTACATGTTCTTTGTCCCTCTCTCCCCTACCAGCTCTCTGATCGCTCTGCTTGGATGTTGCATCCTTCCCCCTCCACCTCCCAGACTCTTGTATGGCTTGTCTATTTCAGCTGTGAGCCCTTCGGGGAGGATCTCTTATATATGTTTGGGCATGGTTGGTGCCTCTGATTGAGGCTGCTACGTGCTACCATGAAGTAACAATCATAAAGCCCGAGTACTTGCAAAAATGGTTTTAAAATGAGTTTAGTGCTTGTGACAGGTGCTAGGTCCGTAACCCTGAAATTGCCATCCTGTGTCTACCTAATCCATCTGTTTACGCAGATATTCCTACTTCTCCTCTCACTGTGGTAGGTGACCACAGTATCTCTCTCTCTTGGCTGGACAAAGAGATAGACAGACACCCCTGTTGTTCCCCCCACCACAGAATGAAATACCCTGGTCATAGGCAGTACAAAGCTCTGTGCTGCCTCTTTGTTGTGCCCACACCTGCCCCGCCCGGTAGTGACCATTTCTTTGGGATGCTCGTGGAATGTCAAAGGGCTGGTCTCCACTAGGAAATCAGAGCGACCCAGCTACGTCATATAGGAGCGTGAAAAAATCCACCCCCCTATGCACCATAGTTAAGCCGACTTAAGTCACCACATAAACAGAGCTAAGTCGACAGAAGAATTCTTCCGTCGACCTAGCTACTGCCTCTGGGGGAGAGGGATTTAGTACAGCTATGGGAGAAGCTCTCCTGTCGCTGTAGTGTTTTAAGTGTAGACCTAGCCTCAGTCTCTACAGGCCGTTGGTGTCTCTGCTGAAATCGCCACTCAAGGTGTCGGTGGAGGAGGAACAGAAGGGAAAGAAGCGAAAACTCTATCTGAAGGCATTGGCTGGCTTCGATTCTCCGTAACCCTGCTAGCTGAGATTGGGGTTGTTTGGGAGCAGGGGTTTATCTCAGCTGATCATTTATATCCTTATGCCCCTGAGGTTTACTGTGATTTTTCACGCTGGGTGTCACCCCCATCCTCGATGTCCTATAGCAGAGACACCTTTGTTCTGGCAGATCAATACCTTCTGTGACCCACCCAGCTGCGGTACTAAAGACTCCATTGCAAGAAGATCTATGCATGCTGGCAGATGCATTGACCTGGCCTTTATATTCCCATCAGGCTGTGTGGGCTCTTCTCCATCTCGTCTTTCTGGCTGGTTGATTTATTTAATTAAGTTACTAAATTCCGACTGACACATGCCTCCCACAAATGATGCTTTTTGGGGGAATTCAACAAAATGACTTGTCACACAACCCAAAGCACGATAACTATAATTTTCTCATCAGCATCCATGTGCTCACTGCCTTTGGAGTCTCGCCATTCGCACTGGAACAGACAGTTTTACACCCGCTTCGGGCTTTGGAGACTTCTACTGCATGGAGTTGTTGAGAGGACAGTGGGGAATAAATAAATGTTATTTTCTTTCCGTTCCTTCCCTTCCTTTTGAGGCACAAGAATCTGTCTTATTTCCTTTGATTTATGCTAATTATTTTGTCTGGTTCTCCAAACAGTATGAAATCACTTACCCTGTCTTCTCTGCATAGGTATATTTTATTCTGTTGGAGGCTAAGTGGACCTAAGAGTGAGAACAGGAGAGTCACACCTTAGTATTCTTGGCTTCTATTTCAGGCTCTGCTGCTGACTTCCTGAGTGACCTTGGTCAAGTCCGTTAAGCCACAACATCCAAACCAGGGGGCCAAAACAGATGAAAGGAAATAGATGTTCTGGCCACATGCAGCTAGCCTGTAGAACTCATGGACGCAATTTAGCAAGGGGCATGTGGACTCTCCGTCACTGCCAGTTTTTAAAACAAGATGGGATGTTTTTCTTCAAAATGTGACCTAGGAATTATTTTGGGGGCGTTCTCAGGCCTGTGTTATGAAGGAGGTGGGATCAGATGACCACAATGGTCCCTCCTGGCTTTGGAACCTCATGCTTCAGGATTTAAACCTGCCTCTAACTTTTAGGATGAGACCTTCATGGGGCCCTCTGCACAGGGGTGAATTTCACCCTCAGTAAGGCTGGAGTCCTGCTGGATGAAGCTGGCATGGCTCTCATGATACTCCTTATATAGTCACGTCATTTCAAAAAGATCTACTGTTATGGTAAGCGGTGCTAATACCCTGCATGTTATGAGTCATTGATGTATGAGTACCCAGGATGAAATTCTCCATAGAAAGAGTTTGATGCCCCGTGCAGGAACTGCACTGAGGCACTGAGTAGTGGTTTCGGGCAGGCAGTTACTAAGAGGACAGTAGAGGTTAAAGAACTCTTGGTAAGCATTTGGTTCCTTCATGTCGCAGAGCAGCTGTGCAAAAGAGTCCTAATGCCAGACTGTAGTGGGGCAGCTGCCCCACTCCTGGAGAACAGGTTCAAAACAGCCAGGCTAGGGCTGTTTGGAGAAGCAGTCACAGCTCAATTAGGGCCCAGCTGGCCCTGATAAGAGGGCTGTGGGCCAGAAGCTGGAAGAGTTTCTCTCCAGCCCTGGAGGGAGAAGGGCTGCCTGCCTGAGAGGAAGGTACCTGAAGCGGAGCAGTGCTGGGGAAGGGCAAAGGGACCTGGGGAGCTCCAGCCTGGTAAACCCCCTGGCTGCAGGCCTTGTTGAAAGCCGACAAAAGGTACTGGGGCTGCAGAGGGGCAGCCCGGGGATAGGCAGCAGGTCCTACCCCATTGCCAATGATGAGTGGCCATGACAGACTGCAGTCTGCCCCAGGGAGCGGGGGCTCGATGATGACTGACAGTAGCCACTAAGGCAAGGTGGGTTTAGAGGGTTGGGGGTTCCCCTAGGAGGGGAGACCCAGAGTGTGGGGGTACTGCAAGGGCAGAACTCCAAGGTAAAAGGGCACCGGGGTCTGTGAGGGACATGGGGACAACGGCAGGCGAGACCCGGGCCTGCAGAAGGCGCTCTGTATGCTGGAAAAGACCTAATCCCAAGATGACCAGCAGGAGGTGCCGCATCAGACTCACTGCAGTGTTGTGCATGGGGCTTGCACGCAAAAAGTCCAGGGCTGAGGCAGGACAACAGAGCGGTGCAGTAAGCAGTAGAAACCAAGATAGACGGAGACAAGAGAGAGCAGCTTCTCAGTGCCTGAGGTGTTTGCAAAAAGGGAGTTTTGTATGTGTGCAGGCTGTTCCCACTTCTGTTTAAGGAAACAGGACCTGTATGCATTTGGGAAATAAACAAATCACACCAAGAAATACTTGGGCTCAGCATCATTGATGTCTCAAGCAGTGGGAAGCAAAATGCAAAGGCCTCCAAAAATCTGATCTGCTACTAAGCAATAAGAGCTCTATCTATCTATCTATATCTATCTATATCTATCTAATCAACACACACATATATATGTATAAATTGGTCCCTACATTTTTGAGGTATTTGAGATCCAGATCCACTTTCCAACCTTTATTTTTAAAAAAGTTGATTAAAAACCGGTGTTCTTAATTCAATACCTGTCCTGGCTGCATTGTGAACCCAGACGGATCTGTTCTTCTCACAAGCCAATGTCCTAGCATGTTTCACGGCTCAGTACACTGGAACTTTATTCCTTTGTCTAGCGGGTCTATGTGAAAATGCCTCACTTTATTTGCGCATGCATTTTTGTTTGGGAAATTGACAACATGTACTCATAAATTGATTTAATTCTTTAGAAGTGATTAGTTGCCTCTAGATATTGGAATGTATTTTCCCAATGCAGAGACAACAATTCTTTGCTGGTGAATTGACCAGAAAAGTGTGACGGTTCTGTTCTGTTGGCTGGTGAAAGATGTGCAGAGAGCCAAAGGGCTAGGACCTGTGTGGTTTCTGCATTGCACTGAGAAATATGCATGGCGTATAAGTGACCCTTGTGTGTTCGCACCAATCACTGGTGCATATATGGTGAAATATGGGCGTGACTGGGCATGGAGATAAGGTGTGGCCAGAGCACAGGTGCCTCAATGCAAGACAGCCAAAATACACGGTGTACCTAGCTGCCGTTTTGGAGGCCGGTTTTGTGATCACCTTACACATGGGAGTAATTTGATGGAATTCAGGGGCCCCATGCGTGTAACGAGCAGGATCACAATTTGGACTGCGAGCTGTTCGGTTTCTCTAAACATGGCATGAGGCTGAGCCGCTGGCTGGGAGAGGTGCTTTTTCCTAGACACGTTTCTGCATCAGTGACCACCTTAGTCCGTGCGCCCTGCAGTGCTTCCTCTCCTGAGCTGACCTCATCTGACTGGATCTGTCAGAGCAACATGCACCGTAGCCGTGCTGATGGTTCGCTGCTGCCAATGCCCAGACCCTAGCAGAATCGGGGCCTTAGCGAATCTTACGTAATCCTGGTTTTCCCCAGGGCTTGGTTAAACCCATCCTACCTATTCTCCTTTGCTTGTCTTCATTTATAAAACCCTCTTGACTGGTGTTGCGGGGTTGACATGCCATTTGGAATAACAAGACGACTTTGAAAGACTAAGGTCTACAAGGAAAGATATACTCATTGAAATAAACAAGGTACCCGTTCATCCCAGACCTTATGCCATGTCCTGAGGCTGACGCAGAAGGGTGTAGAAAATGCCCCTCCCTGGCCCCTCCCCACAGGCAGCAGGGCCAACGCCAAGAAGACAGACTGCTGAGAAATAGGGCAGACTCACCCCAAACTACTGGTTATTCCATCATTCGATTATACCAAGCCAATAACAAAGTGAACTTCTGTCTTACCACACCGGTTAACAAGAAGCCAAAACCACAGTTTCCTCAGACTTTCCAGCCCTAGGCCCATTACTCAGACACTGGACTTTATGATAAGCGGTTTGTGATGGGTTGACCCCTTTTAAGGTGCCACTTGGGATACCAGTGAGCCTGCCTGTTCCACCAGCCTGGGTTCCCTTTACCCTGTCTTGCTGAGCTAGGCTCTTAAGCCTCCTCTAACACACACACAGGCAGGGCCACACCCAGCTGCAGAAAGACCCAGACACTGAGATTAGCTCTGGGAAAACTCAGCTTAAGGGACTTGCCCCAGCACTCAGGTGCCCACCTCCCTTGGAGTGTACACTCAACAGTATATTGTCTTGCGCTGCATAGAAAGATCTGGACAGCGCAAGCTCATAAAAATTCGCCCTCTCCCTCAATGTGAAGAGAGATTTTCACAACTTCTTGCTCCTCGCCCAGTTAAAAATTACACAAACTGGGTTTAATAATAAACAAAACAAATTTATTAACTATAAAAGGCAGATTTTAAGTGATTATAAGGGATAGCAAATAGAACAAAGCAGATTATGGAGCAAATAAAACAAAACACACATACTAAGCTTAAGATCTTAAAGAGACTGGTTTAAAGAAGTCATTTCCCACCCTAAATGTTATTTTAGACAAGTTGCAGAGTTTCTGTAGCTCAGAGTTTTAGTTCTTTCTTCTTACAGACTGGACCCCGGTTTCAGTCTGGACTCACCCCTGAGTTTCCCCTTAGGTTAGTTCCTTTTTCTCTTCAGGTACTTTCAGCAGTCTTTCTTCTTGGGTAGGCAATGGAGGAGAGTCCAGATTAACCCCCTCCAGAGGAAAAGTACCAGCAGGGTCCAAGGTGGTATTTTGTATCAGGTGATCTTATCACCTGACCGTGCAGTGTCAAAGTAACTATGAAACCAGGTTTCTTTGCAATGTCCACAGGAAGGAACTCCAGGCAGATGGGAGATCGACATCTCCAAAGACTCACTGTCTTTTTCTAATGGCCAATTAAGGCTGATTGCTTACTGTCTGGTGGGCGTTTCCCCAAGTACACATACAGTTGTAATTGTTACATAGTTAATATTCCTAACTTCAGATACAGAAATGATACATGCATACAAATTGGATAATCACATTCAGTGAATCATAACCTTTCCAATGATATCTTACATGAGCCATCTTGCATAAAGTATATCTTAATTATGCCATATTCATATCATAACCATGTTTCTATGAAGAATATGGGGTGTAATGTCACAGGGTTACTGAAAACCAATTTAAAGAGTTATAGGGTCCTTCCAATCCCAAGGGATCAGCCACTTAGCCAGGCCTTGGAGCCTGACTCCTCTCTTTCTTAGCCCACTCAGCAACAATGCTGGCCTCCTCATGCCTCAACATTAATGGACACCAGACCCCTTCAGGACAGGAGAACCAGATCTAGGCGTTATAGGCTCAGACTCCATGGACCATTCAGTCTTTGTCTTCTCTCCTGAGACTGTCCAGCAAGGGGGCCAAGGGATGGTGTTTGCTCAATTGGGATGCCAGGCCTCTCGGAACTGGCCTGCGACTCACCAGCTTATGTCACAGAGCAATCAGAGGGTAGCAGTTTCCACCCCCAACCAAACTGAGCTCAATTTCAATCGCCAACATAGTGGAGAAAGGCTCCTCCAGTCGCTACCCAGAGGCATCCACCCCCTCCAAACACGTAACAAGATGCTCCCCTGAACAGAGCATGGAGCTTTGCACGGCCACTTTGCACGGCTTTTATGTCTGGCGAGGGCAAAAGCCAGTCTGACCCAGGACATGATTCGGTAGGTTTGCCCTTCCTAATGGTGGGGAACATTCGATCAATGCACAGCCCAGAGTGCGTAGGGGCCTCTATGGCTGGGGAGACTTAAGCAGTCCCCCCACATGGCTGAACATATTTTATTGATTGCGACTACAGTTTCCTTATCTCTCGAACAGGATTTTGGCATTTTAAGTAAAGCCCCTCTGACTTTATGCTTTGCTCCATAATAAAAGTCCTGGCAGAGTCAGTTAGAGAGGTAGAAGCTCAATTCCACCGGTAGCGCTGAATTTTCTTCCCTATAATATTGTGCGGGTCCAGTGAAGATCAGTTTGTCACATTTCTGCGTCGGGGATGCGAAGCTTTAAAGGTCACCCGGGGCAAAACATCTCAGCAACGCTCTGCAGGCTATATAAACATCATGGGCCTCCCAATCCAGCTGCCTGGATCCCCGTCTGCTGCAATTGGTGAGGGCCTAGACAGCTAGGGCTCTGGCTAATGACCTTTCAAAGAAGAACAAAATGAGATAGGATCCCCCAAAGGGGGTCTATGCGTGGCTGGCACACAGACAAATAGAAATGAGTGAAGAAGGTGGCAAAGGATGGGGAAAAGAGATTGAGTGAATCCAGAGAAGAAATTAAACTCATGACTAGGTTAGATCAGCACCTGAGGTAAATTGGTGGACCTCCATTGCTGTCGGTGGAACTACACTGATTTATGCCGGCTGGGGATCTGGCCCCATCGATGGCAGGAAGGTAAATATTCAGTACTACTTTGCATTTTCCATCTGAGGCTCTCAATGAACGCTACAAATAATTCATCTCACACAACATGCCTATGAGGTAGGTATTAACCCAAGCTTATGAGTGGGGAAACTGTGACCCAGATCTCCCAGTGAGTCCGTTTCAGAACTCGAAATAGAAACTAGCCATTGTGGGGCTGGATTATAATTGGGCTGCTATTGCTTGATGGATACTTAGGCTAACACTGCGAACTTTCCAAAACTACACAGCTGTTCCCCTTTAGGGTACCAGAGGGGCATATAATATGCTTTGCACATTTGGGGTGGTGTACAGCAGGAATAATACATTTCACTGATGTGTTCTGATGGAGAAGGGACCAAACGCAGGACACTTGGGTTCTGATCCTTGCTCTGACACTGACCTGCCGGGTGATCCGGGGCAAGCCACAGAACTCGAACCTTTCAAATGTGCTCACTGATTTCAGGTGCTTAAGTTTTGGGGTTCCCGGATGGACACACCTGAGGCCTGGCTTTCACAGGTGCTGTCTCCCCTCCCTCCTTAACTCCAACGACGTCAATAGGGACAGTGGGTACTGAACTGCTAGTAGATATTTTTAAGTATCAGAGGGGTAGCCATGTTAGTCTGAATCTGTAAAAAGCAACAGAGGGTCCTGTGGCACCTTTAAGACTAACAGAAGTATTGGGAGCATAAGTTTTCGTGGGTAAGAACCTCACTTCTTCAGATGCAAGGGAGAATGCATCTGAAGAAGTGAGGTTCTTACCCACGAAAGCTTATGCTCCCAATACTTCTGTTAGATATTTTTAAAAATTTGGCCTTTGATCTCCTGAGCCCCTGTATCCACATCTGAAAAATGGGGAGGATTGTACTCGGGCATCTTTGTAACACTCTTTGGGAATCTAGGGATGAAAAATTCTAGGAATGTGCCACAAACTCTCAGCCTGCCCCAGCCTTCTGTAACAGGCGTCTTTTCAGAAATCTTTTATCCAAAGCTATTCAGCCCAAAGCCAGGTTTAGACAGACTCTCTCTCTCTCTCTCTCTCTCTCTCTCTCTTATACTTGTAAGTGCTATAAAGCAGATTCTCAAGGGCGCTTCTTGCTACCTGGCTAACACTTCAGCTCTCAGCAGTAGCTTTCCTTGCTGTTACCGATGATTGCCATAAATACACATGCGATACAAATGTGACTTCAGTGAGATAGTTAAAATGTGTTTGTTTCCCCTCGATTTAAATTCTACCATCCGTGTCTGCATTTTAAGATGTGTAATTGTTCCGTTTCTTGTTTCCTCCCCCTCTCCCCTGCCTCTTTTCCATAAGTAGATTAAGAGCTGGGAGAAAGTAAATGCAATGTTTAAAGTGAAAAGGAAAGATAATGTTGAAATAATGGCCATCAAAGCAAGATACATTTTTCAAACGTGCCATTCAGCAGGAGGAGATTACGTTCCAAAACATAATGATACATTAGCTACAGGACAGAATGTTTGTTGCTTGGTTTATTATTTTAATTTCCAAGTACATTTAGCATTGCTAAATGGTGCCTAAGTGATAGCCCTGAAGAATGAAGTCCTCTGTTTAGCCACACCACAGAGACAGCACGGGCAGTGGCTGGACTACCTTCCACCCCACGGCCCCTTGCTGATATGTCTCAGCAGGGGCTATACGTTAGTGGCTGTAACTAAAGATGGTCTAACTCTAGTTGATAGGTCACTCCATTGGGACCCAGGAGACCAGGGTTAAGTTCCTGGCTCAAGCATAACCTGCCTGTGTTACCTTGGGCAGGTCATCGTCTACCCTGTGCTGGCGTTCCCCGTTTATAAATGGGGATAAGATAACTGCACCTCTCACCCCCATTAATGGCATTTTCCCTCCCAATACACCTGTCCCAGGTGCGTTGGGAGGATAAACTCCATAAATGAAAGTGAGGTGCTCGAGTGAGGTCCATAGAGAAGGCAATTCAAACACTGCGGTCTTTCTGCTGAAGCTTCCAACCAGGGGGTCAGTTTTGATGGTGGGGTTTCTATCTATGTGGGTTGGACACCTTTCCACCAGATGCTTAGCTAAGACCACCACACTCAGTTCATTTTGTATAAGCTCCCTGTAAATGGTAGCAGGCCAATCATAGAATATCAGGGTTGGAAGGGACCTCAGGAGGTCATAATGTTGCTCGCTGAGGGTAACTTACAGCCTTAACTGCCCAGGGAGTTTTCCTATCCTGGGAAGACCTTGCTGCCACAGGTCTGGATTTGGAGGGAAAGGTTAAAGTCAGTGGAGGAAATATGGAGGGGTGAGGGGTAACCCAATGATTCTGAAGCTTTGAGAACGGTTGTGGTTGGGTTTGGGTTGGGGGAATGGAAGATTACGGGAATGGGTGGGGATGTACATTTTTTCCAGTCCCTTCCCTACCTCACCCTAAAGGTGGCAGAGCAACTTCCCTCCCCAGATCAATTCAGATCGGGGTGAGGAATGGGCCCCTCAGGGTTCTGGTGGGTGGTGGCCGGACCTCTGCTGAGCTTCAGATACGTCAGCGCTAATGGAAGGCAGCATATCCCCTTAGCCTCAGGTGCCCCCGGGCACGTAGGCTGCAGTGTTAATGACTCCAGCTATGCCGCTGTGTGTTCTCTGCGAGTGGAATTCGCTGAGCTGGCAAATGTTACGTTACGTGGAAGGGAAATATCTCCTGGTCCCAGGCCAGATGGGGAGCTCAGACTTTTAAACGAGGAGAATGGCGGCACATGCTTCTCCAGCACTGCTGTAACATGAATCTCCTAGGCAGCGCTAGGCATGTCACAGAGCCACGGTCTGGCCCGCTGGCTGGGCAGGAATCCAAAGCGACAATGAGATGCTGGCCCTTCTCTAAGTTGAAAATGCAAATTCACTTGCTGAGGAGCTTCCAGGGGGTCCGGGATTCCTGGGACTGTTGCATTGTGTGAGTTTCTTAGTAATAACGCATAGCTGCGTATGGGGATGGAGGGATAGATAGGTTGGCATGGATTGTCGGAGCTGTTACCGAGAGTCCTCTGCTGGGCCCTGCTTGGGTTGTGACTTTGCAGGGGCTACTCACCTGATACGCCCATCTGTGAGCAAGTCTATGGGCAGGGGTAGGGTATGGAAGGGTCCTGGATCTGCCCCCTCCCCCTACTCCCCACTTGCTGGCCGGAGTCGTCATGTTGGCACTGTTGTGATACTTGGTCCTACAACCTTACCCAAACCATGAGCTCGCCCGGGAAAAGTGAGTGAAAGTTCATGAGATGCCACAATAACCAAGAACGCCAGGTGTTGGCAGGGAGAAGGCGCAAAAGCGAGACAGAGACCGAATTAGTCCAAACCAAACGGCCTCGTGATATAACTCAAGGACTGGGTTAAGATGATGACTGGTAAACAAGAAAAGTGTGAGACTGGAAATCAGTGAACTCATTTGGTATGTCAGAAATTAGCCCTAATCAGTGGACAAACTAACGAGGGAATAGGCTAACTCCCCCCTCCCCCCTTCGCTCCCTTTGGAGTCCTTAAAGAAAGACACTTTGGGGAGGAAAATTGGCTACTGAGTGAGCTTCAACATTTTTGCTGCCACCCCAGCCAACCTCTGGACCCCCAGGCCTTTGTCATCCTGATCCTGAGAGCTGTCTTGACCAGACTGGCTCAGAGAGAGGTAGCCAGATGACTCCCCCACGTCCACTACCTCTGGGATGTGAGATTTTGTTTCCCCCGTGTCCTTTTCCTTCCCCACCTTATTTCTTCTCTTTCCTATCCTTCTCCTTCTCTCTAATATACAGTCTGGGCCGGCTAAGCCAGACTCCTAAGTCGCAACGCTGCGGTAAGCTAACAGCAATGCCCAGAACAGCCTGGTGTTGGGACAAGTTGGCCAGGTCTCGGAGTGCCTGATTAGACCGTGTGTTGGATCTGTGTTTCTCCAGCAGTGAGGTGGCCGATGAAAGTCAACTCTGGAGACAGCCGCTGCATTTTCTCCCTTTGCTGTTCTTTCCTCTCCCCTTCTGTGTGTGTTCGACTTCTAGAAAATGGGACCGGACCGAAAGAAAACCAGCAACAGCAGCAGCTCCCGCCCATCTCAACGAACATCTTCACCTTTCCCCAGAAGGACAGTTACTGCCATTGTTAGCTCCATGATCTGAGAGACTGTCAGACAGCGAAAGGGGAAGGGAACAAGGGACGTTGCTCACATGAAAGCCTGATTTAACTCTTCACATTTCAAATGCTCTAGCTGTTTTCCCTTCTTTTCTGTATCTTTACAGAAAATGGTTAAAAAGGAGGTTTAACGGTGTGTTTGCCATAGAATCATAGAACCATCAGGTTAGCAGGGACCATTAGGGTCATCTAGTCCAGTGGCTCTCAACCTTTCCAGACGACCGTCCCCCTTTCAGGAGTCTGGTTTGTCTTGCGTACCCCCAGGTTTCACCTCACTTATAAACTACTTGCTTACAAAACCAGACATAAAAATACAGAAGTGTCCCTGCACATTATTACTGAACAATGGCCGACTTTCTCATTTTTACCATATAATTATAAAATAAATCAATTGGAATATCAATATTGTCCTTACCTTTCAATGTATAGTGTATAGAGACCAGTATAAACAAGTCATTGTCTGTATGAAATGTTAGTTTGTACTGACTCTGCTAGCGGTTTTTATGGAGCCTATTATAAAACTAGGCCAATCTCTAGATGAATTGATGTACCCCCTGGAAGAGCTCTGAGTGTGCCCCCAAAGGTACGCCTACCCCGGGTTGAGAACCACTGATCTAGTCTAACCCCCTGCCCATAGGTCTATAAATAAAATAAATAAAATAAAATAATATATGTCAAACCTGGAACCTTGTTTAACACTGCTTAATGTTGGACAGTGACTGGGTGATGTTAACACCTTTGGCCCATATATTTCATCAAAATCAATATAACACACAGGGGGGTAGGGGGCCACGAGCTGCACCAGGGAAAGAGGTGAAGTAATTTCCTACAGCTCCCCACCCAAGACCAAGGAGTTACATGGAAGTGCAAGTATGCACTGGGGGGCAGTGCAGCTACCACAGGGGCGGGCAAACTTTTTGGCCTGAGGGCTGCATCAGGTTTTGTAAATTGTATGGAGGGCCGGTTAGGGGAGGGGGTTGTGGCCTGGCCCCCTATCTGCCCCCCCCCGGGACTTCTGCCCCATCCAACACCCCCCGTTCCCTGACGGCCCCTCTGGGACCCTTGCCCCATCCACACCCCCCGTTCCCTGTCCCCTGACTGCCCCTGGACCCTTGCCGCCTCATCCAACTCCTCCTCTCATTCCTGACGGCCCCCCTCCGGGACCCCTGCCACATCCAACCACCCCTTCTCCCTGTCCCCTGACTGCCCCCAGAACCCCTGCCCCGACTACTCTCTGCCGCCACATCCAACCCCCCCTTCCTGACTGCACCCCGGGGACCCCTGCCCCCAATCAACCCCCTGTTTCCCCCCCGACCACCCCACCCCCTATCCACACCCTCGCCCCCTGACCACTACCCCAAACTCCCCTGCCCTCTATCCAACCCTCCCTGCTCCGTGCCCCTTACCGCGCTGCCTGGAGCACCGGTGGCTGGTGGCGTTACAGCCGCGCTGTCCGGCTGGAGCCGGGCCCCGCTGCCACCGCACAGCACAGAGACCAGGTCAGGCCGGGCTCTGCAGCTGTGCTGCCCCAGGAGCTCACAGCCCTGCCACCCAGAGCATTGTGCCGGCGGCAGAGCGAGCGAGCTGAGGCTGCGGGGGGCGGAGGGGAGGCCAGCAGGGGAGGGGCTGGGGGCTAGCCTTCCAGGCCAGGAGCTTGGGGGCCAGGCAGTACGGTCCCGCGGGCCATAGTTTGCCCGCCACACAGACTGACGCCCAGCTGCCAGCTTTTCATTTCGCTGGGACAGTGTCTGAGGGGAGGCTGGAGGATCATATCCCAGCTCTGATCTTCTGGGCCACCAGTTGCAGACATACCAGGTCTGTGATCCTCAGAGCTCCTGAGCTCCCACTGACTTCAGTGGAAGCTGTGGCCTCTCAGGACCTCCTGGGAGGTTGCAGAATCAAGGTGAAGGATGGGCATTGTGTTATCATGAATGTTAGCCCAGCCAGGGCCGCCGGGAGGGTGGACAAAAGAAGCAGTTTGCCCTGGGTCCCCCATATGAGAGGGTCCCCAAGCTGCGGCCTGGTGACCTTGCACACCGAGTCACAAATATGAGACTCACTCAAATTTGGCCTGGAGGAGTGGCTGGGCCAAACCTGAGCGACGGCGTGACCCCGCGCCCCAGGTTGCACTGCCCGGAGCAGGGAGCCAGGCCCAGCCTTGTGGGACAGGAGCTGAGGCACCACTGTGGGGTGAACTTGGTCTCCAATCCCTCTTCCCCACCCTTCTTCTCATTGGAATATTTTTTTGGAAGAGTGGGGCGGACCTCAGCTTCCGTTTTGGCCCCAAGCTCCCCAAAACCTCTGTGTGGCCCTGAGCATAGTTGCTTTTTTTTCCATTCTCCCTTACCCCACACCCCAAGTTCTCTTAACTCCTAACAGCTGCGTCTCACCCCGCAAGGCACTTTGCCTGGAGAGGCCCAGAAGATGAAAGCTCGGAAAGACGCCACAGTCATTCCCATTCTCTCAGAAGTGCTTGCAAGTATTAGCATAAAGCTTATTTATATGTATTCCAGCCCTCCAGCCGTGGTGGCAAAATCTTTTTATCTGTAGCACAAATGGGAGTATCTACTATGTGCCCCATGCACACGCCGCTGGAGACAGCCCAGAATACCGGAGGGCTGGTAAAGCAGCCAGAAGGCCTTGCTTGTGCTAGCAGCGCTTAGTTGTCCGCACCGTGGCATTCGCTTCAGTGTAGCACCATCAATATCTAGTGCAGGCCACAGAGGCAGTCGGAAAATGGCAACTGGTTGCCTGGATGAACGTGGGCAGAAAGAAAAACGTCCATTTGAAAAAAACAAAACTTTTTTTTGCAGAAATTGTCGTGTCTTTCGATGGAAAACCAAAAACTAGAAATATAATTGTTTTGTCTTTTTTTTTTAAAAAAAGGGAAAATTTCAAACAAAAATGATCCAAGAAAATTTTCCTGTAAGAGTAAAAAAGGCCATTTTTCATCACTCCCCTCCCCCCCTAAAAAAGTTTGCATGGCAAAATGTTGGCCAGCTCTACTGGCCAGGTAGCCATGGAGATTTTAACCACCGTGGCGCCTAGACCTGCTGTGTGCCATGGAAGGCTACTTCAGCCATTGGATCTACAGCCCCTGCACGGCCTACAAGGGCGGGGGAGATTCCCCACTTCCCCACTCCCTTGAGAGTCCCATCCCAAGGCTGCCGTAGACGGATTGAGAGCTGAACCAGAGACATTCTGATTTAGCTCATTTTATAAATCCAGATAAATGAATAAAAAAATAAGATAGCTAAGCTCTATGAATTAGTAATTCCAGGTGTTTGCGAAAGTACCCCTCCCCCACACTACTAACAAAGAACTCTTAACGACCTAATTTACTTTGTCAGGTGTATTCCCATCAACCGAGGAAGAGAAACCAGACTGGTTCCCCTTTCTATTCCTTTTTAAAAAAAAACGTGCATTGGTGATTATCTTCATGACAGCCAGCAGAGCCTAAAGGTACATCTTATCAAGGTACATCTTGCTCAGAACTGAGGAGGGAAGAAAGCATATGCTATATCTGTCCTTACCTTTATGTTATATTATTAAGATAGGCCAGAACTGGAAGCCAAACCCTTACAAATCGTGTGGGGTTCAGGTTTGAATCCCCAGTTCCAAATTCACCCTTAGGGCTTTGGTTCTAGTTTGCATCCAAAATTGAAAAAGGGCTGTTTTCCAGTTCTATTCCCAGTACAGCTGAAATCTCACAAGAACAAGTGACCTTGCCAAATTTCTTCCAACTAAAAATAAGACATATTCATTGAAAATCAGGGTGTGGTGGGGCAACCCCTCCCCCCACCCCCGGGAAGTCCCGACACCTAGGCATTGCACGCCCAAAGAATTTTTGGGAAAAATTGCACTGAGCTTAGTCCTCCAGGGGATGCCTAGAAAGGCCACCTCAAATCAAATGCAGGTGGAATCAAAGAGTATGGATCATCCAGCTACTAGAAGGCTGGGAGCAGGCAGAAGCCAATCAGGGCCCAGCAGGCAGGATAAAAAGGGCCGGCTGCTTCTAGGGCCAGTTCTGGGTGAAGCTGGGATGGGGAAGGATGGAACAATCTACCCCTCTCTTGATCCAAAAAGCCTGGACTGGCCTGGACAGGACCTAACTCTAACTGCAGCTTTTTGTTTTACTCATAAGAACATAAGAACGTCAGAACGGCCATATTGGGTCAGACCAAAGGTCCATCTAGCCCAGTGTCCTGTCTTCTGATAGAGGCCAATGCCAGGTGCCCCAGAGAGAATGCACAGAACAGGGAATCATCAAGTGATCCAACATCTGTTGCCCATTCCCAGTCTCCGGCAAACAGAGGGTAGGGACACCATCCCTGCCCATCCTGGCTAATAGCCATTGATGGACGTATCCTCCATGAATTTATCTAGTTCTTTTTTAAATCCTGTTATAGTCTTGGCATTCACAACATCCTCTGGCAAGGAGTTTCACAGGTTAACTGTGCATTGTGTGAAGAAATGCTTCCTTTTGTTTGTTTTAAACCTGCTGCCTATTAATTTCATCTGGTGATCCCTAGTTCTTGTGTTATGAGAAGGAGTAAATAACATTTCCTTATTTTCTTTCTCCACACCAGTCATGATTTTATAGACTTCTATCATATCCCCCCTTAGTTGTCTCTTTTCCAAGATGAAAAGTCCCAGTCTTTTTAATCTCTCCTCATATGGAAGCCGTTCCATACCCCTAATCATTTTTGTCACCCTTTTCTGAACCTTTCAAAATTCCAATATATCTTTTTTGAGATGGGGAGACCAAATCTGCACACACTATTCAAGCTGTGGGCATACCATGGATTTAACTAGAGGCAGTATGATATTTTCTGTCCTATTATCTATCCCTTTCTTAATTATTACCATCATTCTGTTAACTTTTTTGACTACTGCTACACATTGAGTGGATGTTTTCAGAGAACTCTCCACAATGACTCCAAGATCTCTTTCTTGAGTGGTAACAGCTAATTTAGACCCCATCATTTTATATGTATTGTTGGGATTATCTTTTCCAATGTGCATTACTTTGCATTTATCAACATTGAATTTCATCTGCCATTTTGTTGCCCAGTCACCCAGTTTTGAGAGATCCTTTTGTAGCTCTTCGCAGTCTGCCTGGGACTTAACTATCTTGAGTAGTTTTGTATCATCTGTAAATTTTGCCACCTCACTGTTTACCCCTTTTTCCAGCTCATTTATGAACATGTTGAATAGGACTGGTTCCAGTACAGACCCCTGGGGGATACCACTATTTACCTCTCTCCATTCTGAAAACTGACCATTTATACCTACCCTTTGTTTCCTATTTGTTAACCAGTTACCAATCCATGAGAGGACCTTCCCTCTTATCCCAGGACAGCCCATGACACTTTTTTGCTTACTTTGTGGCTATCCTTGAATATTCATTTGACTGCTGTAAGGCACTCTGTGGGAGACTCCTCTGGCATAGGCAAGCCTGTGACATGGGGGGAAATTCCAGAAAACACATCAGATTTTGTAAATTCCCACACCTCTTTTTTTCCTTTTTCTTACCAACTTTTAACTTTGAAGCCAGTATTTTAAGAGGATGCAGCCACTTTAAAAGAATTATTCTTACCTTGGAGGGCTAGCTCGAATTTTCGTTTGTAGAACTGATGGCGCAGTAAGAAGCTTATTGATTTCTAACCCGGTGTTCTCCAGAAATGTTGCAGGGGAACTTTTTTCTTCCTGAGGTCCTGAGCCATCCCATAATGAGCATGGCTAATCTCGTTAAAGGGAAAATCTTACCATTCATTTAAATCTTCAATCCGTGCAGCTTTTGATGTATGGAGGGAAATACTTAAACAAGCCTCTTGGCTTCTTCTAGAGCTATATTTCATCACAATTAAATCAGAATGCTGCTGTTTTTTTGCAGGAATAGATTTTCAAGATTTTTCTTTTGAATGAAGCTTCATCGTTTCTGATATGTTTCATTGGGGATCATTAGAACAATAGAAGAAGGAAATTCCATTTCCCTAGCAGGACAATAAAACATGCCTAGGAATTTATAAGAACAGTTCATTCTGGAAATTGGATCGACCGGTGACACCGACAAAGGATTTGAGATCTGACAGATGGAAAAGGAGACGTTAGGTCTTTTGGAGCCATCTTCTTAGGGACACTCCTTTCCCAGATGTCTCCTGGTCACTCGTGATGACGTTTGAAATACAGCAGCATTTAGAGGTGCTCCATCTAAGATCAGCACCCCATTGTGCTGGGTGTGGGAAATTGTAAGCAATGGTCTATGTAAACAGATGAGACAGATGGTTGGCCATGAAGCAGAAGCACAGAAAGGGGAAGGGACTTGCCCCAGGTCATAAGTGGTGTTAGGACTAGAACTCAGCTCTCTAGTGTCAGAGTCCAGTGCACTTTCCACTAGCCCACACTGCCACACATGTTCGCTTTGCTCTCTAGTCAGCTCTGACACCAGTTCAGACCAAAATTCAAGGCTGCCCTATTTGTTCAATCTAAAAGGAGAGAGAGAGAGAGAGAGGCCCAAACCTGAGCCCTCCTAAATTTTGGGATAAATTTGGATCTGGAGCTGAACTTCATAGCTTGATCCTGTCTCTTGTAACCTGTATGTCCTGGCCCATCTCTCACACATGTGTTTACATGCACAATCATCACATGTGCATGCACATCCTTGCTCACCGGCTAACACGAGTGCACCTCCTTGACATGAGGCTCCAGGGACGTGGGATGCACAAGGTGATTGCTTTCACTTGCCCTCTTGCACAACATCAAGAGTTAACAGGCTCTTGCTGTGAATCCCTGCTCAGGGTTGGAGCCTGGAATATTTTTTCCTCCCCAAGAGACAATGTGGACTTTTGTTTTGTTTTGTGGGCTGAATAACTTTGTGGCCGTTGCGTGAAGTGGGCCGTGTTATCAGAGCTGTGCACTCGCTAATGATTGCCATTCTGCTGGGCCGGATAGCGCTTAATTGTGTGGGGCGGTTTTGTAATCTCGCCATCCTTCTGCTCCTGATTTGCACGCCTGCCGGCCCTTATCTGCCTGGCACGAGCCTCATTTCCCACGGGTGCTTTTAGGAGACAAGGGCAGGACGTGCCTGCCCACCCCTAACCATCTGCCCCCCACCAGACAACAACACCTCTTGGCGCTTCCAGGGGGAGGGGGAAGGAAATAAATAATTAATAAAAAGGTAGCAAATGCAACAACAAAGACGAGGATGAAAACCAGAAATTACTTTTAATTAATAATTCAGACCGAGATAAGGTAACATCCAAATGCCAATATGCTAATGTGGCTCCTTGGGCTGCATATACAGTAATTGTCCCTTCTTCGTTTGTTTCAGATCTATGACAACCTGTCTTCTCTCAGCCCGGAGATACATTTTTCTCTTAGAAATTAGGGCAAACCCTGTCAACGTTTCACCATGAACAACAACAGCAACAAAAACCATCTTCTTCACGCTGGCCCTGCCAATACCACCCCACCCCTGATCAGTATTTTCCATCAGATCATAACTCCTTTGTGTGTGTGTGTCTTTTTTCCCACCCTACCAATTCCCCTGCCTTCCAGAGAAATTTTGACCTGGAGGGACTGAAAACAGATGCTAAAGAGAGGAGAAGTGAGCTGAGGATTTGATAACATGGAAAACAGAGGAGTGTTGACGGGATGGGTTTAATTTTCCAGTTGCTAGTAGAAGTTGGAAGGGTGCTTTTTGTTAGGCATTGTTACAGAGCTGAGGTCATCTACAGGGACTTCTGCAAAGGTTCCACAACAAAGAATCTCACCCACCCAAGGCTCCCCTGCCTTTTTGGCTGTATCACAAACTGGAAAGAGCCCAGGTTAGTTGGAAAGTTCATGGATAGTCTGAGTAACCCTGGCCCCAGGTTTAAGTGAAGTTTCCAGGAAGGCTGGGCCCAGACTGAAGCAAAACCTTCTCAAACTCTGAACAGACTAAAAATCTGAACACGGATTGAAATTTGGTTCATGACACTGATGGTGACTAGCTGAGAAATGGGGATTTTTTCCCCCTTTTGATTAGTGGCTTAGGGACAGATTATGATGTTTCTGTGCTGGCACATGGAAGTAAGAACTTTCCTTACATCTGTAGGCAGATAGATGGACCTGGGATCTAGGCCTGCTTATGCTCATTATGAAAGAGGTGGGCAGGGAGGGGCAGAGTCTTAACTCCACCCTCCTACTCATTGGCAAGCAGTGGCACCCACTAGGATGGGCTGGGGATTGATCGCCCCTTCCTTCCCCCCAAGTGTTTGCACTTGCTCAAATTCCATAGGCTGTGGAGCTGGGGGGCCAGAGCACCGACCAGTTTTAAGCAGTGGTCCCATACAAAATCCATCCAGCTCCAGCCTACAGAGGGGGGGGGTGGCCAGGCCAAATTTCAGTGAGTGGCATTGCGGCCTGGAGCCACTCAACTTTGGCCCAGTTACCCCTCCATCCATCCAGACCAAATGCTGCCGTAATGTGGTGCACAGGGAGGTTGGTCCTGTAGGGCAGAGAACTAGATTCTTGGTGGCACCGGCTCATGCATCGTGTGGGGAGGAGAGAGCAGAGACCCCTCTGAGGCAGACCTGACCTGAGCTCCCTGCATGAGGAGGGGGCTGAGTGGGGACTGGAATGGAGTCCTTGCCGGGGTGGGTGAGAACCAGAATTCCCCCTCCGTGGAAAAATCTGACTTGGCACCACTGCTGGCTGGAGTAGCCAAAGTGTGGGCAGGGATTAAATAATACTTTGCTGAGGATATCAGAACTGCAATCAGTTGTTACCCTCTGGGAGCAAGGAAGAAGCAGGAGGGGCATGAGGACTAAGGGGTGTCTCTGACTCACAGCGCCATCCAGGGCTACCCATGGCGTGATGCAGCTTACGCATCCTCCCGTGCTCAGATGTATGCCTCAAAGCCATAGTTTGGCCTTTACTCGTCTGAAGCCAGTGGAGGCTTCTATTGACTTGCCTCGGTTTTAGATACATAGCAACTTGCCGAGCATGAGCATGAGCCGAAAGGGAATTTTGATCAATCTCAGACAGACAGTCTACCTTGCTGAGATCCAAAAAAATGAGCAGGGAAGAGAACAGAAGCAAGAGATGCTGAAAAGCTCCACCAGCAGGAACAGTTATTCCGGGTCTCAAACCCAGATCTTTGGAAGAGGGGTTTGTCTAAAGACAAACACCCGCTGGGGCTCTTCCATTGGAGAGACTCAGAGCCTGCCCATTTCTCCTTTTCATCTGATTTATAGTGAATATTTGATACTGTTGTTATCATCCAAAGAATCCACTACAATGCGTAGAAACGTTGGGCTGCATTCATCCCTGGTGTGACTTCAACTATTGAGTTGTACCGGACACGAATCTGGTGTATTCTCTTTTTCTGCGGGTGTTTGCAGAGAATGAACCTTTCCAGTAACCACCTGGGACTGTTCCTCTCCATTGCAACTGTTTGGATTTAAGGCCTCCAAACTGCTAATTGGTTGAGGTCATTGTCTCTGCAAAATAATCCTTTTTTTTTAAATTCTCAAATTGTTCAGTTTTAAATCCACTGATGAGAAAAGTGAGAAAAAAACTTTTTTCAGCATTTTTTGATTTACGAGTTGAAACCCTTCTTCTTTCGGAGATAGTTAACATGGCCTCTAAGGGCACTAGCACTTTGCAGCCTGTAGGCTCAGCTCTCTATCGCTAGACCTAGTTAATTTAAAATTAAAATCTAGGCAAGAATTTCTCAGTTCCCTGAGATAAACATATTTTGGTTTGTTGTCCTTTAGGAGCCATAATATACAGCAGAATAAACAAGCAAAAAAGAACCATCAAGCGAATAGTATGTAACACATGCGCTCCTTGTTAGTACACTGTCCAGTGGTCCTCTTCTTTGATATCATCTGGGAATCGTTATTACTGAAAGTGCAGCTCTAATCTGAAAATTGACTTTTATTCTACTGACCTGCTGCCTGTGTGTAATTTAGAGTCGGATCTGCTGGTTTTAGTGGGGAAAAATTGTTAGAGCTGGTTAGCAAATGGGTTTTTATTCCACTGAAAAATTTGACCTTTTGTCCAAAAAAAACCCCAAAACAAAACCCCAAAATGCCAAAAGAGAAACTTTGCCACCAAAATTTACTGAAAACTGCCAAAATCTGAAAAATTTGCATCTAAAAATAATAATAATAATCAGTTTGGGATTTTCCTTTTTTATTTAGGAACGTAGACATTTGCCACAAAAATGTTGTTTAGTCAAAAACCCAGTTTTCCGCCAAAATCATTTTTGATTAAAATTTGTTGACCAGCCCTATAAGATGAGTTTCTACTGCTTTTTCTCCTGCTAGCCCTGCAGAGCCAGCAGCTCTCCTGTGCAACATCAGTGGAATTGTATACTAAATTCCAATCCGTGAGAGAGAAAAAAAATGGGATTGCCAGGGCTACATTTATATTAGCCCTGGTGGTGCATGAGAAGGAGAACCCAGCTTGACTCTCAGATCCCAGGCTGAGTGTACAGGAGGCAGTTACAAAACCATGACTTTGGGCATGATCCTGTTGCCATTGAACTATATGGCAAAGCTGCCGTGTGATGAAGTCTTTCATTTCCAATCTGTCACATTTCTGGCATCACTGAGTTGAAATACATAGGGGCCATGTTTATAGAGTTGCTTTTCAGAGCAGAACTGCCCTTTAAATAGAACAAAAGTTCATTAGCAAAGGGACAGACCAAAGATAAATGAGAATCTCACCTCCTAATCCTGGCACGTGGATAAATCACCCGGCCCAATCCGTATAACAAGGATAACTTCCAAATTCCAAAGGTGAGTCTTATGTGCTACCATGGCAACATCCATTTGGCAGGGGCCAGAGGTGGCGGAGCAGCAGTTGAAGTTGCTGAAGGAGGTCCCATAGGTTTATTCTAATGATGAGGAGTGGGGGCTGCAGGCATGGGCCCAGGACCAAAGGCACCAGTATCTGGAGCTGGTGTTGATAGGCTCTTCCTGTGTGATCAGACTGCTGGGAGAGGAACAGTGGATGCAAACAGTGGCTGTTACACTAGTATCCATCTCAACTAACGGCAGGCACTGTGCCTGCTGCCCCAGCTCTAAGCAGAACTCTCTTCAGCTTGAGTACAAGAGCCAGGTTCCCAAGCGGGACACGGGAACAGACTCACCTCCTCTGTGGATCAGGCACAGAGTGGGACACATACATGCCCTGCCTTGCCGGTTACACCGGATCTTATAGGGCCCAGAGCCCATTGGCGTCTTTCCATCAACTTCAATGGGCGTTGAATCAGGCCCACTGGCTCCTGGTGATGATGCCAGGTGGGTAGCCCTGGAGGAATGGACCAATGAGCCACGACTGGCCCAGTCTGTAGCCCTCATATTACAATTCCTCATGGGCCTATCAATGAAGTTAGCAATTGGGTCAACTAAATTCAACCCAGGAACAATAGGGCTTGACAACAGGAGTCGCAGACACAGCCCCCAGGACAGGCCGGGGCCCAATTGGTCTTGGAAATACATTGGGAGCGGATATGTGGAATTTGAAGCTGATTTTTTCCCCTTCATGGGTGACTTTTCTGACACTTACTATTATAATTTATTTGCACCCTGTTTGGATAACAACATATCATAACATTTTGTCCTCTTGTAGCCCCTGATTTTTGAGGCTCCTGAAGCACTTTGCAGACATTCATGAGTTCGTCCTCGCTGTCCGGTAGAGAAGAATCATTGTCCCCGTTTTACAGATGGGGAAACTGAGGCACAGAGCGGTGAAGGGGTGTGCCCAAGGTCACAGAGGGCTCAGTGCTGGAGACAGGTAGAGGCCCCGTATCTTGACACCCAATTCATTATTTTATTGTTATTTATTAAGGCTATGTCTACTCTGTGGCTTATGCTGGTGTAACTTCTGTCACTCGGGTGTGAGTAAGCGCCAGTGTGGACAGCATTATGTTGGCAGGAGACACTCTCCATAGCTGGGAGACATAGCTACCGCCGCTCACGGGTCTGGAGTAGTGAAGCTGACGGGAGAGCTCTCTCCTGTCGGCTTAGAGTGGCTATATAAGCTGCATTGTGGTACCACTCTGGCCCCTGAGTCATGGACCAGGATCTGTTTGGGCTGGGTGTTGTGCAAACCCAGAACAAAGACAGTCTCATTAGCCACAAGACCAACTTTCTGCCTTGAGCTGAGCCAACAGGTTACCTCTCTGCTCTACTGTGTACTGATTTTTGTCAGACGTGGAATGTAAATTATACCTTATTCAGAGCCATAATCATCTGCCGACGATTTCATACATAAGGCACAAAGGAGAACGATCGGCCTGGGACTCGCTTCTGCAAGCATCATCCGCCCAGAGCCTCCTCGTTAACTCACTCCTCTCAAGCAGCCAATTTGTGGCAATTATAGCAATCAAAAATGCATTCAGCCCCCCTTCAGCACCTGACAAACCAGCCGACATATTAGCCCCCATTGTGGCAAACGCTACGTCGGCCTTCCCGCCGCGTGACTCGGCTTCCATTGCCAACAATACCAATAATGCCAGCCCCAGCACACGCCTTCGTGCTACCAGGAATTATGTTAAAAAAAAAAAAAAAGACAGATTTCAATTTTCTTCCATAGTTTTACCCATAGAAAGTGGAATAAAGATGTTTGGGTTTCATCGTCAGTTTCTGCTGAGTCTAATGGAAAATGAATCTCTCTTATTTGCCTGATTGAAAGCACTGTTCCCTTTCTCTCCCCGGCTGAGATGAGAGGCCCAGGTGGGACTGAATGCCTGGGGTGATTGATCCATTGTGCCTCAGTTCTCTGCTCCCCCTGGGATGCTTTGTGAGAGCAGCAGTTAGATGGCGCTGGGAGCTGGGGGGCACGTTGAACGAAGCCCCATTAGAGGACTGCCGGTTTGGTGCAGCAGTTTCTTCCTCCTGCTTGCCTGAAGTTTCTCATTTTCCAAGATATTTGAGCTAGGAGCTGCTAAAATCCAGGTCCGAGGCAGGGATGGATTTTGGGGCGACGCCTTGGGGCAGATCCTGCTGCCACTGAAACCAACAGCAAGGATGAATTCGCTGCTGGTGGAAGAGGGGAAACTCCATTATCTATACAGCAGCAGTGGATGGGCCCCATTGCTTCAAAGGAGCATCCCATGGGTGAACATTTTGTGCATGTTTACACCCCAATAAAATACCCGGGGCTGGCCCGTGTCAGCGGACTCGGTCTGCGAGGCTATACCATGGCAGTGTAGACGTTTGTGTTCTGGCACCCTGCGAGCGGGGAGGGACCCAGAGCCTGGGCTGCAGCTAAACCCGAACGTCTACACTGCAGTTTTATAGCCAGGCAGCTGACCCGGGCCAGGCGCGGGTGTTTCATTGCGGTGGAGACAGACCCGAAGGGGCCTATTCACTCACATCTCAAAGCTCCTTGCCAAGGTGGATAAGTATCATTATCCCTGTTCGACAGTGGGAGAAACTGAGGCACAGACACCCCCCCATTTCCTGCCCCAGCGAGTCAGTGACTCTGACTTGCAAGCAACAGCTCCCTCCCGGTCCCTGGGCTCCCCGTCTTGTGTCCTGTCTGCACTGAAGCATGCTCCCCGCCCTGACAGCTCTCAACAGTGTTCACAGCCATAATGAAGCCTTGTCAGATAGAGCGCAGCCAGACCCAGGGACATCTGGGCTCAAGAGGCAGCAAGGAAGAGCCTACGAGAGCAGTGCACAAGATTGACTAGCCCCGCTCTCTTGCAAGGTCCCCAGCACGCGTAGGCCAGGTCCGCACTACAGACTTCTGCTGCCCCAGCTGAGTCAGTTCAGGGTGCGATGAGGTGTGACCCCCGACTGGCATAACCGTTGCTGGCAGAAGCGCCGAGTGCAGATGCAGCAACGGGGGGGTGGGGGAGGGGGGGGGAGCTGTGCTTTTACCGGTATGGCTTGTTTCGCTCAGGGCAGGATGCCCTGGGACCGCTTGGCCAGTATATTATACCGCTGTAGCTAGCCCGGCAATCCAGTGTCGACCTGGCCTTTGCGTACCAGATTCACACTGTGACTCCAGCAGGGTCTGCCCCTTGAATGCCCTGCGAGTTTATTCATGCATGAATAGACGACTCATAGCCACTGCTATTGGCTTGCTTCAAGAGCAGTGTAATCGTTAAGAAACTGGATCGATGACTTCCTTTTAGAGCATCGGGCTTTCCTGTGCGAAGCACGGGGGACACAATTAATGAGACAGATTCGAATGTCTCTTTCCCCTTTGCTGCTGTCGAGAAGCTTAATCTGTGAATATACAAGCACCTTCCAGCCACACGGAGGAAACCCGCCTGGCTGCCAGTGGAATTTATCAATGAACAGAGATAGCTTTGGAAGCGAGGAGGGGTGTGCCTGGTCTGTTGTAGATCAAGCTGACACTCTGCAAGGGGCTGGGGAGAGGGATAAATATATTAAACCATTTCAGGTTGGCGACCCCTTATTGAAAGTTAAAAACAAATGGAAACCTCTTTACACTGATTGTAAACGTAAGAGCAGAAAATGTATCCAAGATAACACTGATGAGCGTCTAGGATTTATTTGTGTGCGTGCTTCAAGAGGCTGATGGAGAATGTTTGATCATGAAGGGTAAAGGTGGGCGGGGAGTGCGGAAGCGAGATGTTCTTTGCATTAGATTATAACAAAATTTTCAACACCTCCTGACCTCCCCCAATTGCCTTTTGTGAGCCTCTTGGCGGTCATGACCCACAAGCTCAGCAATTGATCCGGAGAGGATGTTAAAGGTGCAAAGGGACATAGGACCCATGGATCCAAAGGTCTGTCAGCACTTTAAACAGGTGGGTAGATATCATTATCCCCAGATGGGCAAACTGAGGCACACAAAGATTAAGTGACTTACCCAGGTCTATGCAATAAATTAGTGCCAGCGGTGGGATTCGAACCAAGGTGCTGAGACTCCTAGGGTAGTGCCTTAACCATAATGTTAGTCTTACCTAATACCAGCCTTCCTCCCCTGATTTAGAACAGGACTAGGTAAGTACTCATATAGTTCAGAGATGAATATGAGCATAGATAAATAGATAGCACTGAGGTCTCCTAGCTCTCATTCCATTGCTCTATACAATATATCACACTGCCTCTCTGAATCCACATTCATCACATAGCTCTGGATTTATCACCTGGAAGTCATGGCCACATACCGTTCTGTGGTCTTGAAATCCCACTGGGCCTGTACTAAGGGAGTGTCTTTTCTACTGGGTCTCAGTGCTGTTCAACGGCATTCACCCCAAGAGGTCTAGCAGCCAGTGTGCAGAGCTGGAGTGATTTGAAGACTACAGGGCTGTGTGTGGCATATTTATATATGTGGGTGGTCATGAGAGACTATGCAGGGATGGATTCATAGAGTCCAAGGCCAGAAGGGACCATTGTGATCATCTAGTCTGACCTCCTGTAGAACACAGGGCAGAGAACTTCCCCAAAACAATTCCTAGATTCCATATTTAGGTCTAGCTGTCTTCAATACATGCAGGTATCAAGCTACAAATGTCCCCCATAACACATCTGATCTCTCAGAAGATACCTCACTACTTAGTCAAATGCCCTTCCTCTGGGTTGCTTTAAATATCAGGCATCTTCTACATAAGAGCCGAGTTTCTTTAATGAATTATCCTTCCCCTGCAACTAGCATGGTGAAAACGCAACACCCACCAAACGAGGGTGATAACAAACCCAGGGCTGCTTCTATAGGGAGATATATGGTGTCCAAGGGTTCTGCTGGGGTTGAAAATAACCCACAAGACAAAGGTCTAAAGGCAGAGGTGCTGGGACAATTTTTATAGTGGGAGTGCTGATGATAGAAACCATGTATTTAGTTTGTTATTGTTACTTCGAGCCAGGGGGGTGCGGCAACCCTCCATCCCCCCTAGTTTCGGCACCACTGCTGTGGGGCCTGTGAAATTCTCCAGGCTTGATCAGAACCTGAAATTACAAAGCAATTTTTATCTCTGTCCAACGATCCCTGGAACCCCATTGTGTGTCTCTTTCTCTCCCGAGTCTCTCTAATTTCTAATCCATTTAGCTCTAAACACTTGGCTTGTCATGAAAACCATTAGGTTTATCAGTGTGGGTCCTGCTGGGAGCTGGGAAGGCCTCTCAGAGCAGCGCCTGCCCTCCCGCCCCCGACGTAGGGACGACAGGCAGAGAATTACACTCTGAATAACCATTTTGACCAGCTGTCAGTGCTACCTTGCGTTCCATTCTATTACCCAATAAATAAGGAATCCGTGTCATCATCAAGTAGCTATCGCTCAGATGAGTGAACATCCAGGGGAGAATTGCTCGACCTTGAAACCGCTTCCCTGTTGCTGCAGGCTGTGCAGCTAAATCAAATCTCCTCTTTCTGTTGGCGTGTTTTTCCTTTAAGTGCAAATACTGTTTGCTTTCTCCCTCCCACATGCCCTCATTTGGGGAAAAGACCAGAATAGAATCTAGCAAACGCCGGGGAGCGAGTTAGGGCTGAATTGAAAACCTACCTGACTGCTCATCCGGTGACACTGTAGGCCAGACCCTGATCTGATGCAAATCAATGCAGCTCTGCTGAAGTCAAGGGAGCGCTGCGGGTTTACCCCAGCTGAGGATCCAGCGTTATGTATCAGCTCGGAAACCACCGGAGAATAGGAGCTAATGAGTGTATTGAAAATAATGGCGACAGTAGCTCTGTTAGCCAAGTTGTTATTCAGCTTTGTGTTCGTCTTTCATTCCAAACGCAAAAAAGCTGGTTTCCATTTTAATGGGTTTAATTACCTCATGCAAATGGGAGCGGATGGGAAAGCAATGCCACCGACAATGGCTTAATGGTCTATTGAACGTCATTTGAATGAATTTGATCGGGATGGTGATTAGTGCTAATACTCGGGGAACTTGTGTCAACTGGTGCTGCTGTGACTTCCAGAGCCCCAGCCGTTTATTGGCTGAACGGAGGGCAGTTAACAGGCAGATTTTATTCGGCTAGTACTAAGGTCGGGGTGAATGAGAAGGGCCCAATGTGAACTTGTAAGCAGCTAAGTGAAGCACGCCGCTGCTCTTCCTTAGTGGAGTCACAAACGATGCATGGATGGGCTAAAGACCAAGACAGGGTGCTCAGAGATCTAACCTTACGTTATTCTGTAGCACCCACCCCCAGAGCCTCCGACCGCAGGCCCACACGGTTGTGTCCACGGTGTTGTCACAGTGGGATCTGCTCTTCACCTTCCCAGGTTCTGGGCAGATTTCAGGATGTTTTTCATTTCCCTTGGCTGGTTCAGGTTGGTTTTTAGGCAGGAGAGCTTCCCAAATTGTGGTCCCAGGCGACTGGGGGTAGCTGGCTGGTCACATGATGCTACTTCCTTCTCCTTGTTCCCGGTTACTATATTGCTTTAAAGGAAGCTGAAGACGTCTCCCTCGCGTCACATTCCCACGTTAGCAGTTCCATGGAGCTGAGGAAGCAGGTCACTCTGTACTGCACAAACTGGAGCCGTTCCACACTCAGTCCCAGGGACAGAACATTAATAGATTCCTAGATTTTCAAGCCAGAAAGGACCATTATGATCATCTAGGTCAGGGTTTCTCAGCCTGTGGGTCGGGACGCAAAATTGGGTCGTCAGAATATTTCAAAGGGCGGCATGGCAGCTTCTGTGCCTCCTGTCCCACAGGGTTGGCTGGGCTCACCTCCCTGCTCCGGGCACTGCAACCTCGGGGGTCCCAGCGCCCCTCAGGTTTGGCCCAGCCGCCATGACGACGGGAGTCCGGCTAGGCCAAATTTGAGTGAGTGACCCTGCAACCCCAGGAGCCAGGTCACAACTCCACCCTCACAAATTTGGTCCAGTCAGGTAGGTGGGCGCCAAACCTGAGCGGCGCTGCAGCCCCGGAGGTTGCAATGCCCAGAGCGGAAAGCCAAGCCCAGCCAGCCCCACACAGGGCCGGCTCTAGCTTTTTTGCTGCCCCAAGCAGCAAAAAAAAGCACCGCCCCTGAGCCCCCCCGCCGAGCGCCGGAGCCTGCCTCCCCACCTGCGCCGAGCGCCGCCGGAACCCCCCCCCGAGCGCCGAGCCCCGCGCTGCCCCCCCCGCCGAGTGCCGCGCCGCCGGAGCCCGCCCCCACCCCCTGCCGAGCGCCGCCGGAACCCCCCTCCAGTGCCACGCCCGCGCCGCCCCCTCGCTGAGCCCCGCGCAACCGGAGCCCGCCCCCCCAGCGCCGCGCCGCGCCGCCGGAGCACCCCCCCACGGAATGCCGCACCACGCTCCCCCCGCCGCCCCTTACCAGGTGCCGCCCCAAGCATGTGCTTGGGTGCCTGGTGCCTGGTGCCTGGAGCCGGCCCTGGCCCCATAGCACAGAAGCTGCAGGAGACACCACTGTGGAGTGAGTGCTGGACAGGATCTGACCAAAACCACTCTATGGCCTCCACCCCCAGACTATTTACTGGATTGCGACAGGCCATAAACATTTACAAATTGGTCCTGAGCCCAAAAAGGTTGAGAGCCACTGACCTAGTCTGACCTCCTGTGTGACCGGAGAATCGCAGCCAATGACCCCTGCGTCTAGTTCAATAGCTTGTTGTTGGAGCACCGCGGATGAAACCCTGGCCCTATTGCAGTCAGGCAGCAACATTCTTCTTCAGTGCAGCCAGGAGTTCCCCCCCCAATCGTGATTTAAAGTATCCAAAATGGCAGAAATCGAGTCCGAATGGCACAGACACTGGAATCACTGTGACCAACTGGAGTGGGAAAATCTCCTGCGTCTGAGTTCTGTTTCGGATGCTGTCTGTAACTTGGCACAAGCCTTAGTTTGACACCGCGGGCTTTCCTGCTGTTATAAATCTGCTTAGTTGCGTTGGAAAAAGCCTCAGCATGGTAGAAATCTTTACTTTTGCATCCTTTCCTGTGGGTCCTGTGCAGCCGAAGCATCTTTGTTTAGCCCAGAGGTAAATGACTTCACAAGGCACCAGGGGTGGTGATCCAGTCCCTAGGCTTGGGTCCAACAGGTGTGTAATTTGGATGATGATCCCTAACACTTTAATCAGGTGCTGATTAGTCCTCCCAGTTAATCCCCCCAACGTTCCAGAGGGGCCGGTGAGATACGGAGAGGGGAAGTGATCTACCCAAACCCCAAATCAGAATTAGAACTCAGCAGGCCTGACTCCCAAAGCTGTGCTTATGTAACCCGCATACTTCCTGGGTGTGGTGTTCTGTCCCCTCTAGTGGCACGGAGACCACTTAGAGAGAGAGATTAACGAGTTCACTCTACAGCCTTGGCTAGGAGCTACATGGCTTTTAGCTCATGCAGTAAAGACTCATGCATTTAGCTCCCGAGGTCCCAGGTTTGATCCCGCCCGCCGACGACCGGGCTCTGTTACTGTTCCACTTAGACCGCTAGGCCTTGCTATTTTGCTATTTACATTGATAAACCATTTCGTCCTCCTCATGTTCCATGCTGACCTCTTCCCTTGGGGGCAGGTTGCTATTTGTATGATAAATAATGGAGATATCCCATCTCCTAGAACTGGAAGGGACCTTGAAAGGTCATCAAGTCCAGCCCCCTGCCTTCACTAGCAGGACCAAGTACTGATTTTGCCCCAGATCCCCAAGTGGCCCCCTCAAGGATTGAACTCACAACCCTGGGTTTAGCAGGCCAATGCTCAAACCACTGAGCTATCCCTCCCCCAGAAAAAAATACAACCCTAGGTTTAGCAGGCCAATGCTCAAACCACTGAGCTATCTCACTCCTAAATGATGATAATGCCTAAAGCCCCCTGCTGGACAGACACAGAGTAAAAATGTACTGCGTGGCCAAAGAGCTTACCCCCTCCGCTTAGGGTAAGATGAAACAAACAGATGGGGCTGAAAGGGAAGGATGCGGCAGCAGTGAAATGAGCAGTAATCACAGCCTGCCACCTTTCTACCTAGGGGTTCAGTTCAGTTACATCATTTTCTTCCATTGGGACCAGCCGGTTCGAGTGACTGGCAATTAGGGTGACCAGAGGGCAAGTGTTAAAAATCGGGATGGGGGTGGGGGGCAAGAGGAGCCTATATAAGAAAAATCCCCCAAAATCGGGACCGTCCCTATAAAATCGGGACATCTGGTCACCCTACTGGCAATGGAGTATTGAGCTTGTCTCCGTTATTTCCATCTCTTTAGGTATTTTTGTGGTTCCTGTCCCTGTGATCTCTGTTTCACCAGCTTTCTTCCTGGCAAAGATTAATTTGTTGCACAGCAACATCAAGACGCCCTGACTGAGATCAGGGACCCCCACAGTGCAAGGTGCTGTACAAACACATGGTGAAAGACAGTCCCTGCCCCAAAGTGCTTACAATCGAAGCAGGCAAGGGTGGGAGGGGAAAGCAAGTTGAAGTAGCGTGCCCGTGGTCGTACAGCAGGACAGTAGCAAAGCCAGAAACAGAACCCTGCTTTTCTGATTACCAGCACAGTGTCGCTAGACCCTACCGCCTCTCGCTGGGTTCGTTGTGACCCGGAGATGATCCTGTTTGATGGATGCTGATCCTGCCACATGCAATGTATTGGGTTTCAGTCCAGTTCCGACCGTACGAGGTCGGCATCCCAAAAGCCCCAGTAGCACGCTTAGCAGGGAGAAAGGGACGGAACGCGCCACACAGCCCAAACTCCCTTCTCCTCCTTCAACCTAACCCAAGACCAAAATGTCTGAACAGACCAGAGCCGCTTCGTTAACTCCCCCCTCCTCGCCCGTCCATCCTGGCTTGTGGATACCTGGCTAAGGGCTCCAGTCTGCGACTCCAGCCAAACGTAATCAGGGATAATCCCAACCAATGACACCTTCACAGCACCTTTCATGTCACTTCATTTCCCAAAGCCGAGCACATGCCTAATTGGCTTGTACTTGAACAGGGAAGGCAGCAGACTCGTGGAATGTAGACGCCAGGTGAAATCGGCAGCTCGTCAGGGGTGAGGTGTCATGAAGTTCTTTACCCCTCCCCCACGCCCCATCCCCTCCATCTCTCCCTTGCTCCCTACCCCTCCCCTTTCAGCGCTGTAGGTAGCAATGTGACATTTGTACCCACATTGGCCCATCTGACGGTCCTGACCTGTACTGCCCCCTGTGATCTCCCAAGACAGAGACCCGCCATCGCTTGCAGTCTGATCCCTAACACAGCAGCTGCTGCTAGACAGAGAGATTTAGCAGGGTGTTAATACAAGGCTGGAAGGGGGAGAAAACAAAGAACATTAAAATTGCATTCCGCTGCCGATGTGCTGCACGCTCTCCTCCACACACACGCTTTCCTTCTAATGCCCGTCATTCCTTCCTGGGAAGCCGTTGATTTCTTTGAGCTTTTCTCATCCAAATCCCGATAAGCTGTCTGTTTCCCTGACCTGGGAGCCTGCATGTTTGACAGATTTGAGTACGTGCCGGATTCTGCCCCACCTGGATTCCCTGTCCCTTTGCTGAGCTCTGGGTGGGAAGATCTGGAATGATCTGAACACGGCAGGTTTGTTTATCAGACGTTTCTGAGCTTCATAAGGCCAGGTCTTTACCCGGTGTTCAATGATGTAGCTCCATTACCAACAATGGGATGACGCCGATTGATACCAGCTGAGGGTCTGGCTCATTAGATGGAATCGTCAGTGCTCAGGATGAAGCATGGGCCATGCAGCACTGTTCCCCTCCAGTATAGTTTTCATTATTTTCCTGGCTAGTGGTACATAGCAGGTGATGGAATGGCTTCCCTTTGGGAGGCTCTTCTACATAGCCTCAGCATCAGGATGTTTCTCCTGATGTTCCACGGCTTCTTGGTAACATCCCCTTGGCTCTTTAAGCAATGGGGATAAATTGTAGGGGGCAAATCCTGACACCTTTCCCCAGGTTTTCCTCAGGCCAACTTCCCACTCACGTTGGTGAGCGTTTTGCTTGCTCATGCTGCTTCTTGACCTGGAAGGCTCAGCCAAGTTGACTTCCAAGTGAGTTTACCCCTGAGTTGTTCTGACCTTCTCAGAGACCATCAGCTTGGCCACTGGCACTCTGCAACCCCCTAGCGCACCTCCCCAGAATTTGGCCCCAGAGGGATAGGATAGGCTCTTTGTTTCCAACCTGGAAGTGTTGACTGAGGGGTCATTTTCTGAACCGAGGAAGAACAAAAGACGGAGCTGACTCCTTTGAGATTCGGACCTGGGACCGAAGGGAGCCTTGGTGAGTCAGGCTCAATCCAACCCCTCCAGCTAGGGTGTGTTTCTTTCCCGTTCACAACATCCTGCTGTGCTCACGCTCAGCTCTGGGCTTTAGTGTGCCAGCTGCAGTTGGGTTACGTCGGCTACCAGATTAGTTGGGGCTTCCATTCGTGGCATCATCTCCTGTCTCATATGCATGGGTGGGGGGGGCAGATTCATCCCTGCACAGGTGCTAGGGTCAGCATGGGGACATAGGGGAAGTGGCTGCGGCAGAGGGGTTCAGGCCTGGCGCGGAGCAGGCCTGGACTGATGGGTCACTCCAGAGGTGCAGAATCACCGGGGTTGGGGACTACCCTGATGCACCCCTGGAACATTTTCTGTGAACGGCGATTCCCAGAGAGCAATTGTAGCCCATTTGTGCTGGTGCAGCCATAGTGCAGGGGTGAATTCCCCTCCAGCGGGGCTCAATAACGTAACACTGAATTGAGAATAACAATGGGCCCTATCCAAAATCTCTGAACTCTGGCTCTGAATGAACTCGGGTGCTGTCCCCTCACTCTGTGATGGTTCAAACCAAACACCCCCAGGCTTTGGGGAAGTTCAGCTGCCCGGTCCACCCGTGAAGCTTGGAACTTGTCTGAAGAAAAGAAACAATGAAATATGACTACTCGTCCTTGAGCAGTATTTCTAGGAGGAGATATCACGCACCCCATTGAGGGAACTGTTTTCTAAGGTATAAAAGCTTGTTGTGTATATCAACTCTGTTTTCTTGGCTCTGAGAAGAAAAGCGGCTTTATTTGTGGAGTTAATTTGCATTTCCTGGGGCTTGCATTAAAGTTCTCCATTTTCCTCCATTCAAGGGACTTCGTCTTTTGTTCACATGAAAGAGGAAAGAGAATCCATCTGCACTGCACGTGTTCCTCCTGCTAATTGCTCATGGCACGTTACACTTTCAACTCCCATGAACAATGTCCTGAAAACTAAACCAAAATCACCGCAGTTTGCAAACAAAAAATACCTAGTGGTAGAGACGCTGCTCTCAGATGTTAGATGTAAGGACAGCTCTTTGGAGTTTATTAATATTGTGTGTATGCACTAGAGACTCCAAAGTGCATCTGGGCCTTGTTGTGCTGGGCACTATACATTCACATACACAGTCCCTGTCCCAAATGGCTTACAGACATAGACAAGAAAAAGGGTGGGAGAAAGGGACTGCATTATGCCCATTTTACAGGTGGAGGGCTGAGGCCCAGAGAGATTAAATGATTTGCTCCAGATCACTCAGGGAGCCCATAACAAATGTCTTAACCACAAGATCATCATTTCCTTCTCTTTGTGAATAGCGTTTCGGAACAACCAACGATGAGACTCACCCCACCCAGAGGATCTGTGCCAGGGTTTACATGGAAACTCAAGGTATTATTGAGACAAGTCTTTGGGGCTTTAATATCTCACTACTGAGCTTCAGTGTCTTGATCTAGGGAGCTCCCGATAACCCTCCAGTCACTGCCACTCAGCTGTAGCCCCTGACAACCCATCCCCCCCACCCCACCCTTTAGCACTGGGTCATAAAGCTGCCCGCTGAGCCTTTACCTTGCCATGTTCAAATATCAAAACCCAAGGCAGGTTGTGAGGGATCACGCTGCACACACGTCACATGACTCGGATTCTGTCACAAGCCACGTCAGCTATTAACTCGAGTGAGCGAACGTCTTTGCAAATGCTAGTTTGGTCTCACATTTGTAACTGAGACTCGGGGAAATCATAAATGTTTGCACCTTTGAACAAATGTTTGTGGAGTGTCTAGATTAGGATTTACGGACATGCTAGCTCACTACAAGTTTATATGGCAATCAGTGAACTCGAGTTAAAATGGGCAAAACTCTAGTCTAGACATACATCATGTCTGCACTACACACTTATGTCCAATCAAGTTTGAGGGAGGGATGGCTTGGTGGTTTGTGCATTGGCCTGCTGAACCCCGCGATGTGAGTTCAACCCTTGAAGGGGCCACTTCAGGAGCTGGGGCAAAATCAGTACTTGGTCCTGCTAGTGAAGGTAGGGGGCTGGACTGGATGACCTTTCAAGGTCCCTTCCAGTTCTAGGAGATAGAATATCTCTATTAATTTATTTATTTTAAGTTATGTCGGCATGCAGCCGCTGCACTTAGCACGTCGCTTGTGCACGTGCATACTTGTCTCCTTGTGTTGGCGGCGCACATATGCACCAGGTGAGCTTGGATCGGTGCAGAGTGCCGTGCACCAAGGGTAAGTATCCCACTGTGCAAATCACCATCACCCAGTGCACAAAGTTTTGGCAATGCACTATGGGGCTGAAACGAGTCGTGCGGGGGCGACTGGGAGCATGGGGTCAACTTCCCAGTTTGCAGCTGTCTCCATCCCATAATGTTATCTGTATCCCATAATTTTCAAAATCCCACAACCCGCAGGGTCCTCCTCGGTGTCCACCAGCTCTGACAGTAGCCCGAAAGCCTGCCCAGCTCTGCTCTATTGTCCCGAGCATTGCAAACACAAGGCACATGACCATGAGGTATTTGCAGAGCCACAAGAAGAACTGAATGAGTGGGGAACATGATGATTCCTTGGAGGACAGATTGCAGTGGGACATAACGAGAACCAATTCAAGTCGTTGGTGGCGTTCATGGAGCCGCTGCAGACAGTGGCGAGCCACTTGTGGGCCTGAGAAACAAGCATTGACTGGCGGGCTCACATCGTCATGCAGGTTTGGGAGGAGGAGCAGTGGCTGCAGAATTTTCGGATGCGCAAGGCCACATTCCTGGATCTGTGCACTGAGCTCGCCCCAGCTCTCCAGTGCTGGCCACCAAAATGAGAGCTGCACGGACAGTGGAGAAGGAAATGGTGACCGCACTGTGGAAACGTGCAATGCCAGATTGTTACTGGTCAGTTGGGAATCAATCTGAAGTCAGGAAATCCATTGTGATGCAAGTGTGCAAGGCCATGAATCATCTCCTGATCTCCAGGACTGTGACTCTGGGAAACGTGCAGAACATAGTGGATGGATTTACTGCAATGGGTTCCCGAACTGCGGTGGAGTGATAGATGGCAGGCCTTCCGGTGTGCCTGCCGCAGCTCCTTGGCTTTCATGCAGCACTGCTGCTGGTCCCTTGTGTAACCCGTCTCCTGCATCCCCTGAGTAATCTGCTTGGAGATGTTGCTGTTTCTCTGGCTGGAGTGGAGCTTCTCCCCACAGGCCCAGGAGACCCCATATCTCCTGCCTGCTCCAGGCAGGAGCGCGTCTGGAGTGTGTAGCCAGCATCGCCAGCTGGCCAGTTGCACTCAACAATGGAGAGCTGCTAGGTGTGCTCACCAAGCCGGGGAAAAGGAATTTCAAAAATTTGTGAGGCTTTAAAGGAGAAGGGAGGCTTCTGTTGTCCATGAGCCCAGGGCAGTGGAGTTCACAATGGTGACCAGAGTGGTCTGGGTGGGGCATTGTGGGACAGCTGCTGGAGGACAGTTAGGGTCGACATAAGTAACGCAGTCTCTCCCCGCACAGTGTGTCAACCTAAGAGCATTGACCGTGGCTCTATGCTACGTGAGGAGGTGGTGTTATGTTGGAGTAACCGGGTGCTTACGGCAAGGGAGACCAATTTAAGTGTAGACACATGCACAACGAGGTCAGTATAAGCTGCCTTGTGTCGACCTAACTTTGTAATGGAGACCAGACCATAGTCTTCTTTGTGAGCCAAGATTCACTAGAGGTTCTAGGAAACATTTCGCCTACATTTCATTTCAAGTAAAACTTTTCTAGCCTTTACACTGTCAGCACTACAAGTCAGGATTTGCTGCCACCACTACAGCGATGCTGGGCCCATTGCTTTTTAATTTCAAAGAAAAGAAAGTAGCAATCAGCCATGTGGCAGCACCAGAGGGTTTGCAAGCAATTTGGCCCCAGGTTTGGAGAGCTAACTCCAAGAAATCCTTTTCCACGAAAGGAAAGGTCATGTTTGCATCTCCCACTCGGAAAGCCCAACCTGGAGATTTCATCTAAAGCGTTAAATTGTCTTTAAACATCAGGATTTCTAAGAACAAAAGCACAAAATAATCTCCCTATAATCCTATTAAAGGCATAAGACAAAAAGCACAACAAGTTTGAAGAAAATACAATTAGGCCCCGGAGCTGGACAGACAGTTTAAATCAAGGAGATTAAATCATTGTGTTTTTCCAGAAGTAAATATTTGTGTTTTTATTTCTTAGATTGTGGACCTCAAGGAGTGCTCAGTTATCACTGGAACTCAGCCTGCAAGATCTGCCTTGAATTCTTTCCTGAGCCAGATCTTAAAGTGGCATAAATTGGCCAATCTCCATTGACTTATTGGAACTATTCCAATGTACACCAGCTGGGGATCTGGTCCATTTCATGATCTTTAAGGTGAAGGACAAAATTGCCTTTAGTGAAACAGTCTCTGTACTCAAGACAAACCAGCTTGTCTCCGAAATTTTTAGTGCAAACAGTGCAAATGAAAGGGCTCCTATTGGCGTTTAATTTAGATTCAGTAAGGCCTTGAGTAGATTGTTCATTAAATATCAAAAATCCCTTTTAAAATAACCTCTTTATTGAGGAAGAAGAACAAGGCCGATAAAGTGTCATGAAGCTCAACAAAAAGGGGTTTAACAATCTATGAACTAGAAACTTAAGTAAATGCAACTGCCTTCGTATTAAATCAGCTAACGGTACAGTTCTACTTATTCTGGCACCAGTGCAGCAAGGCACTTAAGCGCATGCTTAAGCGCACGCTTATTCAGCAAAAACCTGGAGATAGCCCAATTACTCCTTCCCTGGCCACATTCAGCCCATGATGTAAAACTCCTCTCTTCCCAAAGCCTTGCAGCAGGTGATGAAGAGGAGGTAAAATCTTGCCTCCCTGACATTCCATGGTGTTCCACCGGTTCACACCACACCTGAAACTCACCGATAGAACAAGGGAATAGTCCTGGCTTGTGCAGAACTCACTGTCAGGCTCTCTCCTGCACCACAGCCCAGCTGATATGATGATGGGTGCTTCAGAAATGCAGGTGTCTCAAAGATATGGAAAGGGTTTGACTCTCTTCGCACATCGGCTTCAGAACAGAGTAACTCCATGGATTTAATTGGGGTTACTCCTGATTTACCCCAGGAGAAGTGAGAGGAGAAATCAGATCTTAGTCAAGTGGAGTTAGATGTACTCAGGAGATGCTCCACCATTCGTGGGATCAGCCCCTCAATTCGTCATGAGGTGCTTTGGGATCCTTTGGCATGAGCCTCTGCTACATAAATGGAAGCTACTCTTCGGGTTATTTGACACTGTTTGATTCAAATACCGTTCATGAGATGATCATGGCCGTTCGTGTTTGACGCATGCGGCAGCCTGCCTTTTCACTACATTTCCAAACTAGTCTTCAGCTATTCAATATACTCTGCTGCCAACGGAGAGTAATCAGCAAAGATGTCAAGAATGCTAATGAATTATCAGTTTTCTTTAAGCCTCATTAGATTTTCTGATAGCAAAACCTGTTTGAGGAATGTCACCCAGCAGATTTTCCTGAGGCTCTTCCCTTGTTACTTATGTTCCCGGCCCGCAACAAGACTTCCCCTTGTAGCAGTGCACTGCTCTATAATGTACACTGATTCCCCTGCCAAAATGATAACGTAAATTCTCATCTCAATGCTCCAATTATTCCTCTGTGTGTGTGTGACTTAAGAATTCGTGGGCCAAATTAAGCTGCAGTCAATGCCGTTTCTTAAATTCTACTGGAAAGGGAATCCTTGATTTCATCCCGATCACCCTAATTCATTTAATAATTCAACTGGGGGGGGGGGGGAAGTGGGTCACATTTCCCCATTTTATGTTAAACTTGCCTGTAAACAGTGAGATAATTGTAGTCAGAAAAGCAACTTGGTTAAAAGGACATAATTGGTTTTCATATTTATTCCCCCTCACTGATTCCACTTCAAATGTGCTCAGTTTACAAGTCTAATTACCAGCCCTGCACAGCTCATCTTGGGCTCGGCAAATCCAGCTGTGTACCCTCATGCCTCTGCTACGTTGTCACCAAGAAAAAGGATTCTGCAATTAGAATGCAGCCAGTCATTTTTATTGCTCATGCATAAGGCAGAGCAGAATCCAGCTCACTCTTCCAGCGTTGACTTGGTTTTGTTGTACCAAGAGGAGCGAAGTGCATGTTTTCAGATGGGAGTTGAATAGGTGGAATTGCGTAGGTGGAAGGCTACAAGGAGAATGTTCCAGATTACAAGACCTGCAGAGGAGACAAGATTAAAACAAGCTATAATGGATAGACTTGCTCATGCTTCAGAACATAAGCCAGTCACTAATTTATGAGGGTGAGGAAGAAACTTCCTCCTGGGGTCATGATTCCATAGTAGTCCACTGGGGGCGTTTCTTGCACTTTTTTTCTGAAGCATCTGCCCTGGGCCATTGTCGGAGAGAGAATACTGGACAAGATGGACCATTAGTCTGATGCACTATGTCATTGGCTATGTTCTGGTGGGAAGGGTCTCTCATCAAAGTGGTGTCATGGCCCCACAGCACAGGTCAGCCGCAAGAATCTGTGGCGTGGAGGGCCGGAAAGGAGGCTTGAGTGAGATGAGCAAAAGGAGGAAGGAAAATGTTGCTCTCAGACATACAGGGATCAGATGGGCAGGTGCCATTTCACAGCTGGTCAGGTAACACAAAGAGTCATGTGCATTTCCGCAGCTAAAAGGAGCGAGTTGGATTCTATGCGTTATTCAGCAGGTGTGGTGAGCGGAGCCGCTGCTATGGTTATATAGAGGGGTGGAGCGTGATTGGAGAATTTAAAGGGTCATTCTTCACATAATGGTAGAAGGCACAGAATGCTGATCAGAACAGAGAGCTGCCCCCTGCCACTAGTAGAGGCTCTGGTCTGGGTGCTTTTGGGTGGATGCAAAGTCAGGAATAAAGGAACTTATTTGTATTGCACGACCGCTCCTTGCATTAATGTGCAGAACAACCAAGTGAGGGTCCCCCAATTTGTAAGTGATGAAAAGTTTCACAAACCCTGAAAGTTCCATGGATTTCAGAAGGAATGATTGTTAACTGGAAAACTCCGCCAGTGGGCTATTCACTCTGTCATTCGCTTTAAAAAGTTTCAGTCACCCAATCAGATACCATGGGTGATGAATAGCAGACAATACCATCCCACTTCGGTGTCCAATCACACACCATGATTATCAAATAGCCAACACTCGACCCGCACATGAACCGTCCCTGTGCTGAAATTTGTTCAAATAAACGATTTGGTTTATGAAAATATCCGGGGTGATCTGGATCAAATTGTAGACAGATAAATACACTGAGTCGCCGGATTCCACATGTGAGCAGTCTGAAGTTATTCATCTGTCTAAGTTCTTGCAGCATCGGGGCCTGTGGGTTTGATCCAAGGTCCAGTTAAGTCAATGACAATCTTTCCATTGACTTGAATGGGATTTGATTCAGGTTGTATATTTGTAACAAATCATTTAAAGTCCTTGTGTGTCTTGTGCCCATAGCCACCTACATTAACAAAACCAAGATCACTCAGCCAGGGTGGCTGTATTACTAAAATAATAATTAATAGAGATATCCTATCTCCTAGAGCTGGAAGGGACGTTGCAAGGTCATTGAGTCCAGCCCCCTGCCTTCACTAGCAGGACTAAGTACTGATTTTGCCCCAGAACCCTAAGTGGCCCCCTCAAGGATTGAACTCACAACCCTGGGTTTAGCAGGCCAATGCTCAAACCACTGAGCTAGGGATAATAAATAAAACAAAGTAAAATAAAATAAAAAGATTTTTAAAAGTATATTGAAAAACTGGAGAGGGTTGGAATGATCCGAGAGTTGGAAAAAAGTGACTTGCAATGACAGACTTAAAGAATCTGTTTAGTTTAAGAACGTAAGACCAGTAATACTGGGTGAGAGCAATGCTCCATCTAGTCCACTAGCCTGTCTTCTGACAGTGGCCAGTGCCAGATGTTTCAGAGGGAATGAACAGAACAGGGCAATTATCGAATGATCCAGCCCCTGTCATCCAGACCCAACTTCTGGCACTCGGAGATGTAGGGACACCCAAAGCATGGGGTTGCACCCCTGCCCATCCTGACTAATAGTCATCGATGGATCTATCCTCCATGAACTTATCTAGATCTTTTTTTAACTCACTTATGCTTTTGGCCTTCACAACATCCTCTGGCAAGGAGTTCCACAGGTTGACTGTGCGTTGTGTGAAGAAATATTTCCTTTTGTTTGTTTTAAACCTGCTGCCTAGTAACTTCATTGGGTGACTCCTGGTTCTTGTCTTACATGACGGGGTAAATAACACTTTCTTACTCAGTTTCCGCACAACATTCATGATTTTACAGACCTCTGTCATATCCCCCCTAGCCGTCTCTTTTCCAAGCTCAACAGTCCCAGTCTTTTTAATCTCTCCTCATATGGAAGCTGTTCCATACCCCTCATCATCTTTTTGCCTTTCTCTATACTTTTCCCAATTCTAATATATCTTTTTGGAGATGGGGCAACCAGGACTGTATGCAGTATTGAAGGTGTGGGCATACCATGGATTTATCTAGTGGCATTATGGTATTTTCTGACTTATTATCCGTTAGCTTTTTTGACTGCCACTACACACTGAGCAGATGGTTTTTAGAGAACTATCCATTACGACTTCATGATCTCATTCTTGAGTGGTAACAATTAATTTAAATCCCAGCGTTTTATATGGATAGTAGGAATTATGTTTTCCAATGTGCATTACTTTGCATTTATCAACACTGAATTTCATCTGCTATTTTGTTGCCCAGTCACCCAGTTTTGAGAGAAGATTTTGTAACGCTTCGCAGTCTGCTTTACACTTACGTTGACTAATTTTGTATCATCTGCTGACTTTACCCCCTTTTCCAGATCGTTTATGAGGATGTGGAACAGCTCTGGTGCCAATACAGATTCTTGGGTTTTATAAAAAAGAAGATTGAGAGGTGACTTGATCACTGTGCATAAGTACCTTCCTGGGGAGAAAATACCCGAGGAGCCCGAAAGCTTCTCTCTTTCACCAATAGCAGTTGGTCCAATAAAAGATGTTCCCGCACCCGCCTTGTCTCTCAGGAGCTAAAGGGCTCTTTAAACTAGTGGAGAAACCATTATAACAAGAGCCAAATGGCTGGAAGTTAAAGGCAGCAAAATTCAAATGAGAAGTAAGGCGCACATTTTTAACAGTGAAGGTGATTAACCATTGGAACAAACTACCAAGGAAGGTGCTATCTCTTGATGTCTTCAGGACTGGGTGCCTTTCTGAAAGATGGGCTATAATGGGGTTTACAAGCCCCATGCTGAGCATAGATAGAAGAGAAAGTCTTCCCAGTGCTTATAGGCAATCAGTTTGATCACAACCCCGCACAGGTCTGCCAGTCATGGAGGCATGTATGTAATGTTGTTGTAGCCGTGTTGGTCCCAGGATATTAGAGAGACAAGGTGGGTGAGGTATTATCTTTCATTGGACCAACTTCTTTTGGGGAGAGAGACACGCTTTCGTGCTTCCACAGAGCTCCTCTTCAGGTGTGGGAAACTAACTTCCAGTGTCACTGCTAAATCCAAGGTGGAGCAGATTGTTTAGCCTAAGGGATGTTTACACTGGCAGAGTTACAGCGCCGGCAGTTACAGCACCGCTCACAGAGCGCTGAAGGGAAACCGCTGTTGTGTGTTCACACTGTCAGCTTCCTGGACAATAGCGTGTTCACACTTGTGGCACTTGCATTGGTATTCAGAGCGGTGCACTCTGGGGAGCTATCCCACAGAGCATCTCTTCCTCTTCTGCCGCTAAGAGTTGTGGGAAGGCGGACGGGGTCGCGGGGCATCCTGGGTCCTGTCCCAGTGCCCCGTGATGCATTGCTTCGCATCTCAGCAATCCCTGGGCTTCTGTCTGCATTTGGAGCCATCTTTCAGCGGTTTGTGTACTGCGCGCCCTGCCTCTTCGGTCTGTAGGAATGGATCCTGCACTGGCGCTTGTTGCAGGAAAACGTTTGTCTTTTGGGGTGAGGGGGAGGGGTTTAACACCTCTGAATGACAAAAGTTTTACCATTCAATTGCCAGTGTAGACATACCCAGAGAAAACAAAAAGAAGAACAGGAGTACTTGTGGCACCTTAGAGACTAACAGATTTATTAGAGCATAAGCTTTCGTGGACTACAGCCCACTTCTTCGGATGCATAGAAGTGGGCTGTAGTCCACAAAAGCTTATGCTCTAATAAATCTGTTAGTCTCTAAGGTGCCACAAGTACTCCTGTTCTTCTNCTTAGAGACTAACAGATTTATTAGAGCATAAGCTTTTGTGGACTACAGCCCACTTCTATGCATCCGAAGAAGTGGGCTGTAGTCCACGAAAGCTTATGCTCTAATAAATCTGTTAGTCTCTAAGGTGCCACAAGTACTCCTGTTCTTCTTTTTGCGGATACAGACTAACACGGCTGCTACTCTGAAACCAGAGAAAACAAGCCCTGCTAGAAAGGGGAGAAGAGAACAGAGAGGGAGAAGGTGGCAGAGATAGCAGAGGGTGACATCCCTGCTCCAGGCTGCGTCTGGGAAGCCACCAGAAGATAGAACGAGACCGCAAGCCCTGGAGCTGAAGAGCTGGTAGACACAGTTTAAGGTGAAAGTTCATGACCTGATCTGATTGCAGACCAGCTGAAGAGGACCAGTTAGGAGAAGCTGGGTCCCGAAGACTGCACCAAGAGGTGGTGATATGTGCTTTAGTTATGGGGTGTCACAGAGTGTGGGGAGACAAGGCCCTACACCCCCGGCTTCCTGCGATTCACCATGACTCTCAGCCAGTCAGTAAAACAGAAGGTTTATTTAGACGACAGGAACACAGTCCAAGACAGGTCTTGCTGGTACAGACAACAGGACCCCCTCAGTCAGGTCCATCTTGGGGAGGGGCAGGCAGACCAGAGCCCTGTCTGGGCTCCCCTCCATTTTTCCAGCCAGCCCCAAACTGAAAAAACTCCAACCCTTCCTCTCGCCTTGGGCCAGGAGGTCACTTGATCTCTTTGTTCTCCAACACCTTCAGTTGGCACCTTGCAGGGGAGGGGTCCAGGCCATCAGTTGCCCGGAGACAGGGTGTGGGCCATTCTTTGTGAAGATAGCATCACACTGGCCCCCTAGAGCTCTGCAACAATCACACCTCCCCTAGACACTAGAGAAATGATAGGGGAAACTGAGGCACCACACAGCACTCAGAGAAAACATTAAAAACATTCCCACTTGGTCACATCGGGTTCAATACAGGGCTATGTGGGTGAGGTTCTCTGGCCTGTGATATGAAGGAGGTTAGACTAGACTTAAACTCTAGGAATCTATGATTTCATTTGAGACAAGCCCAAAAGAGTGGTTGGAACCAATGCAAACTTTCTCCCAAAGTGGATCATTTTCAGATCCTCGTTTTCAGTCCTATCCCATCTCTAGAACTTTTTTCCAATTTAACAAATTATTATTTTTTGAAAGGAAAAAAAAAGAAGAGATGAAACAAAAGAATTCGTTTCATTTAAAAAAAAACACCTTGCGGAATGCAAATCCATTGGAAGGAGTATCCTTTTGCCTTTCTCTACGTGGTTGTATGTGGAAGGTATGGAAGTAAATATTGCCCATGCTTAAAGTGTGAAAAAATGTCTAGATTCCTAGCAAAATATTGTTAAGCTTTCGTGATCCTGCCTGTGTCCCCTGGTGCGAGGCTTGTGTTATGCTTGCAGAAGCAGAAGGCGATTATGGTACTAAGCTCAACATAAGACTTGATATCTCTGCACCTAAAACAAAGATAATGAGAACAAACAAACCATGCTCTCCTAATAATTATCTCAGCGAGGAACAAAAGCAGATCTCCTCCTGATGCATTATTGTACAAAAACAAAAAAAATCATAGCCGACAGACAAAAATTGGAAAATGAAAGACTTATTTTCTTTTGGTACAAACAGAAAGGATTAAAAAAAATTAATGCAAAGCTGATGCCGTCTCTGCAGAAGTGCCTATTGCTTCCACATCCACAAAGTTATCTGCTGGAAAAACTTCTGTTCTTGTAAACTTGGAGTGGCGGAACAAGCTGTTTGTTTAACCCTTTGGTGTTAAGAGTGGGATTTTCAAAAGTAATCAGCAAAATTAACAGCCAAACTTTCCTGACTTCAATGGGCACTGGCATGGGGGGAGGGATAGCTCAGTGGTTTGAGCATTGGTCTGCTAAACCCAGGGTTGTGAGTTCAATCCTTGAGGGGGCCATTTAGGGATCTGGGGCAAAATTAGTACTTGGTCCTGCTAGTGAAGGCAGGTGACTGGACTTGACTCAACTCAATGATCTTTCAAGGTCCCTTCCAGTTCTATGAGATAGGTATATCTCCATATACTTAACTCTGAGTGTTTTTGAAACTCACACCTGGAGGATTTGGTATCACTTCTTTTCCCCTTTACTGTCTCTCTCTGTACCTTAGGTATCAATGGGGTACTCACCACCATTGGCTCTAGACACCAGAGCTCAGAAACATATACTAGTGTAACACACTTGAATGTGGTGTGGCTTTTTGTCCCTCCCTCGTGGCTGGAGCACATGAGATATTTGAACCAACTACAGCTTCCAGATGAATTGAATTAGTCTGTTAGCTTCAGCAGGAGAGTATCATGCTTTGAGAGGTCCAAGATTCAATTTCTGCTGACAGTCGATTCAGGGGGGTTGTTACCCCAGGGAGCAATGGAATCTCTGTAAAGTAAGTTCTTTTCCTGGGATTAGTACCTCACCATCATCTCTCCCTCATGGTTCTTTCACTACTGTACCAAGTGGTGGATTTCCCAATGGGAGCTGAACAAGGTCACTCTACCGCTTAATCAGGTCTATTCAGCAGGGAGCCCCACAGCTAAGGACTTGCCTCCACCAAGAATGTCCATCTCCCAGGCTCCTGAAAATTTCACCCTGGGCCCGGAGAGCTCCATTTCACATCAAGAGTATAGCTGTCCATATGGGTCACATGAAGTCCTTCCAATGAAGTACAAGCCGCTGTGAGAGCCACATTACAGGACAGTTTGAATTGCTAATCTATTGCTCATTCCCAGAAGCAGCGCTTGGCTGCTCTTGTCAAGAAAAGACATCTCTAATACCCACCTTCTCCCAAGGTCACATTTCAGATAAAGCACACACAAAAGCATTACCTTATCAAACAGCCTCTGAATACTCTATCCCAGCCCCACAGCAGGGGATGGATATCACATTGTGAACAAAGCAAATGCCCTGGGATTCTCTTTTCATCTGAGCTGTATTAGCACATTAAGATACACAGTAATTAACCAACTGATGACACCTCCCCATACCAGGCTCCTACGGTGCTATTCAAAATAAAGAAACTGGCATTAGGAAATATCCCAAAGGTTATCTCGAGAGCTATATGGATAGATAGATGGTGCCACATACCTGGTGGCCATAGACATGCGATAAATTGCATTTACCATGTACTTTTGACCACCTCACCTGCAGTCTGCTCACTGCTCCATCCCAGCTGGGAGTCCTTTGGACATTCCAAACCCCTCGCCAGACACCATTGTCTTTTCAAACCCACCCACCAGGGAAATGTTTACCTCTTATTCCCCAAGTGTGGCATGGCCCTCCCAAAATGCACTGTCCGAAGGCCAAAGAGAGGCGATAGTCAGTGCTGTACCAGTGATAGCTTTGAGGCCAGAGCTACCAACAGGAGTGCTATATCAAGGGGAGATTTCTGCCTTCCCAGTGAGACACTTTCCCTCTGAGGCCCGTGCAGTTGGACTGATGGTAACAAAGGTTCCCAGTTATGGTGAAGATCAGAACGGCCAGACTGGGTCAGCCCAATGGTCCATCTAGCCCAGTATCCTGTCTTCCCACAGGGGCCAATGCCAGATGCTTCAAGTGGAATAAACAGAATGGGGAGTGATCCATCTCCTGTATTCCAGTCCTAGCTTCTGGCAAACAGAGATTTAGGTACATCCAGAGCATCAGGTTGCGTCTCTGACCATCTTGGCTAACAGCCATTGATGGACCTATTCTTCAAGAATTTATCTAATTCCTTTTTTGAACCCAGTTATGCTTTTGGCCTTCACTACAATCTCAGGCGACGAGTTCCACAGGTTGACTGTGCGGTGTGTGAAGAACTACTTCCTTATGACAGGTTTCAGAGTAGCAGCTGTGTTAGTCTGTATCCGCAAAAAGAACATCTGAAGAAGTGGGCTGTAGTCCACGAAAGCTTATGCTCTAATAAATTTGTTAGTCTCTAAGGTGCCACAAGTACTCCTGTTCTTTTTACTTCCTTATGTTTATTTTAAACCTGCTGCCTGTTCATTTCATTGGGTGATCCCCCGGTTCTTATGTTACGTAAAGGGGTAACTAACACTTCCTTATTCACTTTCTCCACACCAGTCACGATGTTATTGGCCTCTATCATATCCCCCCTTAGTCGTCTCTTTTCTAAGCTGAGCAGTACCAGTCTTCATAATCTCTGCTCATATGGAAGCTGTTCACACCCTAACAATTTTTGTTGCCCTTCTCTGCACCTTTTCCAATTTTAATATGTCTTTTTGGAGCTAGGGTGACCAGAACTGAACACAGTTTTCCAAGTGTGAGAGTCAAAGGCAATGAAAAACGTCTACAAATACTTTTTTTGGTATAATATATAGCATAGAAAGGATACAGAGTGGTGTGGGTCAGAGATGGAGCTGCTGTTTATGAGTGGCTTCATCACTTGTTAGTGATATTATACTGCTAATAATAGTTAGGGCCAAATTTTCTGCTGACTTTCTCTTTCCATCAGAGATTCATATTGATACAAGTTTTTATATCACCCTACCCCCATCACCACTTCCCTCCCTCTGTCTCACATTCCTACATCTCACTTAAATACCCATTTTCCACCCACAGATCCCAAGCCCCATTTCAAATGTGGGTAGGTTTGAGGCATGGAGAAGTGATCTGCCAAAGTCACATGGGGATTTAGAGATGGAACTGGGACTAGAATCCAGGGGTGAAGTTCTGGCTCCCCTGAAGTCAATGGGAAAGCTCACACTGATTTTAATAGGGCCAAGATTTCACCCCAGGACTCCTGGTTTCCAGTTCCATAGCCAGGGATGTCTACACTGCAAAAAAAATAAAAACAAAAAATGCACCAGCAACTCTCAAAGCCTGGGTCAATTGACGTGGACTCCTGGGGCTCATGGTATGGGGCTAAGAATAGCAGTGTGGCTGTGCCGGGCTGGAGCCCGGGCTCTGAGGTCTGGCGAGTGGGGATGATCTCAGAGCCCAGGCTCCAGCCTGGGCGGAAACATCTACACGGCGATTTTTAACCCTGTAACGCAAGCGTGAGTCAACTGACCCAGGCTCTGAGACTCAGTGTTGGGTTGTTTGAGTTTTTTTCAGTGTAGACGTACTCTCAGCCAACTAGAATCTCTGCAGTTCCCATTGGCAACACCATCTCTGCAGCCCATAATTACGCCCCTTAGCTGCCAAAGTTGCTAACAAAATGGAGAGTACGAGGAATTCACCTGAGCAGCTGCATAAAGATTTTGCCATATCAGTCCTTTCATTTGGGTCTGACATCTCTAAACTTCATTTCTGTCTGCTCAGAGTCTTCTCAGTTCAGATTAATTGAATTGCTCCTGGGTTACTGGCTCTTCAGTGCATGCATAATTTAGGCTGATTGAATATTTTAGTACAGTAAAGAGGAAAGTATATGGATTCAGAAAATAACCCCCCCGACACACACATGCAAAATGACAAACCCAGATAATGCTCAGTGTCTTCTTCAGTGCTTTCCATTGAGTCATTAAACAAGCTTCCTTGGGGAAATATGGAAATAGGTCTCTTAAAACACTCGCTTCACCTATGAGAACATCAAGGACTGCAGGGAAGTCTCACTCCTTGTTGCTGACTCCACAAAGGTTCCTGCTAGTTGTGTCACAGAGAAAATAACCGAACGTGGGGGTTTCTCTCAAAAAAGGAGATGCTCGTTTTCCACTGTCCCAGCTGCATATAGGAGCATTTTGAACGGTTTGTTCCACGAGCACCTACCTTTAAAACAGACAAATTGTGTGCAAAAATACATCTGTTATTACTAGTGGTTATTATTAATATTATTTATTGCACAGAGTAGCACCTGCAAACCCCAATCACGGCTCTGGTGTGCTAGGTCATGGAACCATAGATCTATAGGGCTGGAATGGACATGGAGAGGTCATTTAGTCCAGCCCCCTGCACTCAGGCAGGTCCAAATAAACCTAGACCATCCCTGACCGGTGTTTGTCCAACCTGTTCTTAACCCGGCACTGGGAATACCACAACCTCCCTTGGAAGCCTATTCCAGAGCTTAACTACCCTTATAGCTAGAATGTTTTTCCTAACATCTAACCTCAATCTCTCTTGCTGCAGATGAAGCTCATTGCCTTCAGTGGACATGGAGAACAATTGATCACCGCCCTCTATATAACAGACCTTAGCATATTTGAAGACTATTACCACGTCCACACTCAGTTTGCTTTTCTCAAGACTGAACATGTCCAGTTTTATTAACCATTCTTCTTAGGTCAGGTTCTTGAAAAATGTATATCAGTTTTGTTGCTCTCTTCTGGACCGTCTCCAGGTTATCCACATCTTTCCTAAAGAACTGGACACAATACTGCAACTGAGGCCTCACCAGTTACCTTCTGTGTCTTCCATATAGCACTCCTGTCAATACACCCCAGAATGATAGTCACCTTTTTCAAAACTGCATCGCATTATCGACTCATATTCCATTTTTGATCCGCTCTAACCACCAGATCCTTTTCTGCATTACTGCCGCCTAGCCAGTCATTCCCCATTTTGTAGCGGTGCATTTGTGTTTCCTTCCTAAGTGCAGTACTTCGCACGCACCTTTGTTGAATTTCATCTCGTTGATTTCAGACCAATACGCGTTGGTGTGGCATCCAGGTTTTATTAGCAAGAGTTTGGGAAGGCTGCCTGGCTCATAAGAGTGAAATCAGATTCACATAGTTACCACGGCCCAAATTTTCTCCTCTCACAGCAATATACTCCGCTAGGTTCCTTTCATGCAGGTGCATCCAAATGGGGCCATGTGGGGGAATGACCCAGAGTTCCATCCACCGCTGAAATGCAGCCACCTCTGAGGGGGAACATGCCAAGTGCTTAACAATGCCATGCAAGGTGGAGAAGTGAAGGAAAATATTGCATCCATTTGAAACTGCAGGAATGTATTTACCTAATAGGAATACGGTCAGCACACTGGGATATTCCCCTTTGCAGAAAGTGCCTCGGGATGTCTTTAATCGCAACACATGGTCAGGAGCTCATTTTTATGTCCCAGGGTGAAGCACCTTGATGGGGACAATGGGTCAGAGTGTCACCGACTGATTATCCTTCTCCAGAGCTCGTTGGGCTCCTTGGTGGTCTCCTGTCCCACGACTGGTCTTGAGGGAGCTGATGTGGTCCCAGCCCAAAGTGGCAGGACTCCTGCTGCCCATCAGCAAGACGCTCGGCTCCAGCCCAACTAATAAGAAAACAGCAGGCAGCTTAAAATCTAGGCAAGCTCCAAGTGCTCCCAAGAATAAATGCTCAGGCCTTCTCCAGCTAATCGTAGCTAATCGTGGACCCTTCAGGGCTTTCCTAGAAACTTCATTGGGACTCAATGTGCAGTAGCAACCCGCCGAATGGCTCTCATCTATTTCCCAGAAAGGCTTTGACTCAGCGCTTTGCCACTCCGGCAACAGCTCGTTCCCCTCCGTTCACAGCAGTACCCACGCCAGCTCTCAGCACAGCAATTTGCCGTTGCAATTTTTGCAGAAAAAAGTTTTGGTTGAAAAAATTTCTCCGGCACGACTTAAAAGCCCTGATGACAAGGAACCCATTGGACTCGACAGCCATCTACATTTGATTAACCATTAATTATTAATCATTTATTAACCCGTTGTAAATTATTTATTAATGGTACCTTACTCTAATGTGTGACTGATATTTCTGTTTAGCACTTCAGCCTGCGTGGCCCATCTTTCTTCACTTGTCAATATGATACAGGCAGTAAATTGCTTCGTCTCTCTCAATTCTTTCATTCTGGTGTCTATGTTTCTATACCTAGTATTTATTTTTGCAACCATAGTGATACAATATATTTACTGCTGCAATCCTAAGACGTTGGAACAGGTCTCAGTCTTTGTTTAAGTTCAGCAAACCAGGCCATTTCCCTAACGATGGATTTATCTATGCTTCAGTCCCACTGATTTCTAACTCTGTAAGAAAATCTAGAATCCGCGCCAGGAAGGAACAGTAGAGTTCTGATGGCTGCTTTGTCCACAATCTGCCTGGGGAGGGAGAAGGGGTTAATGAGAGACAGGAGTGAGAATTCCCCTCCACGTAGAAATAGCAAAGCCCCGGCAAGGGTGTTTACAATTGATTAAGAAAACGTGCATCAAAGTACTGCCTGGGAAGGAAGCCGAAGCTGCAGTTCCATTAGCGCCAGCAGGAACATAACAGCTGGGAGCAGAGGCAGCAGCAAAGAATTGCACCTAAGGGGACATTCCAGCTCCCTCTACCACTTGCTACTTCCTGTTCCTTCCGAGACCTTTTACCTGGATTCCCTCGGGCATCCTTTCTTCTCTGTGTTTGTCTTCCTTAGAGGATCCATCTCATTCAATAGACTGTAGAGCCTCCAGTGTGGTCCATTGGATGGGCCATAGCCTGAGGTGCAGGAGACTTGGGACTAGAGCCTCAGTTGCTGTAAACCATCATCGTAGAACCATAGAATCTCAGGGTTGGAAGGGACCTCAGGAGGTTCTAGTCCCACCCTCTGCCTAAAGCAGGGCCAATCCCCAACTAAATCAGACCAATTCCACTGACTTTAACGGGACTTTGGTTCCTCCACCAGCTGAGGATGTGGCTCATTGGTTTTATTCCTGGCTCTGCCATGTGCCCTTGGTCAAGCCATTTCACCTCTATGTGCCTGTTTCCCCTCTTGCCGTTTGTCGGTCCTGTCTATTTAGGTTGTAAGGTCTCTGGGACAGAGATTGTCCCTCCCAAAGTGTACATGCAGCGCCCAGCATAATGATCTTAGTGGGGGCCTCTAGATGTCGTTGCTTAATAATAACCACGGGTAATATATGAGCGCTGTGGGTTATTCGGAAAAGTATTTCCACCCGCCAGGCCATCTCTTCTTGGGACTCAGCAGTTCACATTATAAACTGGTTTTAATCTTTGGATAAAGGGAAGGCGCTTTGCTTGGAGGAATCCTCCTTGCGAGATAGGGCAGCAGTTTCTATGGCAAATAATCGTTTCCCTCTCAGAATGAGCAAGTGCCATCATTAACTCTCACCTCCCAGGCTTGTGCAAGGTCCGACGGTTGCTAGTTAGATGCGCAGCCGGCCTCGTGGTCAGAGGCCAGTCGGAACTCGGAGCTGCTGAATCTCTCCACTCTGCTGTCAGATGCAGCGAGGCAGGATGTTGGCCAAGGGGATGCTAGTAAAAACAGTGCCGTTCCAATTAACCACCGGTGTTTATCAGTCGTTGCAAAAATAGACGCTGCCCCAGAGCATGGAACCAGCCCTGAGGCAGAGCTGATTAGCTGCTTGTGATGAATCAGCCACTGTGGAGTATACAGCTCCCACTAGGCTCTGACACCAGCAGCTCTCCTAGCAGTCAGTGGCTGTTCTTGATACTCAGGTTCCCAGACACTAGGGTTGGGTGAAATGTTTCCAACCATTTCCCCCCTGGAAAATGTCCTCTTTTCTAAACTGAAGAGTTCCACAAACATTTTTCATTTTCAAAAAAATCTGTTTTGTTTGTTTGGTTGGTTTATTTTTCTTTAAAAAAAATTCCCCCAACGTAAATTTTTCAATTTGTTGGTGTTTTGGTTTTCCTTCTCCTCCCCAACTCCATTTTTCTTTCCCCCAACTATCAGTGGCAAAGTAGGGGAGGGGGAGAGAGGAAAAGGAGTAAAGGAGGGGGGCAGAAAATACCCAAACCCCCAAATCAAAACAATTCTAAATTAAAAATTTCAATATTTTTTCATGGAAAATTCCAAATAAATGCAAAATATTCCTCCTTCTCAAAACGCGCAGCATGAAAACAATTTCAAAATTTTTAGTGAAAATCCTTTGTCATTTTCTGACCAGCTTTACCAAACAGGCATATATTTGTCATTTCTTTGAGACCATTTACCACTCTAACTTTGTACAGTGCCTAGCACGGTCAGGCCCTCTTCTTAGTTGGCCCCTGGGCACTACTGTAATAAACATAATTAACAATAATAACCAGGCTATAAACGACAATCATTAACAATTCACAACACTGTTAGGATAGGAAAAGAAAGAGATTCTTGCATCCCAAATCCTGATCTGCATCATTTTTGGATCCAGAAGTATTTAGAGAAGGCAGTGTAAAATCTGACCCCTTAAATGGAGTACAAATTTGCTTTTAATTGAGTCAAGTTCTACCAAAACTTTCTGTCCTAAAGTGCCTTAGAATGTAATGTTTTGCCTTCCTGTTTCCATGACATTAGGCAATGTAACTGATCCGTAAATGCAGAAAATATGCAGAAAAATGTTAATGCAATGTGATTATAGCACTTTTGCAATCAACGAAGAAACCGGAGAAGAAATAAAGCCGTGCAGAGCGTGTGGCCTTTCTACCCTTTTCTGGCTGCTGCTCCGTGAAACATATATTTGAATCTGCTTGGCTGCAATTTAACAGGGGGTAAAAAAAAATAGGCTGCGTCTTTGTTAATAAAATGAAACACGGAAGATCAAATTCCAGCTGCAGCTTGTCATTCTAGAAATCTGAGTTCAGTCCCTTGAAGAACAAAATGTGTCGGGAGCTCGGGAAGGAGCTCTGGAAATACGGCACCGTCTCACCTAATAGATCTGCTCCCTATGGGCTGAATCCCAGAACGCCCCAGCGGGGGTCTGATGGAATCCAAAGCAACGCTGCAGCTATTGTAGGTGTCACCTTTGTGATCCTTTCAAACACAGCGGAGTTTTGCCATTGGGAATAATGGACACTACAGGACCTCTCACCAGTGCCCCACCCCAGTCGCTTCCCATGTTACCTGGTGGTGCAGGGAGTGAGGAGTATCTTGGGCCGGCTCACTGCGGACGGAAGATGGGGCTTGCGCTGCATTTAGCGATTGCCATGCTCAGGGAGGAGGATGGGGCAAGATTTTGAGCTCAATGTCTTTGGATCAAATCACCTCCTAAGCCAGAGATGGGTGTTCAGACCTGGATGTACCAATTATTAAAAGGTAGAAAGAGAGGCTCTGGCCAGGGAGATATTCCTTTCTGATGGACCAGGGACATGCCACAGATTCAGGGATCCCTCCACTGGGGCCCGTTGTTCTCACCCATTGCTCTGCTGGTAACCCACTGACCAGTGTGGGTTATGAATCTCTCGCGGTGCTTGGCCTGCACAGAATATGAGTCTCGAACAGCTCCGGTTGCAAAACCTGACTGTTTAGTCCAAGCTGTAGAAACGCAGGTATTTAGCATGGGCGCTCTCTGGTTCAGTCCCCGTTGGGGGCCATTTCACAGAACGCTCTCCTCGTCTCTTCTGTTGTTTCATTGGGTACGGATGTATCTTATGTTCAAAAATGGCTCATCCATTCAGCTTGTTTAACTCCCTGTGTGCTGCTCTACAGAACTGCACAGGCCTTCCCCCCAAAAGTAAGGGGGGAACCAAGCGTAAAACAGATCTAGCCACTGTGAATATTGTAAAGGATCAAATGTGTGGTTAAAGGGCAGGGCGTAATTGACTGGGCTTTGCAGCCATGCCTTTGGGATAGGGAATGCATAGCTCACGCTGGTGTCAATTATCTCATAGCAGAGCCCTCCGTAAGCTAACAGGTAAACGCCAAAGATTACATCGGAAGCATGAAAACAAAAATCTCCACCTTAAATTCCCTGGAGGTGCAGCTAACTCAGCCCAAAGACTTCTTGGCAGCATTACCTGGATCATTATTGTAAGGCATTATATTGTATCACAGCGTTCTCAGCCCAGTGTTTACCCAGGGTTCCTCTTCACTATGCGGCTAAATCAGCGCCTCTGTGATCGATGCGGTGGCGTCAAGTTAGCAAGTCTGGTGAAGACATGAGAAGTCTGTGGCTGAGCGCTCTCCCATCAACTTAATTAATCCACCGCAACAAGAGGCGGAAGCTACGTCGACTGGAGAGCGACAGAACGCGGCGTAGATACCATTTCAAAGTCGATGTCAGTTACGTGGACATAAGTTATGTAACTTACATAGCATAACTTAGCTGGACTTACAGCGTTAGTGTAGACAAGGCCTCACAACTATCCTGGCAATTTCATTTTTTCAATACACATAGCTGCAAAAATAGCAAATAGCTTCAACATTACTGCTATTGTGGTTACATAGATGAGATATATGAAATTGTATAGGACAATTCCGGAGATGTAAGTCCATCTCTGTCTTTTCTTTCAGCGTAATTAGCACTAGAGAGCAGTTATTTGTATATGCAGCAGGTACTTTTGTAATATTATTATTTATTATTGGTGGCGCAGCAGACCCTAAAGCGGCCCTGTTGTGCAAGGCGCTGTACATACGCAGTCCCTGCCCCAAAGTGCCTACAATCTAAATAGACAGATGAAGAGTGAGAAGGGGTAAAAAGGGCACCGAGAAGTGAAGTGACTTGCGCCACATCATACAGCGGCAGAGCTGGGGAAAAGAATCCAGATCTCCTGACTCACAGTTCAGTGTCTTATTCACTAAGCCCTATTGCCTTCCCAAAGTGCCACTGCTTCTGCACTTGTCCTATGATACATTATGATTGGCAACTGTGGTTTAGTGGACTAAGAAGGGGCTGGAGGCCTAGATTCTTTTGCTAATTCTGCTGTTGACTCCCTGTGTGAGCTGGGGCAGTAACTTATTTAACTTCTCTGTGTCACAGCTACCTGGTCTGCAAAGCGGGGTTTATAACACTTGCACTGAACGCCTTAGTGATCCACTGATGAAAAACACCGTACGAGTACAAAGGGTTATTACTACAATATATTCTCATTACTGATTAGATCCGTTTGTCATTATCATCATTTTATGGCAATAGGCCAATCAGGGATCAGGGCCCCATTGTGCTCGCTAACATACACTGATTTTCAGCCGCTTGCATGATTTATTTTGAAGCTGAAGCTTTGAGCCAGTTGGGATACTCACTGCGTTTTTGATTCAGGTCCCCATCCTGAGCCCGTCTGATCCACATGGGCTCAGGGGCTCTTTGAAGTCAATAGGTCTCCACAGAGATCAGTTGCATGACTGGAGCTTATCTGTTTACCTTGTATATAGATTGTAAACTCTCTGGGGCAGGCACCATCCTTTTGTTCTGTGTTTATACAGCACTGAGCACAATCAATGATTAGGTGCCTAGGTGAAATAATAACAAATGATTATCAGAGAGACGAGGTGGGTGAGGTCAGATCTTTTATTGGATCAACTTCTGTCAGTGAAAAAGACAAGCTATCAAGTTCCTCCGAGCTATTATTCAGGTCTGGGAAAGGTACTCAGAGTGTCACAGCTAAATATAAGGTGGAACAGATTGCAAAGCATAAGGAGTTAACACATCTCGCAAGAAACCAATCAAAATGAAATAATAATTGTGAATAGTATCAGAGGAGGAGCCGTGTTAGTCTGGATCTGTAAAAAGCGACAGAGTCCTGTGGCACCTTATAGACTAACAGCCGTATTGGAGCATAAGCTTTCGTGGGTGAATACCCACTTCGTCAGACACATGTAGTGGAAATTATGACTAGCAATCATAATAGATACAGAAGCACCTACTGCCTACATTAGGTGACTTTTAAATAAATCTAAAGAAAAATAGTCAATATGCTATTCAGGGCTGGAGTTCCACTATTGTTTAAATTGTCTGTATTTACATTAGGGCTGGTCGAAAAAATTCCAAACCTTTTTGGAGGAGAAAAAGTGAGATGGCATTGGAAATGTTGGTGCTTTTAATGACAAAACTGGAAAGCAACATTTTTAAAAACAAAATACAGTGTTTTAAATCAAAACTTTAAACATATGAAAGGAATGTTTTGATGATAGTGAAAAACAAGCTGGTTTCACTGAAATTTTTCATGGGGAAAAAAACAATTTCCTGAGCTGCTGCTTTACGTTTGTATGTGTGTACACACACACACACGTACACACACACACACGTACACACACACACGTACACACAAACACTGGAAAAATGCGATCTGGTCTATTCTCTGTGGGTTCTTATGCTGCACTTAGCACGGTAGTATCTGAGCGCCTTCCAATCGTGCATTAAACAATGTGACTACACATCTGTCATGCACTGTTTGGTCTCCCATCCTCTCCCCAAGGAGACAAGTGTGTGCAGTGGAGTGCATCTATCTATCTTGCGTTCCATCCCTTGTTTGCTTTAATATCTCTTTTCTCCTCCTCCTCCTCCTCGCTCTTGGCCATTCTACCTTGCCCATCACCCCCACCGAGCCCCATTTAACAGCACTCCTTGCCCTTGAAAGCCTCACTGCCAAGTCAGTGTAAAATCTCGAAATTAAGCCTTACATGTTTTTCAGATTTGCTGGCTATTCTCCTTACAAGTTCCTGCTCCCTTTCTCGTTTAACATTGTGTAGACAGCACTCTGGAGCTTGCAAAGAGCACTTTCGTCAACAGGCAATAAAGTCCAGACCAGATCCAGAACGACCCAGTGAAATAATACAAACAATTAGAACATTGCTTAGAATCCTATGCTATTAGAACCGCAAAAGATGACTTGGATCACCCACTCGGACCTCTCCGTGCATTTTGCTGGATATCCAGTGCATCAATCCTGCTAATGTCGTCACTATCAATGACGGTTCATAACTGTATCAGCAGACAGACACTGGAGCCGGCGAGGGGGAAGGAGGGAGTTGGACAAGGAAGCAATGGCTTGAAAGGCCTCGCAAACTCCCCATATTTATCTGGAGCAGGGACGTGGCGCAGAAGGGAGAAAGTTGTTTGTGTTGTTGCCTCTTTAGCAGCTTCAAGGCAATGCGGTTGCAATCCAAAGAAGCCAATTAGGTGGCCAAGATGCACTCTGAGTTTATTAGCCCACTGGCAGCACGTACTTTATACAGTAACGCCTGCTCAATAATCCTCTGTTAGAAGAGCGTGAAATGCTTTTTTAGCTCTCAAAGATAAAAGCTATCAGCAGAGGAGATTTCACTGCATGCCATTTATTTATGTATTTATCTAGGCCATTTATTTATTGAAGATCTATTTTGCTATAGAACAGACCAATTAAGTCTGACAGTTTAATTGACATCCAATGGGGGCAAAATGCCATTTCATAGAATAGTTAAGTCTCATTGATTTCGATATCAGCTCCATTTTTTTCCACCAAGTGTCACCAGCAGTTTGACAGGCTCGTTAACAACATATTAAACTGCCCATTTTTTTTAAGGGCAATAAATTGCTATGGAGAAAGATGCTGCTGTCTTAACAGATGGTTTTCAGAGCATAAACATCTCTTGATTGATAACTGGAGAAGGTGGCAGCCTGTAAACTAGTCTTTTAATGCTATATAAATAGCAGGACTGGAAAGTTAGCACTGAAATCAATGGCGTTTTGCTTTTCAGAGAATGCTGGATTGGATAGCTCAAGAGACGGGTAATGGGATATGGAGACTTTCACTTCTAGGTAACGTGGTCTTCATCCAGTCCCTGATTTGCTGTTTAGATTAGCACTCCTATTCCATGGCTACCAGTTCTGGGCAACATAGCCCCTCCACACATTGGCCACAGAGAGTCTACAGCCAGACTGGTGGAAAAGCTACTTGCCAGTCCAGGTCTCCCACCATACACAGACATCTTCAGTCACTCCAGAGCATGACTTATATCCAGGCATCCATTGCAGTCTCAACTGCCCAATCAGAATCTGTCAGCAGCTTGATGCCCTCTGGCACCACGCCCTATGGCATGGTGAACAGCCAGCCCAAGATGTTTGGAGTGGTTTCCTTGTCGCTGATTCGACCGTTCGACGGCAGGGATTTGACCTGCCACGTCACCTGTGGATGCTGCTGAACAGGTTTCAAACAGGTAGCCAACCTCTACACATGGGGTCTGCGCGCCGACCCTCTGTCAGTGTGGTCTCCGTCAGTCAATGGCACTCGTTGTCGATGAGTGTCAACTAACTGGACTTCATGGGGGGCGTTAGGGCCCTTCATTCTGCTGATGAAGCTGCTGTCGGGTGGCTTGGCCAGCACTGTAAATGAAAGAAGAAGTCCCTGATTATCAGTGATGGACATTTGTCCTTGTCTGCTTGTGAAATAAATTGAGCTGGTGTCAGCCCACTTGCGAGTAGATGTGTCCACAGGACAAAACCTCCACCACAGCTGGTATCTTTACTCAGTCGTCGCAGAAAGGCTGCTGATCTAATGGGCCCTGGAGAGCCAACCACCTCCTCCTAAAAATGGGCCCTCTAAATCCAGGGTTGAGGCACAGGTGTGACGGTGGTAAGACAAGAGCTTACACAACAGACGGGTTAAGTGAGGCACATAGGCGTGATATGACTTCCCCAAGGTCATACAGAAGGTCAGGCAGAGAGCTAGGAAGAGAACTCAGGTATCTTGAATTCCCATCTAGAACTCTGTCCACTGTCCCACACTGCCTAGAACACAGAGCAGATCTCAAGCATCTACACTCAAAGTGGTCATCTGCTAAGCCCTAACGAACGCACCTTCTCAATAAGGTCGGCGATGTCACCAGTGGAGGTAGGTAAAACAGAGAACCCCTGGGTTGGGTAGAAAAAACTTTCAGGTCACCTTTGTAAGCTGCTATAATAAATATAGTAGAAAGTAATGTAATTTTTTCATGGCAAAAGGAAAATCAATAGCTCATTATTACCTCCAATAATGTGTCAGGGTTTGATTTATTCCTGAAAGAGAAATCACTGATAATGACCGAAGAAGGTGATGCCCAGGTGATGTACAGCAAGCCGTAACTGTACATTTAGGACTCAGGAAGAAAAATGTCTGGAAGTAAATTGCAGTGGAAACTCTGCGGTAATTATTGTCTGAATCTCATAATTAAGGTGCTAGTCAGTGAATGGTTTAGGTTATTAGGTACCTGCCAGAGAGGCAGGAGTGATCAGCAGAGAGTGACTTTTTCCCCATTCTCTTTACATTTGTATTAACAGGGAAAGGAAGAGAGGCTGCATGGACCAAGGCAGTGTCAATATCCAGAGAGCAAGGGGAAGGACTTAACTTCATACATGCCTTCATCTGAAGGGGTCACCAAGGTCATAACCCTCAGCCTTTTAAGCTCTGCCCAGATGTGTAGGCAGGCCCTGCACCAGGCTGAATGATCCTGCATCAGGCAGGCCTGGGCTGGGGGTGAAGTTGGAGGTAATTTGTCCCTCCATTCACTGGCCCCACCATAGGAGCCTCTAGTCAAGAACTGCAGAAGCCTCCAAGCTGATGCAGGGAGAGAGAGCAGGTCCACAAGTGCGTCCTGAAGAATGAAACAAAGCAAAATCTCAGGGCAGGGGTCAGACTGGGGAAAGAAGGTGGCAGTGTTCTTCTAAGCGCCACCCAGTGGGATTGCCAAAATGAGACACCACTCACATGCAGAGAATCGACCTACGGTCGTGTTGCCCCTTGGCTCCATTGGGCTCCCTGAGCTCAGTGCCCCATTAGCGGGGCTTCTCTAGAGATTTATAGATCATAAACCCAGAAGGGCCAAGTGTGATCACCCAGTCTGCCCTCCTGCAGAACACTCTGCATTAATTCCTGTTTGCATCTCTCTTAGGGAAAACATCCAATCTGGATTTAGATTATTCCAATCAGAGGTGCTGACTTTGTGATTGCCCCTGGGGGTGCTGGACCCCCGCTCTGCCCCAGGCTCCGTCCCCACTCCACCCCTTCCCCAAAGTCCACACCCCCACCTCTTCCCACTCCGCCCCGCCTCTTCCTGCCCTGTTCCACCCCTTCTTCCTGCCCCCACTCCTCCCCCTGCCGCTCAACAGCTGATCGCAGTGTGTGGGAGGTGCTGGGAGGGAGGGGGGAGCTGATTGGCGGGGCTGCCGGCCGGTGGGAGGCACTGGGGGAGGAGTTGATCTGCAGGGCTGCCAGTGGGTGCACCCACTATTGTTTTTCTGTGGGTGCTCCGGGGCTGGAGTCGGCACCTATCGTCCCAATGGCTAGTTACCCTTACTGTTAAAAAACAAAAAAAGTACCTTATTTTGAGTCTGAATTTCTTTAGCTTTGATTTCCAGCCGCTGGCTCTTGTTATACACCCACCGGCTCTAAGAGGCTCCTTGGGTTGAGTTCCTTTTTAACTGGGGGAAAAACCAAACAAACAGGTGGCATCTGCCAAAGGCCACCCACCTCTAGCGCCAACGGGCGTTCTGATCTGTGACGCTCCTGCTCCTTTCTTACCCGAGGAATGAAAGAATTAACTATGTTGTCAATGAAATGATCATCGCTGCCTGTCTGAGGTAACCCCTCCCTCAGGGCAGGTCTACACGTAAAACCTGCATTGGTGCGGCTGCCCGGCAGTAATGCTTTCATGAAGACGCTCCAGGCCCACGGGACAGAGCTCGCCTGTTGGCGTAGCTAATGCACCTTCCCGAGAGGTGGTAGCTATGTTGATGGGAGTATCAGAGGGGTAGCCGTGTTAGTCTGAATCTGTAAAAAGCAACAGAGGGTCCCATGGCACCTGTTAGTCTTAAAGGTGCCACAGGACCCTCTGTTGCTTTTTATGTTGATGGGAGATGCTCTCCTGCTGATGTGCCGCTGCCTAAACCCAGGGTTAGCTGGGTGTAACTACCTCGCTCAGGGGTTTCATAGATTCATAGATTCATAGATTCATAGATTATAGGACTGGAAGGGACCTCGAGAGGTCATCGAGTCCAGTCCCCTGCCCGCATGGCAGGACCAAATACTGCCTAGACCATCCCTAATAGACATTTATCTAACCTACTCTTAAATATCTCCAGAGACGGAGATTCCACAACCTCCCTAGGCAATTTGTTCCAGTGTTTAACCACCCTGACAGTTAGGAACTTTTTCCTAATGTCCAATCTAGACCTCCCTTGCTGCAGTTTAAACCCATTGTTTCTGGTTCTATCCTTAGAGGCTAAGGTGAACAAGTTCTCTCCCTCCTCCTTATGACACCCTTTTATATACACCCTGCGTGATGTAGTTACACCAATATAGATCTGTAGTGTAGATGAAGACGTGCCTGAGATGAAGGGGGCGGTTCACACCCCTCTTGGCCTCTGCCGACTCATCTCAGCATCGGTTATATTTGGGTCGCCTTCCGGAGGTTTCCTTTGCAGCCACAATAGCTAGAGAGTGACTTTTAGTTTTAAATGACAGCCGAGATTCTGGAGACCAAGACAGGAGCTGCAGAAAGGAGCTAGGTTTCAGAGGGGTAGCTGTGTTAGCAAAAAGAACGAGGAGTCCTTGTGGCCAGTACGGCATCTAGGCAAGTATTGCCCCTTTCCAAGCCCTGCCAGAGGGCAGGGGGGGTACGGTGGGGTGAGCTGTGTTTGCCCCGTCCCCAGTCACCATGAGAGGTGTTTCTTTAGGTGGGTCCGTGCTGTGCTGTGCTCCTGACTGATAGCTAGAGTTCTCAGCCCACGTGGCCGCATCCTCAGTTAAGGGGTTGATAGACTTCGGTGTCGCACTTTGACATGTGATCTTAACGATAGGTCTGCAGAGTCCACTCCCGACCCCCCTCCACACACACTCCTGTTGAGCAGATTCTTACTGGGACAGACATTTTAGAGCGAGCAAGATTGTTTGTTTCCACATCACAGGGCACAGTCAGGCTTTAAATCTAACAAAATTCCCTGAATCTGGTATCCTGCCATCTAAGCGCTTAAATAATTAGCTACAGAACCAGCCCTGCTCTCCCACAGGCCTGGCCAGGAAGGCGGGAGTGTTTGCGTTCTAACGGATCCCTAAATACCATGCGCACAACTCGCGGCTCTGTCAATAATTGCTTTAGAAGAACCAGTCAGCGCTGGTCGCTCAGATCAGCCAGTCTCCTCAGCTGCCGCACTTGTGAGTATGAAGCCTGACTCCGGCTGTTCACTTTAATGACCTTATTATTCCGATATCATTAGCTGTGTTCCTCTCTAAGTTCTGCTAATGGGCCAGCGTAGAACAAACTGTAGCTCCATGAGTCACGCTTCCAACTCTTTATTTATTTATTTTGCTCTCTGGGGGCTGCAATTTCTATCTCCAGCGATAGATATAATTTTTTAAAACGCTGGCACGGAAAGGACAATTTTCTCGCTCCATGTAGAAATGGGAGGAAAGCGTGGTTCATTTCCTGGAGGCCCACGCGTCTGGATCCCGAAATGCGACACGCCTCTCGGCCTCCACACACCACAGCCATGTTGTCACCTGGTAATTCCCCTGCTTGCCGGTTTATTGCAGAGGTTTCTAGTATTCTTTGGTTCCTCCCAGGCGCGGCTACAGGAATCACGCTCCTCTCTTGTGGCTCTGAACCTGCTGCCACCACCTTTAGGTCCCTCCACTAGCTCATCTGTGTGGCTCACCCACCCAGCCCTGTGTAATCTCGTGCCCATCTACAGCTCATCACCAGTGTCCCTGCCTCCTTTACTGCCCTCCTCCCTATGCCCAGCCCTCACCTCACCCTTTGCGGTCTCACCCGGCCTAGTGCTGACCCTCTCTGGCTGCAGTGGGAGCGGGGAGCTCAGGACCGGGGTTACAGGAAGTGTGGGGGAAACCGGGAGGGACCCCATCTCTCCCTCCTGTGCTAGAGGCAGTGGGAGAGCTCCCCCACCGCTCCTCCTTTACTGGGCAGTGAAACCTGCCCATCCTGTTTAAGTCTCTTTTAACTCCTGCTCGGCAGCTCCTTGCAGGATGAAGCCCAGCGTCAACTTCTCCCACCCTCGACTTGGCTCCTTGTTCCAAGGCCCAGGCCTGCTCTCCCTCCCCTATGCTGCCAAGGCCTCTCTTGGGCCTTCCCTCTGAACCCCTGGTGCCCTCACAGTGCCCTGGTGAGACTCATTGTTACAAAGTGCTTTGAGATCTAAGGTGATAAAGGGCTGAGTATTATTATTATTAATTTTGCATAGATAGGTGCTATGCCCCTCTGCATTTGCAGGTCGGGCAGCATTGACTCAAACAGCCCTGGCTAAGATGGACCGATTTCATGGGGAGAGTGAAACCTGGCTCGCACTTCAGCACTTTTGGGAGTGTAGAAAAAGTCCCTGTTCAACCTTTCAGCTCTCTGCAGAGCTCAGTTAAATCCCTTTTTTTCCGAGATAATCCCAGGCCTATCTGACGATAGAATTTCACCCTCTTGGGTGATACACAGAGAGATGGTATTCTCTGAAGTCATTTCCCAAAAGCAGGTCGTCTTTAGGAACTTGAATAGGCCTTCCCTCAGGTTGTAAAGCAGCGATGACTTCACATTTCAAGAGAAATTCAAATTGCAAAGCTTCCCCATGTTGGGATCCACTAGGCATAGCTACCAGGTAACTCGGGAGAGTAGAAAGCCAAAGTGTCAATGAAACTCTTTTGCTCTGGGCCTATCTGAAACCCCCAGACCAGACTCCATCTTGTGAACTTTCATCTACTTCTGTGCTAACTGCTTACATGTTAAAGCAGAAATGTATTGGTCAGCGTTTCTGGCAGATGGCTGTAGTTTCATTCATATTAGTAGAAATAATAGAGATAAGGAAGAGGGAACAGAGAGAAATAGTTAGTTTGTAGCCACTTTCCCATATATCCCCAAGGTATTTAGTGCAAAGGGTCAAGGGATGTACCTTGTTTTCCCTTCAAAATGACAAATGTATCCGTAACAGATGTCTTTTGTATCCCCCCTCCCCAAAATAATATATGTATCCTGTGTAACCTATTATCTATCGGTCAGCATAATGATGCAAAAGAATGAATGCTACGTTGTTTGTCTCTCTGTATAAAAGAAGCTCAGTTGTGCTTGTAAGGTGTGTCTCTTCTGGCATAAGTCGAGGAGCACCCTCTCAGCTGACTGACAAATAAAGGACCTGGTACCCGTCTTCTTGTCTCTCCGTGCCTCCTTGGTGTAATTAGGTAAGCTCCGGGGGGAAACGGGCCCTATTTGGCCAACACCCAGACACGGCAATCCTTGAATCATTATGCTACACAATGAAGGAGCTAATACAAACATACGTGACCTGAGCTGCTTTCATATCCCAAACAGTTATGATGCACGGGGCCCCTGGGAGGTAGCAAAGTGCTATTATCCCCGGTTTACGGAGAGGAAACCGAGGCACAGAAAGATTAAATGATTAGCCCAGGGTCTGTGGCAGAGTCAGAATTGAACACAGACCTCCTGAATCCCAGTCCAGTGCTTTATCTGACCTAAGCATTGTGAGGTTTGCCCGTCACTAGCACTACAGACCTTTCATTACACGCAGACTGTGGAATTAAGGTGTTATCATGTTGCTAACTAATTAGTGAATACTGACCGTCTCTGTTAAATTCCATGGACTTGTGTGGGATGGAGATTGATACCCCAGAATAAAGACCTCAAGCTACAGGGCATAAACTGATCATCTGTAGCGTTAGAAAGAACATTCTCCTGCAGGCAGCCCCCGACCCAGCACCGTACAGCCAGTTGCTCAGACTGTGCAGAGAAGCGAGGAGGTGAAACTGCCTTTCTCTGAAGCATCTAGAAGAATTCACCGCTGGATGGTACAAATGATCAGATCTGGCCCAGGGATGCTTAGGGTCCTAAGTATGAACTGTAATCAGCTCCCTACCAATGAAAAGGCCTTGGGCACTGGTGCATCTGGGTCCCTCCTGTTCTCTGCCTGCGGCACCCCGTAGTGTAGTCTCCTGAGGGCTGTGATACTTTGGCTTAATTCTGGTTGTTGGGCTTGGTGTGCAGGCGGTGTTGGTGGCCTGTGATAGCCGGGAGGTCAGATGATCTGGTCCCTGTCCAGCATGGTTGATTTCAGCACGATGGAGCAGGGTTTGGCACAGAAGTGCCAGGTCGCAGTGTCTGGAAGGTGGGTTATCTGCATGGGAATAAAGCTTGAACAAACAGGCACAGAAGTTAGGGTGTGAGGCAGGGGATGGAAATCGGTGCAGAAACAAGCTAATAACGTGGCATACTTCAGCGGGAGAAGGAAGGAAACACCGACAGAGCTGCCTGCGTGGGAGGTCTCAGCATTGACAATATACTAATCAGCGCAGGTTCTGTATCAGCCCTGTTATTTCGCATACATTAGTTAAACTGTTATCACAGAGATTTCTTCTAGTCAGTGGTATTCTGACTTACATCAGAGAGGAACCTCTGACCCTCCAGAGCATCTCCACATTTGAGAATGTACGGGATTAGCATAAGGTTGCTGATCATGACACATTTCGGAATCAGTCACATTCCAGTTATAAATATACAGCCTCTTAATAATCAGTATCAAAGCCCAGTGGGTTAAAGGGGCACTCGCCGCTTTGAAATGATATGTTGTAAACACACACACAGTTCTTTAGCCAGGTTCTTAATAACACTGTAGATTATAAAATGTAAAAGCATTTTAAAAAACCCAATTTCCCTGTCAGCATTGAAGATGGTCACTTCTTTTGCCTTTCTCTGCAATCGGTGAAGCCCGTTTCACTTTTGTTTATGATCCGTCAGCTCCTTAATTCTACAGCGTGTGGCTCTGAAATGCTACAGGGGAATGTCCAGCTGTAAAAAAAACACCTGGCAATCTTAAAAAAAAAAGTAGAAACATTTACGTTAGTCTTTGGCTTTATAAAGGATTGTTCTTGCAAAAGGCAAAACATTGGGGCCAAATTTAAGTTGGAGAAAGAAAGAAAGAGATTTCCTAATATTTGTACTATAATAAATACTTTAAAAGCTATTTTTTTAAACCAAACATTGGAAGTATCAGCCCAAAATGAGAACGTGCAAGAGGGAAAACAGAGAGTTACAATAGAAAAAAAACTGTTTGGCCTTTACTGGATTGATTGCTATTGCCAAGCCCTCTCCAAGGACAATGCTATGGTTCCTGCCTCAGACAAGTATGTAAATAAGGTACAGTCATTGTGAAGGTTCTCAGAGTACCCAGGACTAGGGAGGCCACTTGTCCGATTTTATACCGGACCGTCGTCTTTGTGGCTGGGTTGTTCCCCATTTGTAGGACCCTACTGAATTCACGGTCCATTTTAGTAAATTTCAGTCACAGCATTTTTAAAATCTTGAATTTCACAGTTTCAGATATTTAAATCTCACATTTCACGGTGTTGCCACAAAGCATGAATATGTATTTAAAAATATAAACATGTAAAGCCCTTAAGGCAGCATTTCTCAAACTGGGGATCCCAACCCAAAGGAAGTTGCAGGGCTATTGTGTGTGTGTGTGTGTTGGGGGTCACGGTATTGTCACCTTTACTTGTGTGCTGCCTTCAGAGCTGGTTGGCCGCACAGTGGAGCCCAGCTCTGAAGGCAGTGCCACCACCAGCAGCAGTGCAGAAGTAAGGGTGGAAATACCACGACTCCCTACAATAGCCAGATTTCACAGGGGAGACCAGATTTCATGGTCCGTGACGTGCTTTTCATGGCCATGAATTTGGTAGGGCCCTTGCTATTTGGTACTGGTGCAAAACCAGATGTGTTTTGTCCGGTATTGGAAAGGGGATGCTATTTTTTAAAAGCGTGCCTCTCCACCCCTGCTGGTGTGACTGGTGGGTGGAGTCACACCTGTGGGGGCGGGGTCACATTGGTGGGGGCGGGCCCCCACCAGTCCCAGAAGTGACAGAATGTCCAGTATTCCGAATGCACGAGTGACTACCTTACCCACCATTGGGCGCCACTCTGCTACCACTGCCTCCAGCATGCCAGAGTCCTTCTTGTGGGTCAAGTATCAGGGGGTAGCCGTGTTAGTCTGTATCTACAAAAACAACAAGGAGTCTGGTGGCACCTTAAAGACTAACAGATTTATTTGGGCATAAGCTTTGGTGGGTAAAAACCTCACTTCTTCAGATGCATAGAGTAATGCATCTGAAGAAGTGAGGTTTTTACCCACGAAAGCTTATGCCCAAATAAATCTGGTAGTCTTTAAGGTGCCACCAGACTCCTTGTTCTTCTTGTGGGTGTTAGCTCACAGCCAATCAAGCACTCTGCTCTGGACTGTCAGCCCAACTTTGCCTGGCAAGTTAAAAGGAGGCGCTCCCCAATCCCTGAGTCCAGTTGAATTGTTCCCATGTGATATCCAGCCCCCGACATTGGCTAGGCACACAAATTCCAGATCCTTTGCCCCCTAAGGTGCAGTGTATCCGTTTAACCTTTACCCACCACTCCTGTATAACACACAGCACTTGTAATAAAACAGAAGTGGGGTTATTTAAGTGAGAAGAAAGATTTAACTAGAAAGGAGAGCAAGTGATGGGAACAAGTGATTACAACACAAAACAAAATCATAAAACGGGGGCTCTACTTCTCATTAGGTCTCTTTCCTACATAATAAAGTAGTTTTCCTCCACCTCCTCCCTTCCCCCCAAGTTCAGTCGTTTGCAGAGCTGGCTGCTTTCACGAGAACCGGGATGCAAAAGTTCATGAAAGCACCTTACTCCCCCAGGAGTTTCTTAATGGATACAGAGTGCTCTGTTTCTTCCTCCTCTAAGTTATACTGCAAACGGCCTTTTGTTTCGATTCACAGCCAGGGCAGAAGCTCCGGCTGGTGTAATGTTCCTTTTTCACCGTCAAGTGGTTTTGATTGCTTGCTGGTGCCTTTGATCATTTTCCATTGATAGAGCTGGGAGAAAGCAAGGCTAGGCAATGGAGCCTTTCATTACTTCAAGAGGAGGAGTAACAGTTCCCTCCCCCTTGAATGGGGCATTACTCACACACATCACCTCCCGGTGATTAATTTCTTCTCCAAGTCCATAGCATACTTTCAATATACATACCTTATTCCTTAAATGCTACCCATACACACATCTCGCTGTGATTAGGCGTCTTGACAAGTTATGAGCTTTCTGCAGCTACCTCACCTAATATCCCTTGTGAATAAATACCCTGCAAGACGTGTTTGATGTAGTGAGTTTGTCAGGTCTGAGGTGAGAGCAGGTTACAAAGACAGGGGGATCCTTTGCCATGGGGTCTCCGTGTCACAGTCATTGTGATTGCAGAGGGGGCTAGATTGACAGCTCTGGGGAATGAAATCCTTTATGTGTCTATGGTGCACCGGGGTGAGTGAATTCCACCACTACAGAACACCCATGGCTCCGTTATGTGCCAGAAGAACCTGCTCTCTGCAAGGCGAGTATGGAGGCAGGTCAGACTCTATAGCGCGCTTGGTCCTTCATCCTTAAGGGTCTAATGGTGCCACCATGCCCAATTCACAGCACACTGCTAGGCTAGAGTAACACTACCCCTCTGGGCTGGCTCTGATGATGATCTAGATGATTGCCAATTACAGCAATGTCACCGTCGTGAAGCCGCATTGGGTGCCCTTTTCCTGGAGGCCCTTTGAACTTTCATCCCCACTAGCACGCGTTCCCCTTGGCAACTGCCTCCTTCTGCCCTCCTGGCTGGGCTAGACGTGAAGGTTTCTCATCACACACCGAATAGCCTTTGGAGGTTTTCCTCTTCCCTACAGAAAAATAATTGACCGTCCTCCGTGGGAGATGAGAGCTGATTAGAGGATCTAATGCCAAGCCGTGGGCTCCTCACGGGCCACACAAGGGCTTGGGGGACCTCGGAAAGGGAAACGCTGCTGCAGATTGCCTCAGAGATACACCCCCTCTGTCCCGCAAAGCTCCAAGCTCAGCCATGGAGACCTCTCTGTGACTGAAAGGACCCCCATCCCGTCTGCCATTTGTCCATGGACGGGCTAAGGCCATTGACTTTCCTTTCACGCTTCATTTCGTGAACAAAGGCAGTATGCCAAAACGCCTGTTTCTTAGGTCTGGTCTACACAGTTAGGCCTGGGTGGCTTTCCCTCCCCCACTCCTTGCTGGGAACCTTGGTTGTCTTGTCAATTTCACCGCTCTGTGCTGGAGGTGTGAAATTGACAAGGCTCCCCCTGGGGAGGGGAGGGTATAAGAAGCCGGGGCATCTGGACCCTTCTCCCCAGGGGGCAGAAGCCCCGGGCAGCTTCTCCGCCGCTCCTGGCAGGGAACAGGGAGGCAAGAAGCCCTGGGTGGCTTCCCCCGCACTCCCAGTGGGGAATGGGGAGCTGCGAGGGGAGGGGGGCCAGCCCTCCGGGAGCCCAGGAGCCTGTTGGGGCACACTGCCCCTCTTAGGTCGGTGGAAAAGCACTCCTGGTGAGGACGCTCTCCACCGATCCAAGGAGGGTAGTGAGGACATCCTGTGGTGGCTGTAAGTCGACCTTGTGGTTAGATGTTCGGCTGCATGTATGTGTTCTCCCTGTGTGCTGCCTCAGCTCTGCGCAGACAGCCGGCACAGCAGACCTCGAGCGAACCACCCAATAACCACAAGAGCCGTTAAGGTACGAAGGCACCAGGCTAGGTTTATTGTCAATAAAGCACGGTAATAGCACCTGGCAGACGCTACGAGGATACTAAGACATGTATGCTGGTGACAATGGACACAGCTCAGTGAATGGCTGGACTTTCCATTCCCCCTCGGCTGGACAAAGATACTCCCTCTGAGATACATCTTTATATCCTGATGCAAACAAGTTACGTACTGCCTCTGACATAGTTAGTTACTGCTCCCTGAGGTGACTAGTTACACCCATCACCTTGTACATGTTGGTTCGATCAAAACATCTCTATCGCATACTGTCATCCTGACCTTATCTTTTAGGAGAGGTCAGTGTGTTCCTGTTCTCCTTGGGTAATGTTTTTGTACCGTCCGTGATATCCGGATGTTCTGGTACTACTTGATATCGGGATGTGTTTGCGTGAGTACTCTGTGCTTAGCACATCTTAGGAATGTGTATTTCTGCAATATCAGCCCTGTTCTTGCCAGATTCTGTGAGCAGGTCCTGTCTCATACCAGGCCTCTCATACAAGGGCTTATGTCTTGGGCTCTCCTCCTACTACAGACCTAATATAGGTTGACTTAAGTCTTCAGTGTAGATATACCCTAAGTGGTACCCTAACGCTGAGGTAACATTTCCCTTTGGCTGCCGGAAATACTGTATTTTGGAGATCTCCAAACTTTTCCCTGTAACACAGGACCACTGTATGCAAAAGGCCAACCCTCTCCGGGGCCTTCTATTAACAGTCCCCACAACCATCCAGACACAGCACGCTGTGGCCTTCTGATTTATTTCTTTTCAGCCGTGAGCTGGACTGTGAAATCACTCTGAGGTTTCATTCCTCAGCTGAAACGTCAGGAGAACCCGACAGAATCACTTTTGAAAACAGAGGGGGAGAAATCCCAGGGCAGAAATAATGGGAGAGGAGGGACGCTTTCAAAGCCACTAAATCTGGATTTCACTCCCCCTGCCTCTCTGAATCCGAGCCGTCTTTAACTGGGGAATGGCTGGAAAGTGATTAATTCATAAGGTGGTAAATATTGCCTCCAGGCACGAGTGCACTTCCTTAGCTCTTAGTGCTGAAAGCTAAGTGACTGTAACAGGTTGTAGGCAACATGTGAACAATGGATTTTTGCTTCACCCGGTAGATTTTTTAACTCTGTCAAGAGCGCTCACGTGTGTCCTTCAAGCCAGAGGGGGGAAGGAAGCGCCTCTGGAAGTCTCAGGGTTTTGGTTCGGAGATTCATTGCTTGGTGTAGTAGTTGATGGACTAATGTTGGTAGGATGTGTGAAAGGATTTGATTGGCTGAGGTGAGTTAACGGAGGAGAGTTGTCTTCGGCAGCGGACATCAGAGTACATCTACACAGCAGTGAGTCTCAGAGCTTGTGTCAACTGGTTCGGGCTTGTGCTATGGGCACAGGCACTGATTTACTCATTTCCCCGGGGCTGCTCGACCCCACTCTGCCCCAGGCCCCACCTCCACTCCATCCCCTTCCCCCAAAGCCCTGCCCCTGCCCCTCCTCTTCATGCCCCGCCCCACCCTGCCTCTTTGCCCCCTGCCCTGCCCCTGCTCCTCCCCCTCTCTCCCAGCTGAACCAGCAGCAGGTGGGAGGCGCTGGGGGGAAGGTGAGGAGCTGATTGTTGGGGCCCGACGATGGGTGCTGAGCACCCACTTTTTTTCCCCCCATGGGTGCTCCAGCTCCGGAGCTCCCAAGGAGTCGGCGCCTATGGCTATGGGGCTAAAAATAGCAGTGTGGATGTGCCCTCTTGGGCTGGAGCCTGGGCTTTGAAACCAGACGGTGGGGAGAGGGTCTCAGAGCCCGGGCTCCAGCCTGAGCAGAACAGGCGACCCTCGCTGCCATGGGCGGAAGGGGCAGTTTGCAGTGTAAACGCGGCCACAGCCTGCTCCCCTCTTCCATCTACTCGGCTAAAGCAGGCTTTGAATCCGAGTTTCATTGGTCAAACCGGGAAACAGCACGTTTGGGTGGCTGCACCTAGACACCTTCTCCCCAGACAGAGGGGCGCGGTTTCGTGTGGTTCCGAGCAAAGCCCAGTGAACCTAACCTCCCGCCTCTCTTCTGACTCGCCCTTTGCAGTGTGGGCTTAGATTCCCCCGTGGGGCGCACTTCTCTAATACTGCTCTGATGGGGGTCTAAAGCGGCCTGGAAGGGGGTGGAAAAGGCCCCTTGAGAACACCCCTCTGCAGTGGGCTCCTCTCTGGCTGGTGTCAAGCTGGCGCAGGGGCATGATGCCAGCCCTGCTCCTAGCCCTCAACATAGGGGGCATTGGGTGTGTGCGGGGGGCAGGGAGGAGCTGTTGCTAGAGTGCAGCCATTAATTAGAGCAGCCCTGAGTCTGCTCTAACTTACCCCGGGGGCCGAGCGACCTCCTGCGCTGCACCAGAGTATGAAGAGCACAAAGGTTTAAAGCCACTCCTGTTCCCCCTCCCCATTCCTGCCCAAAGCGCCAGGATACGGGGGAGGGACAGAACTGAGAATCGGGGCCAGGGTGTGCAAACCATGTGGAGCGACGTTGCCTCCAGGGTCCGGTTCCCTGCCTTCCGCCCCGTGCAGACTGACACAAGCCAACTTTGCCCTGCAACTTTCGTATAGAAGTGGCTGCACCGTGGGGCTGAAGGCATCGTTCCGGCTGAGGGGACGTACACCTGTCTGCTCACATTATTGCCAGAAAGCCAGACTGTCGCTCGGGATTAATGACATTAATTGCGCCTGGATGGAAGCGGGCACGCTCCGCTTAATGTATTCCCCTCCTCTCGTAGGCGCTTGCTCGTTAGTCTATTACCCCCCACTGGAGAGAGCTCAGACTGCATTAGCGCCGAGCTGACCCCTCCTTTGTGGATAATGCGACACGCTTGTTTCCTCTTTCATTACAACGGCGTCAAAAATAACATAATGCACCAGGCCTTTGCACCAGCACACGGGGCCGGACGCTGTGTGACGCCGACAAGTTCATGCCCAGCCCCGGGAGCGGCATGAGGCCTGCGCGTAGTACATTAGCTGGGTCCTGGAAAAAATATTCACGAATGTGGCAAATAGCCTCCAAGGTGTGCCCGGCATCATGCCAGGGCTCCAATTTAGGCCGGGGGCTGGGGTTGAGCAGTCGGGATAGCCTGGGGGTGGTGAGAAGGGGACGCTGGGTCTATTCTCGGTACGGGAAAGAGGGGGTTTGCAGTGGATCTCTCCCTGTCCCCAGAGAGACGGCAGGGTTGGGGCACATTTCTGCAGCAGTGAAAGAGGAAGCTTCCACAGACACTGCTCACAGTAAGAACATAAGAACATCTATATTGGGTCAGACCAATGGTCCAATTAGCCCAGTGTCCTGTCTACCGACAGTGGCCAATGCCAGGTGTCCCAGAGGGAATGAACGGAACAGAGAATCATCAAGTGATCCATCCCCTGTCGCCCATTCCCAGCTTCTAGCAAATGGACACTAGGGACACCATCCCTGCTCATCCTGGCCATTGATGGACCTATCCCCCATGAACGTATCTAGTTCTTTTTTGAAACCTGTTATAGTCTTGGCCTTCACAACATCCTCTAGCAAAGAGTTCCACAGGTGGACTGTGCGCTGTGTGAAGAAATATTCCTTTTGTTTATTTTAAAACCTGCTGCCTGTTAATTTCATTTGGTGACTCCTAGTTTTTGTGTTATGAGAAGGAGTAAACAACACTTCCTTATTTACTTTTTCCACACCAGTCATGATTTTAAAGACCTCTATCATATCTCCCCTTAGCCATCTTTTTTCCAAGCTGAAAAGTCCCAGTCTTATTAATCTCTCCTCATACGGAAGCCGTTCCATACCCCTAATCATTTTTGTTGCCCTTTTCCAATTCCAATATATTGCAGCTTCCCTGAGGACTCCTTCTCCAGGGCTAGCAGTCAAGCTCTCATCACAAGCGCTACACATACTTGTAAACGCAGAGAAAGCATTTCTCAAAGATGTTCTCGTAGAACTTCTGAAAGCGTTGGCGTTCGGCAGCTCCCAGCAGCGCGGCATGAAAGGAACAGGTGAGCTCTGCCCACCCACGCTGCTCTGATTCTTCACTGCAGCAGAAGCAATGTGCCAGGAAGATCTTGCTCCCTGAAGGGAGAGAGAAATTGACTCCCGGGCCGAGGAAGCGAGAGACTTGGAAGACATGGAGGCGGGGTAGAGAGAATGGAGGATGGGCTTGGAGGAGCCCTGGTGAAACTTGTTCAGTGCCCGGGAACCAGATCCTGGAGGCGATCTGGGGCCAGTTATCCTCTCACCTACTCCAGTGTTAATCAGTGATAGTGTGAAGGCAGCGTGAGCGTAGAATCAGCCCCTTTGTGGGGAGTTCTCACTGACCTCACTGGGAATCCCATGGGTGGGCGGCTGTGGGATCAGCCCTGGACGTTTGAGATCTGCCACCTTATCGGAGTTACGAATTCCTTGCCCAGATCATTTTTTTAAAATATAGATTCATCCCAGAGTCATTTCAGAGCCCCAAATTCCCATCTTCACCCCTCCACCCCAATCCCCTCTTGGAACAGATTTCTCTGTATCCTCATTAAAGTGCTGCAGGAGCCTAACCACCGAATTCTGCGCGGCTGTGACCCCGCCGTGTCCCTTGTTTCCCTGGAGTGCTGGGCCTACCCTCAGCAGTACCCAATCCCGAGGCTGAACGGGTGTGAAAGTGACTCCACTGGCAATAGCAGCTGCTGGAGCGTTTGCAGAAGAGAGCTCATCTCGGCAGCCCATGTCTAAATCCAGAGCAGCTCCCTTGGCTAAAGCCTACCCGAGACCAGAACATGGTCCAGACAGCCTAGGCCGGCGAAGATTTCCAGCTCAGTTTTGCCGACTCAGCAGCTTTGGATAATCAGGGAGCACCTGGAGTTTTGCTTCTTCAGATTGAGCCTTGGCCCGCCTGGCAGAGTCACCCCTCACGCGGATTTATTAACGGAATTAATCACGGAAAGGCAAACGTCAAAGCTGAGCCAGCCCGAGTAGCTCTCTACGGGCGCTCTTGGACTTCCTCCATTGGGTCTGTTCTTTCCTATGCGCCTACTTCCCGTTAGAAGATCGCTGAATAGACAATTATGGCTCTGTTACCACTTAACATTCAGTCTGGCTTGAAGTGCAGCCATCTGACATCTCTTGAGAGAATACCTCCACGCACTTCAGCTCTGCATAATCTTCCTTCCCAAAGCCCCCGGTGCTTTCAATTATTCACTCTCCAATAAGACTCTTAAACCAAACAGCTGGAAGATGATTCCCTGGTGCATGGCTAACCGGTAGCTAGTCTCAGGATGGATTTAAGTCAATGTGCTTTAAGTGATACAGAGTTGAGTGACGAGCCTGGATGAGTGTTAAGTAAAATCCCCCTAAAAGGGAAATGTACTTTCCCTCATCTCCATGACACTATCTCGTTACATGGAAAGCTTCTCTTTGACGGCAGAAATACTGACATCAGCCAGCAGAGGGAATGCATGAAAATTGGGCTATAGGAATATTTGTGTATGCGTATGGCTTTGGCCACATTGAAGGCAGCAGCACGCTTAGCGTTTCTGGTTTGCATGGCTACATGTATAACTATGCCTCCAGGTACCATCCCTGCCGCTATTTGCAGTGCCGAGGGACTGTAAAGTGGGCAACATCTTGGCTTATCTTTCATCATTTATTGGCAGCGATGCCTCTGAATGGCTCTCTGGAGGACATCCAAGCAAACAGACTCTCTCTTGCCTGCCAAGACGGTGACGGCTAGGAACAGACATCGCTAATTAAATGTTAGTTTACAAGCTGGCATTGAAAAGGGGTCGTCTGGCAGCGAGAGCAAAGACCCGGGCGTCAGGACGCCTGGGTTCTACTCTCAGGCCTGCCACTGACTCACTGTGTGAGCTGGGGTGAAAGCGATTTCACCCCCTGTGGTTACTTATCTGAAAACGCTCCATACAGGAGTGGGCGGGTGGGGTTCCATGGCCTGCAATGTGCAGCAGGTCAGCCTAGATGATCATGATGGTCCCTTCTGACCTTAAAGTCTCTGAGTACAATAATATTTATTGGTATTCCAGGAGTGATTTGATATTTAATAAAAAGCACTTCGCTGACGGTCACTAGAGAGGTGCAAGGCAACCGTATGCTGGTAAGAGATGTCAGGCTCAAGCCTGCCTCGCGCTGAGCACTGCCTGCTGGGTCCTGCACCCCATCAGCTCTCATTTAGGCTGTTCATGAGAGGAGGCAGTGGGGTCTAGTGGATAGGGGACTAGATTGGGAGTCAGGAGCCATGCATTCCAATCCTGGCACTGCTGCTACCGGTGTGTGATCTTAGAGAAGTTTCCCCACCCACGCTTCGTCTGCTTACACTGCCAGGTCTTGGAGCCAATCGCTTGTTGCGCGCCTGGACAGGAGCTAGCACAGTGGGGCCCCGCTCTCGTCATGTCACGGTACTACAAATAATTCAGCATCTCCACCACCTGGGGCCTGGCAGGATTGGGCCCCTTCTTACCGACCAGGAGAGGCCTGCTTCGGGCTTCACCCTGAGAGATGCTGAGCACTTGTAGTTTTCTCCACTGTCTCTTCCTTGGTGCCATCCTTTACACACGCACGCACACACACACACACACACACACGCACACACGCATAGGAGGTGTCAGAAGAGTAGCAATTTGCACCCATTTTGCAGTCACTTAGCATAGGTGCAAATAACCACCAAGGAGCCAGGCGGTAGGGAAGCAAGTGTTCTCAGGATCAGGCCCTTATTATTATGTGTTATTTCTCTTAGACGCAATCAAGATCAGGATCCCAGAGCACTCCATTGCACACCCCTGCTCCCCCCGAGGAGAGGATGAGAGAACAAACACGTGACAGATATTAGTCATGGGCACTGCTGGAAGGCTCTCAGATACTGTGGTGACAAGCACTGTATAAGAATCTGTAGAGAATAGAATTTAACAGTGCTTGGTGCTCTACACACATACAGGTCAATATGTCCCTGCTCCAAGTTGTTTAGTGCATGCCATTAAAGATTCACTCCTTCATAGCAACTTAGGCATGGACAGTCTTGATGGATCTATCCATCTGGCATCCTGCTTCTGTATTTTGTGACTGAATGTGCCCAGAAATGTGCCCACTTGCCTAAAGCCTGGGGTTGATCAAATCTGGGCTGCTGGTTTGGAACCATCGCTAGTTATTCACCACATTTGCTAGGTGGGTAAACTGAGGCCCAGAGGAACACTGGGTCTTGTCATGCAGGGAGTCAGGAGCAGAACCAGGAAGGGAAGCTAGCAGTCCAGAGCCATGCCTGCCAGAGCCACTCCGTCCCTGAGCTGCACGGGAAGAGCAGTACCTGGACCTCCACTTGAACTGAGCTGATGGGTCTAACGAGCAGGAGGAGACACCCCCTTGGCAGAGCTGAATGCACGGTGCCTGCTAAGTGAAGCACTGGGCAAGGGAAATAGAAAAAGCATAAAGGAAAAATACAGTTAATTTCTCCAGGGTTGGCGTGACATAATGTGTTAGAGTCAGAGCCAAGTAACTAACTGGATCTGAGTGCTCTGCTGGCATACGTAGAAATCCTAAACCAGACCCCCATTCTGATGGAAGAGGAGGGGGAACAACTGGGTACGAAGACTCTTCCCCGGGCCCCATCCAGTCCTCAGGGTCCTGCTGCACTAGGCAATCTAAATGGAGAGGAGGAAAGAGACCTGGGTGTCCTTGGAGCCCTCTGCTCAATTTGCCGATGTGGTCAAAAAAGCAAACAAGGTGTTTGGCTGCATAAAGAGTAGGATGGTGTGAGGCCTTTCTATGGATCGATGGTGCCGCCCCATCTGGATATTGTGGGCAGTGTCGGCCGCCCCATCTCCAAACAGAAGCTATAGAAGTCGAGGGAGCTCAGAGAAAGGTGATGAGAATGATGAAGGGCCTGGAAAACCTCCCTATGGAAAGAGAACGGAAAACCTGGGAATGTTTCCCTTAGAAAGGAGATGAGTATGAGGGGACAGGATCAACTAAATAATGACCTGTCCTAGACCAGGTAGCTGGGAGCTTCCGCTCTCCCTGTCTTGTGACACAACAACAGTTGATCATAATGAGGGGACAATCAATGACCCTGAAAGGCGACACATTCAAAACTGCTGAAAGGAAATACGTTTCCACAGCACGCTTAGTTAGTCTGTGGAACTCATTGCCACAGGATGTTGGTGAGGCCAAGCTTCAAAGAGGGATTGGGCATTTACATGGAAATCAAGTATATCCAGAGTTCTAACAGTGAATGTTAACAAAACCATTGCAAGGGATATAAAACCTCCTGCTCTCAGGTGTAAACCTATCTCTTACTATTAGGAGTTAAGATGAGATTTTATCCCACAACTGCCTAATATGAACTTCCTCGCATCCGGGGCTGGCTGCTCTCCGAGACAGGGTCTTGGCCTCCATGGACCTGAGGCCCGACAGTCTGGTATCTGCTATGTTCCTCAATGTGTCACATACATCGCTCATCCCATTCATGCTCCCTCATTTAACCGAGGCAGTTACTGTTGTCCAGAGCTCAAAGAGCGGGTGTGTGAGAGAGGCAGATGGACATTTGGGGAATCCCTTTTCTGAATTATTTACCGCTGGAGGCCCGTAGCTGTCTCCATGCCAAAGGGAGCTCACAAGCTAACTTGGAATGGATCCATGCTCACAGAGGCACTCCCAGTGGAAATCCCGCTTACTCAACATGCCTTAGAGTCGCAACATGCAGTGCTAGGAATATGCAGGCTGGAGGGGATTGGGAAACAGCACATAAAATACTTGGGATGCAGGTTTGTCTGCTTGCCGCTCCAGCAATTTCCTTCCAGCGTTATGGCCAAAAGCATTTCCAAATACGGCATCATAAGAACATAAGAACGGCCATACTGGGTCAGACCAAAGGTCCATCTAGCCCAGTATCCTGTCTACCGACAGTGGCCAATGCCAGGTGCCCCAGAGGGAATGAAGAGAACAGGGAATCATCAAGTGATCCATCCCCTGTCATCCATTCCCAGCTTCTGGCAAACAGAGGCTAGGGACACCGTCCCTGTCCATCCTGGCTAATAGCCATTGATGGACCTATCCTCCATGAATTTATCTAGTTCTTTTTTGAACCCCATTATAGTCTTGGCCTTCACAACATCCTCTGGCAAGGAGTTCCACAGGTTGACTGTGCGATGTGTGAAGAAATACTTCCTTTTGTTGTTTTAAACCTGCTGCCTATTAATTTCATTGGGTGACCCCTAGTTCTTGTGTTATGAGAAGGAGTAAATAACATTTTATTTACTTTCTCCACACCACGCATGATTTTATAGACCTCTATCATATCCCCCTTTATCTGCACTTGCTTGTATTTTCTGCTATGTCAGTTAAAGGATTCTAAGAGTTTTACACTTTCCTCCTGTGTTTGTTTTCCACTCAGCACCCGTCTCCCTCTGCAGTGCTTCATCTCAGAGTAGGAGTATGTCTGGGATGAACGCTTCTCAGTGGTATGCAAACTATTTGCTTGAAGAATACAGCTAACTGCTTTGCTTTCATCACTCGCTGCAGACATGATTGAGAGGAAAGGTCCTAGCTTTTCGACTTGCCTCTTTCGCATAACTTCAGGAGCTGGTGTCAAAGCTGGGCCTGGAAATCAATGGACGTTCCATTCCTGCTCATTTTTATTCATTTTCGATCATGCCTAATGTCGTTTCTCGTAAGCCCAATTTGTAGCCAAAAGTTGTTCCGATCTCATTGGCCTGCGTCAATGACTGGATGGGTGTGACGGGGCGCTCACCACACACCAGCACCGAAGGGGTTCAGGTGGCAGGAGAGGCCAACAAGCCATAGGCTGCACCTACTGGCGAGGTAAGGGGCAGCTGAGAGTGAAGCTCACCTGGGCAGGAACAGGCGAGCAGCTGCTTTAAAGCCTAGAAGCTGAGACTAAAGGAGGGTGGCAGTGAGGTGAGCCTGCAGCCACACTCCCCAGTACAAGGGGGAGAGCAGGAGCCTGAAAAAGGCAGGGTAGGAAGCAGCCCAGGGAAGGAACAGTGAAGTCTGAGAGACTGTAGACCTCAACTGCAGGTTCCAGGGTCCCTGGCCTGGAACCGGAATAGAGCAGGGCCGCCCGGGGGGGGGGGTGAGGGCAAGTGGGGCAATTTGCCCCAGGTCCCAGGCCCCGGACCTCGCAGGGTAATGGGGCGGGGCTGCTAGCTTAGGTCCCGCCGGAGCCCCACCCCTTTACCACGCGGCTCTGAGCGGGAGGAGCTCAGGTCCTGCCACTGCAGTGCTGTCCAGGGCCGCTGCTGGATGCGGCGCGCTGAGGCTCCAGGGGAGGTGGGAGTAAGCAGCATGATAAGCCCCTCTGAGCCAGACACCCCCCCCCCCCAGCCCTGACCCCCAGCTCCGAGTCCAGCCCCTCTGAACCGGACACCCCTGGATCCATCCCCCGCAGCCCTGACTCCAGCTGAGCCCAGCCCCTCTGAGCCGGGCACCCCCCAACCCAGAGCCCAGCTCCCCACCCAGCCCTGGGCAACAGCTGCGCCACCCCCAGGCAGCGACAGCCCATTGGCACCAACCATCACCATCACCCAGCGACAGCCCATTATGTAATTGCAAATGTATTAAAGCATTTAATGTTTTTAAATAATGTATTTTGTGTATTTTCAAATTATTAAAAATTAATTTTTGAATATATTTCACTGGTTATTTTTTACATTTCCAAATACATGTTACTATAGTATTGCAACTTTTTTTTATGGAAGGGGCCCCCGAAATTGCTTTGCCCCAGGCCTCCTGAATCCTCTGGGTGGCCCTGGGATAGAGGGAGGGCCACTGCAGGAGTGGCGTGGTCAGGGCAGCGGGTATGGAGACAGCTGAGACTTTGGGGAAGGAGAGCTGGTGATACCCCGGAGGAGAAGGATGACTGTGACTTGGCCAGAGGGCTAAGCCATGAAGGAGACAAGTGACAAGCGAGAGAGGGGCCGCGGAGCAAGTGACTGAGGCAATGGGCGGAGCAACTGTGGGGCGGGGCATGGACAGTGGCGAGCTCATTCCCCAGATGAGCCACAAGGGGGCACCGCTGAGTGGTGAGTAGCGGAACCCCGCTGCAATGGGGGTAGGTCAGCTGTAGATGGCAAAGTCTCCACATTACCAAAACCATCCACAAAATGTGGCCCCCTTGTGGGCAGGCCCAAAAGTCCAGGATGGGGCAGGTCATGGAGAGCGAACTTCCCCCTTTGCTTTGAGGAGCTCCTCCCAAGCCATGGCTGTAGCACATAGGTTGGGCAGCATAAGATGAAGCTTGCCCTCCTTGTGCTGTGGGGGAACCGAGGACTTCAGCGTTCAGGGCTTTGAGATCCATAGATGAATGCTGTCACGTAAGTGCAAAGCACCTTGGGTAGGATTTTCAAAGGGAATTGAACTCCCACTGATTTCAGTGGCAAAGAAGTCCTTCGGGCTCCTTTAAGAATCTCAGCCGGTAAGCATTAACTTTCTCCCAAGAAACTGCTGATAAAAGGTCACTGGCTATAAACTCTTCCCCCTTAATAACGTTCTTGTTCCTCATAAAGGACCCGAAGCTCAAGTCTCCAGTTACGTGCGATGTGGCAGTGCCATTAGGGCAATCGGAGCAGAATGCTGAACAGCAGGCAATTTAAAACAGGCCAGCAAACCACGGTCAATTCAAAAGCTTTCTGGCAGCGCTCTCTTCATTTCCAAGATTTCTATCTTAACAGTCCTGTGAAAGAACAGATTAGAGTGGATAAATTGGATGGGAACTTCTCCTAATGGTTTAGCAGGGCTAAAAAATGCTCCCCGGTGCTATCCGACGTGCTAACACCCACACAGATGCTTTCGCTTTCTTCCCAGCTGCAGACATAACACGTTCACAGTCTGAAGTGCTAAGAGATCACAAGAGAAGCAGGATTGGAAACTTCAAAATGGAAGTGGTTTCATTGATTTGGAAGCGAGTGGCTCTTCCTTGTGGGTCGGTGCAGACCCCCTGGGGCATTATTGTTCTGCCAAAAGTGCTAGAAAGAAGACTGTAAAACCAAAGTCCTGATTTTTGTAAAGGGACCGCTCAGTGCCACAAAAATAAGTCTGCTCATTCGATTGCAGGCTGGGAACTTGCTGCTTTATTTAACTGGATCACAACAGAGTGGGGGAGATGATGTGGGGTCTCCCACTAACTGAACAGAAAGTAAGGGAGAGGAGGAACTGATATCACCACTTTATTACACCAATCACTTGTGTTCATTAAAGATCTCATCTCACTTTTTGTAAGAGCAGATTTAGAACACGGCTTGACATTTTTGAGTTCCCTTTGGCTCTTGCAAAATGCAAGTGCTGGGTTGTGGAGGGGTGTTTATAAAAATGTTATTCCTTTGGTGATCCTAGAAGCGGGACATGAACAAATAATGGTTTTTCTTAAATTGTTTATCTAGCACAGATACCCCAGTAATTATAAATACATGGGTTTGCCAATAAGGAATAGAGGTGTGGAATGTTATACTTACGGACATGTTTAAGTCCAGTGTTGGCTAGCAACCTTTTGTTAGGAACCATTCCCTTTTGGGGAATGTAAAGGTTTGTTACGCTAGGCTTGGGGACTAGATGCTGAGTACCACTATATAAACAAGGTGAGGTCTGGTAAATGTTGTTGTGTTGGGGACTGGGCAAAACTTGGCTAAAGCTAGTGGTCATAACAGCTGCCCTTCAGTCAGGAAAAGTGTCAGAAGCAGTTAAGCTCCTTTTGGCATGAGATACCTGAAACAATAGGTGCCACCACCCAAAACACAGACCACACGCAAAGCCAGTTAGAAATTGAGCGACATGGGTGGAGGGGTTTTGCTCCGGGTTGATTGCAAATGTAGAGGATTGGGGGGGGGTTGTTTTGTTGGTTGGGTTTTTTTTTTTGGTGGGGCTATGTGTGTGTGAAACACCACAGAAGCAGACAAAGAAGGCAGCAGAAAATGAAGGGCAGCCGGAGAACCCCCTGCCCCGCAGAGAAAGCTAAGAGAGAGAGAGCTTTTTGGGCAAAGTGCTGGCTGGAAAATGAGGCTTGGAATGTTGAACAAGGAGACGCTCTCTACTGTTGTTTGAGTTCTCCTATGTTCAGGGAAAGGATTTTCTGTGCATTGTTTGTAAATAAACAGGATTGCATCCACAGGTGCGACTTTCTTCTTTCCAAGTGGGTGCTCCACCCCTACTCCATCCCGAGGGCCTACCCCTGCTCCGCCCCCTTCCCCAAGTCTCCCCCCTCGCCCCACCTCTTCCCGCCCCCACTCCACCCCCTTCCCACCTGCTGCCGAACAGCTGATCAGAGGGGCCGGCTGAGCAGCTGGTCTGTGGGTGGCTGGTGGGTGCTGAGCACCCACTGTTGTTTTTTTTTCGGAGCACCCATGGAGACGGCACTATGCTTGCATCAACGAAATACCTGACTTGTAATGTCAGTTTCTCCTCCTAGTGGAAACAACCCACAACACCCTCACTATTGGCTAACTACTTGAATCAGAAAGGGCAACAATATGAAGTGAACTAAGAATCAGAATACTTGGTCCATTGGCTTAGCCCATTATAACTCAGCACAAAGTTAGGATGTGAATCCAAGCCTTCCCCAGATCAGAAGAGTGTCTGAAGCTGGGGATTTGGTCCAAGCCCACTTTTAGGTATAAGGAAGGCTGGCTGGTGATTATTAAGCTGCATGAGATAACATAACCGAAATCTGAACAACTACATTTCCTGGAGGCTCAAAATATTCTGGTTAACTTGTTTATTATTTGAAATTCTGTTTCGTTTTTCAAACTTTCTGCACTTCTTGTCTCTAGCAGAAACCACTGAAATATTGCAAGGAAAATCTGTTCGTGTGCAATTTTTATAATATTTTATTTCATGACCAAAGGCAGAAAATAATCAGACTGTGACAGGAAAAAGAACAGAGCCCATTGTGGTGAGGTTTCTGGCCTCGTTTGGCAGACCCACAATTAATTACTATGTATTTACTCACTGAGATCAAAATCTGACCCAAAGGCTCTTTCTAATTCTGCCACTGACTCCGTGTGTGACTTTGGGTGCGTCATGTCTCCTCTCGAGGCCCAGTAAAATGGAGATACCAGTCCTGAGCCACCTCACAGAGTCCCAGGCTGTGAACTCTGCACGCATGGGTGAGCAGTTACTCACATGAGAAGCCCTGTTGATTCCAATGGGGGAGCTCATGCAGCTACCCGCTCCCCGATGCACTTAATGGATTCTCAGTCTAGCCCAGCGATCTGGAGGGAATGAATGGACCTGATTCTCATTCACACTAATGTACGCTGCACTCACTTTAGGGCCCCTTCGTAATGCCAGTGTGATTTAAAGGCAATTAAGCCCAGATGCTCAAACTGTTTAGACTCCCAATTGAAATCAGTGGAAGTTAGGTGCTTAAATACCTTTGAGCTCTGTTGCTAAAGCGCTTTGAGATTCTACAGGACTATTAACCAGATCTCCAAACCTCTTCAGATGCTGCCTTCACTAGCTATATTGCAGTTGGGGGTTTTACATTTTTTAGCTCACCAGCAGCAAACATCTTCCAAATTGATTTAGGAATGGCTGCACCCGCTCCTCATTTAAGAATGGGCGTGGGTGTCTTTCATTCTGCAATCTGCATATTAATTAAAAAAAAATCATTAGGCTGTGAACTGCAAGTTGGCTGTGCCATTGTAGTTCCTCTGTGACCCAGAGACTGATTGTCAAATGCCAGCTCGGTGCTGGTCTTGTTCGGCTGCATTCTGAGCAGCAGCTGTTGTTCTGAAACGGGTATTAGCCCTGGGCTGTGAAATACGGGAGGAAAAAGAGACCAGGAATCGGATTAGCTGCCATGAACACTGGGGGAGATACTCAGAAAGAGCTGTGGTGAAAGGTTCAGCAAGTGGAGCTCCTATTGTCTGATAACAGATTGGGTGTGTGCCAAAGCCACTCAGGTAGCACCTGTGAGCTGTACCTCTCCGCTAGACCATTTCACGCAGTTTCCTAATCTTGTACCTCTCTATACACACACAGACATACAGGGACTGGTTCTTCTCTCACTCACACTAGTGCAACTCCATCGATTTCAATGGGGTTACTTCTGATTGACATCGTTGTCAGCAAGGGCGCGCTCACGTGCCTGCCGTCTTCCCTCATTTCTTTAAGGTTTTCTTTGGAGCCACGCAGAGTTTTTGTCAGAGGGATAAGTCCTTCTGCAGTTTAAGGCACCAAATCTGAAATGCCTCTGGCGGGGGTGGATAGTAAGAGATGAACATGTTTGCTTGTTTTTTCCCCTGGCAGTCACAAGAAATCATTCCTGCCATTGGTCTGAGAGGCAGTCTTTCTCTCGTGCCCGTCCAAAGTCAGCACATGGGCGCATTAGCCTGCCGGATGCAGCTGTCGATTCATCTAGGCTTTCCTTACCATTCAGTGCTTTCTGAGTTCCCATTCATGACAGGCAGCTCTATGTTGGAGGGTAGAATACTTCCCAGGGGACACAAGCATATGCCTAGGATCAGAGCAGACAATGGCTGATGAGGTGAAAACAACCCCCATCAAAACTCATCATGTGCTGTGTGTGTGTTTTATAGGGAGAGACAGGTGGAGAAATCAATAGCTGCATATTGTGGGGAAACTGGCCAAGAAATTACTGTCTCCCGACCCCATCACAATGACTTGGGCCTGAGTTGGACTGTAAGCTCTTTGGGGCAGGGTCTATCTTTGCATTCTGTGTTTGTTCAGAGCCTGGCATGTTGGGGTCCTGTCCCATGACTTGGGTGCGGAAATCTCCTGGACAACCTCATGGAATTAAGGTAAAGTATTTGAGGAGCTCGCTGTATTAAAAATGCAAATGTTTGTGTGTTATTGAGAGGTGACTAATGTGAACCTTGGGAAGTATTATGAGCTGCAGAGGACTCTTGGAAACAATGTGCTAGACAAAGTCAAGTAGGAGTCCCAGGAAATAATTTGGGGGCGGTTATGCAAAAACCCAGCCTTTTGGAGCTCTGCCCTGGGGAGGGGATCTCTTGCCTATGAAATACCTATTCCCAGCATCAAAAGATCCAAACGGCATGAAGGATTCATAGGGGTGCTTGTCCTGACTTAATAGATGTTATGAACTTGTGACTGCAGAAGAAAACCCTAGTGGGGTCTGAAGGAGCGTTCACCAGCCGGAGCCTTTGTTGGAGTTGGGGTGATCACTGGTAAGCTTAGTAGCATCTGGGTAGGTTCTTTTATTGTTTGAATAGGTTTTCTCTGTGGTGCTTTTACCTTAAGAACAAATGTACCTGCTTAGAAATGGCTGTGTGGTCACTTTTAGCTGCAGATTACATTGTTCAGAGTCTCTGAAGAGAAAGCAAAGCACAGACAGTGGCCTGCGTCGGCAGTCTGGCTCGCTGGGGATAACACAGTGTAGGCCGGGAACTGTGAAGCCAGGAAATTCATATGACTGTTTCTCATCAGATCCTACCCGTATTTTATCATCTTCCGTCCTCTCCTCCTTACTGGGACACAGACAATCTCCATTAGTCGATCCTCCCCTAAGGGATGTCTTTGTCCAAACCATGTGCTCCTCCACACCTGTCAGCTTTCCCCTAGTCCTTAGTTTAAAAACTGCTCTATGACCTTTTTAATTTTAAGTGCCAGCAATCTGGTTCCATTTTGGTGTAGGTGGAGCCCATCCTTCCTGTATAGGCTCCCCCTTTCCCAAAAGCTTCCCCAGTTCCTAATAAATCTAAACCCCTCCTCCCTACACCGTCGTCTCATCCATGCATTGAGACCTTGCAGTTCTGCCTGTCTAACTGGCCGTGTGTGTGGAACTGGAAGCATTTCAGGAATGCCACCATGGAGGTTCTGGACTTCAATCTCTTACCTAGCAGCCTAAATTTGGTCTCCAGGACCTCTCTCCTATCCCTCCCTATGTCATTGGTACCTACATGTACCATGACTACCGGCTCCTCCCCAGCACTACACATACATCTATCTAGATGTCTTGAGAGATCCTCAACCTTCGCACCAGGCAGGTAAGTCACCGTACAGTTCTCCTGGTCATCACAAACCCAGCTATCTATGTTTCTAATGATCAAATCGCCCATTACTAATACCTGTCTCTTCCTAATAACTGGAGTTCCCGCCCCCGGAGAAGTATCCTCAGTGCGAGAGAATACTACATCATCATCTGGAAGGAGGGTCCCAACCATGGGATCATTTCCCTCTGCTCCAGTTGGATGTTCTCCTTCCCTGAGGCTTTCATTCTCCTCAACAGCACAGAGGCTGTCAGACCAGGAGAGGGACCGTTCTGCTGTGTCCTGGAAAGTCTCATCTCTGTACCTCTCTGTCTCCCTTAGCTCTCCAGCTCAGCCACTCTGGTCTCCAAACCTGTACATGGGCTCTGAGGGCCGGGAGCTCCTTGCACCCAATGCACACATACGCCACCCGCCCACAGGGCAGGTAATCAAACATGCTGCATTGGGTGCAATAAACTGGGTAGCCCCCGCTCTGTTGCTGGACTTCTGCCAGCATTCTCTTTTTACTCCTGCCGCTGGTTCCTTTGTTGTTGTTTTGTTTTTATTGGGGGGGGGGGGGTAAGTTAAGTTTAAAGAATGCTAAGTGTATCTAGCCCCCCACACTCCCACTCCCCTTGTGAACTCCCTCGCAAAACTCCCCTGTTAGCCGCTCCTGTTCGCTAGCTCCTCTGAACTGCCTCCCCTTGGTGCGAAGTTATTTAAAAATCTAAATTAACAAATACAATTCGTCCGAGCACGATGTGCGTTCACTATGGCACCTTCCGGCAGAAGACCATTTGAAGTCAGAGTGGCGTCATTTCTGCCTCTCATTCAGGGGGTGCGTTTGTATCGAAAGACACGATCTAAACGGGAATTCCCAGAAAAACCAACCAGAGATGTTCTCCAGGGTCTCAGCTGGCAGGTGGTGGAGTCCTGGGAGCTACTCATTTCATGCCCATTTGTTGAATGGCAGCTCTAAAATTGAATGTGTCTGGTCCTTGCTCCTGAGAGTTCAGTTCCTATGGCTCAGCAGACAGCGATTAAACTCCCACGGCAGTAGGTCTGTTTGGCTTATCTGCAGATTGCCTTCCGAGCAGAAAAATCTCCTTAAACAACGATGAGCCCCTACATCAGCCCGGGAGCTTTGCTGACAACCTCGACTGTTTTCAAACGGTGAGCTTTAAAAACGAGCCCCTTCGGAATTCTTTTTATTTGCCATCTGTATTGTGCACCTTTGGGTTTCGTGTTCTCCGGTCTTTTTCTGTAACCATAAGAGCTAGAATCTTGCTTTTCTTTCAAACGAAAGCTGTGATGCTGGTCCTGGAACCCACCAGAGGAGAGGCAGTTCTTGATTTAGTCCTAAGTGGAGCACAGGATCTGATCCAAGAGGTGAATATAGCTGGACCACAGGGTAATAGTGACCACAACATAATTAAATTTAACATCCGTGTGATGGGGAAAACACCACAGCAGCCCAACACTGTAGCATTTAATTTCAGAAAGGGGAACTACACAAAAACGAGGAGGTTAGTCAAACAGAAATTAAAAGGTATATCGCAAAAAGTAAAATCCCTGCAAGCTGCATGGAAACTTTTTAAAGACACCATGATAGATGCTCAACTTAAATGTATCCCCCACATTAAAAAACATAGTAAGAGAACCAAAAAAAGCCCCACCGTGGCTAAACAACAAAGTAAAAGACGCAGTGAGAGGCAAAAAGGCATCCTTTAAAAAGTGGAAATTAGATCCTAGTGAGGAAAATAGAAAGGAGCATAAACTCTGGCAAATGAACTGTAAAAATATACTTAGGAAGGTCAAAAAAGAATTTTTAGAACAGCTAGTCAGAGACTCAAAAAGTAATAGCAATGTTTTGTAAGTACATCAGAAGCAGGAAGCCTGTTAAACAACCGGTGGGGCCACTGGATGATTGAGATGCTAAAGGAGCAACAAGGATGGGTTCACCACCAGCAGCCACCGCTCTGAAGGCAGTGATACCACCAGCAGCACCACAGAAGTAAGGATAGCAGTACCGCAACCCCCGCCCCCAATAATCTTGCAACTCCCTCCCCCTCCCCCCCAATTCCTTTTTGGGTCAGGACCCTTACTATCGCTGAAATTTCAGATTTAAATAGATGACATCATGAAATTTATGATTTTTAAAATCCTATGACCGTGAAATTGACCAAAAAGGACCGTGAATTTGGTAGGGCCCGAACGATATTGCTTCTGTTCCCTGATTGGATGCGAATCAGCTAGTTTTCAGTCTGGATACTTGTGTTTCGAATTCAGAATTCACTTTACACCAATAGTCTCCAATATTCGCTTTAAATTTGCTGTTTCCATGAATTTTCAGGCCAAGAAACTCTTTTCTGCTAGAATATGGCTAGAAATCTAACACAAAAGGGTCCTGGACACAATCAAAGAGAAGTCAGATGTGTATGCGAACTGGTCAATCTGATATTCCCTGATTTCTTTCTTTCTTACCTCCAGTAGTGAGCATAAGCTGTTAGCATCTGCTGCAACGCAGCATTCTGCAATGTGGGTCCAACACTGCAACCTCATTGGATCAGAACTATGGAATAACACAGTGGCCCAAATTCAGGCAGGTCCTAAAGCATCTGTCTGAGTTTAAGCACCTGAGTACTAGTCCCACGGAAGTCAAGAAGTTTATTTATGTACTTAACATTAGGCATGTTCTTAACTGCCTTGCTGACCAGGGGCTCAAAGGGCCACATCACAGGAGATGCAATGCGAGGTTGCTAATCATCATACTTCTGTGTTGCCATTTTACCAGTGTGACTAGCCGAGGTATGCTCGCTGTTTGGTTAGCTATTCCTAGCATCAAGCGGATCGAAAGTACTATTATTCTATTCTATAAGAACAGGCCCACACATGAACAGTTATAATTAAAACCCGAATAAATTCCCTTGCTCATTCTCAGAGAGGGAAACATCTGATTCTGTGAATTTCCGAGAATGTGAGGTCAAACAAGTGGGGCAAGGTTCAAGTGGGCAGGAGTCTCGGGGGGGGGCAGATAGGAGGTGGGGGCCGGGCCACAACCCCCTCCCCTAATTGGCCCTCCATACAATTTACGAAACTGGATGCGGCCCTCAGGCCAAAAGGTTTGCCCGCCCCGCCATAGAGCATGCCCTGTGTGAGGATACTAACTGTGCCCAGGTGGGAAGGCCAGAGAGAACCACAGGGTCTGTCTGTGTCTGGCAGCCTCCCTAAAAAATCCTCTTTGTGTTCCTTACAACAGGCAACCGTCTCTCTTTGACTGAGAGGGACAGCAGGGACCCAAAGCAGCCCCATACAACACAGCTAGAGAACATCACAAACTGCAGCCCATACACCCAACGGGCCAGGTCCCTAGCAAGGTAGAGGAAACAAGAAACAAGAGTAACAGATGCAAGTACGAGAGAAGGGAGCTGCTAACTCTTCTGATAATAGGCCAGCTGAAATAAATGGACCCTATGCGTTCATGGAGTGAGTCCCTGCACGGGGCACTGGCTGGGTTTGAACTTGGGAACCTTACGGACCAAAAACCAGGCCTGAACTATAGGAGTTGATAGAGAGCTTTACTAGCTACTTGGAGTAATAGGCTTAGCCGGCTGCATGGAGTGGTCATCATTTGACACCCCACCCCACGTGTGTGTTTGTATTGACACCTATGTACATACAGGCATTCGGGGATAGGTGGCTGTGTGTTGACGCGCATTCCTGACTCGGGGCATGCATGTTCATATGTGCGAGCGTGTGTCCATACATGGGTATGTTCATATAGAGGGGTCAGCTAAACCCTGACCCCTGGCCTAGGGAAGCAAGAACACAATGCTCCACTCCAAACCCCCACTTTCTTCGGCTCCTTCCAAGTAAAGCGTCCACTGGCGAAACCTGCGTAAATGGTGCGTAACGCTTTTATGAATCAAGCCCTTAATCGGGAATTAGGATTTCTGTGCACATCCTTCAGACCTAACAGCCCTTTAATCAATTCATTACATTAAGAGTTAATTTACAACACGCGGTTTAGGACGAGTTCTCAGCTCTTAGCCGGGCTCTTAGCCCAAAGCGAGAGAAGCGCATTAACAACTCAAATGTATTCTGCATTCGGGGGAAGAAAAAACCCACCCCCTGATACTCAGCCCTTCCAGGGAGACTCTGGGTAGCAAAACAACATCACAGTGGTGTGATGGGACCACCACTGACTTCATGAATTTTAGATGCCTGGAAGAAATTATCTATTTTGCTGGACCCTTGCTGGGCTCAATCAGTCTCTCCGTGGTTGGTGACAATTATCAGCCAGTGTGATACAAGGGGGATATTTTAAACACTGTTTGACACCAAGCCTTCCCCCCCACACACCTGTTATGACCTCCTCCCCTCTCCCCACCCCACACTGCTTGGCATCTCTTGCTTTCCTTGAAGCAGAAAGCGATCAACAAATCTTTCCCATGCCCCTAGCACCAAGCAATGGATTTTTATACACCCAAGCTGGGTGTTTCCACCCAAACCTCACCCCCTGGTAATAGCTAGAAAAACAGCCTTGAGAACTAGTTGTACGATAGCAATGAGCAGCAGCAATCAGCTAACAGCAGCTGTCAGCGTTGACTCCCCTCTGCAGGTGAGGAGTCCCTGGGTCCGAGGGCGCTTTGCTCCAAGCAGTGCTGGGATTGGAAAGCTCTTTCTCCCCTCTGTTCTGCTCAGGAGTTAACAATTTCAGACCATTACCGTGGAGAGATGCAGCACCGTTCCGGAGCAGGGCGGGACGAAGGCCCTGCAGCTGCCGGGTCATGAGAACCAGGACAGCCAAACAACGCTTTGCTTTTACGAAGCGCCTTTCACCTGAGGATCCTGCAGCGCTTTGCAAACGTTAATGGCTTTGTGGTGAAGGGTGCTATAGAAAAACATAATTCTCACAACCTCCCTTCTTCTTATGGCTGGGAATTCTTACCCCGTTATTAACAGATGGGGAAACTGAGGCAGGGAGGCCCAGCTCCTCAAAGGCACTTAACACCCACTGAATTCCAGTTAGAAGCCTAAATGCCTTTAAGGGTCTGAGCCAGAAACGTTAAGTGACTTACTGAAGATCACAAAGCAGCAGAGCCTTGTCATCCTTTTCTATGCTCTAACCACTCTACGGACTCCCTCTGCTCTGCGTTCATGTCAGAGTTTGGCTGGCACCGGACCTTTCACCCCACCAAGGCGGCCTGGTCTCGGCCCAGATCACAGACGTTAGAAACGGAAAAGATCATTAGCTCAAGTCTCTCCGCCTACAGTTACAGAATCTGGCCTTCTGACAGCTGTGTGATTGGAGGCTACCTTTGATACTGGCCAAAAGGCCCCCCCAGAGGTACTGTGGTCCAGCGACTAGAGCAACAGACTGAGACCTAGGAAATGGGGGGTTCTAATGCTGGATCTGTTGCTGGGTGAGTCGCTTCCCTGTGTACCTTGTCTGTTTAGATTGTAAGCTCTTGGGGACAGGACACTCTCTCGCTGCAGTGCCTAGCACAATGCTTGGTGCAAGGTTCTGAGCATGCCCCTAACACAGATCATCACAAAGCCCTTCAGCTGAACTTGCTCCTTCTGAGTTTCCTTAACAGTGACACCGCCGGCATCCGGCTCTTTTGCTTGCTGAGAGCTTGAGATGCTCTACCAAACCTAGGGCAGACTTAGCTCCTTGGCGGGGGTGTCCCTTGCAGCCCGCCATCTCAGGATCGTTTTAACGATGAGCAGATTCCTGGGCAACAGAGCCCAGCATGTGGGCTAACTCAAACCCATCGGGCTGCGGACACGGGGCCACTCACACTGGCATGAAGAAGAGCCGCTCCATTGCATTCAGTGGTTACACCAGTGGAAAAGAGAAGAGACTCCGTCGCACAGCCCGACGGCAGAGATCAGTCCCGTGTTTGATTGCTGGGCCCTGTATCCAGCTGGTGGGCGGAGGCGGATGGATGCCACATACCAATGGCTGTTCACTCCTTAGGGGGAACTCCTCATTGCAGATTGGCAGGGCTTGAGGCTCACTGGCCGGGGATGGGACACCGCAGGGCGCTGGAGAAGCTGCCGTCCTGTCCCAGGGGGGAAGAGAAGAATCTCTCCTCCAGGGACGGTACCTGGCACCTTCCGCAGATGTGACGTTCACTTTCGCTTTCGGTCAGCATCTCCAAATCTGACCCATCGCTCGAGCCCCCTCTCAGCTGCAGGGTTGTGAGCTGGCTCACACTTCAAAACAAGCCCGGCTGCTGTCTGCGGCAGCGGACTTATCTACCGATTGAAAAAACACAGTAATTGGGCTATAGGATTTAATAGAGATCTATTTGCCTGCTGTAGAATTTGCTGAGCGATATACGCTGGCTACCATACATATATGTTATACTCATAATAGGTGTGATCCGCGCAATAGATATGAAGTGTTAAGTACAAATATTAAGCATAAATATGGCCGTTCTATAGCCCAAATTGGCCTGTACCTTTATTATACTCCTGTTCACTTCTGCTAAGTGTCCCATAGCTCCTTGCGTTAGCTGTAATAAGCTTTGGCTTAAGTAGATGAGAAAACTGTCAGGATCAGGACATATGATTGCCTCATAGCAACAGAGAGGGAGTTACCCGCACGAGCCTATGTACCCTGGTCCAGGCCTAGAGGTGTCGTCACCCCCCTTGGTCCCTGGAATTCATGGGTTCAGCACAAAGAGAAGGGGTACACCCACGGCCGGCTCTAACTTTTTTGCCGCCCCAGGCAAAAAAAAAAAGAGCGCCGCCTTGCAATAACACCCCCCCAAGCGCCACGCCACCGAAACCCCCGTTCCCCCCAGCGCCGGGCCACCCAAACCCCCGCCCTCCCCAGCGAGCGCCAGGCTGCCCAAACCCCCCGCAACTCGCCGAGCGCCAGGCCAGGCCGCCCAAACCCCTGCCCCCCCCCCCGAGTGCAGTGCTGCCCAACCCCCCCGAGCACCACGCCGCGCTGCCCAAACCCCGAGTGCCGCGCCGCGCCAACCCCCACCCTCCCACAGCGCCGTGCCGCCGAAGCCCCCGCCCCCCCGAGCGCCACACCACGCCAGCCCCCGCCCCCCCAAGCGTCACGCCAGTGCCGCGCCGCTGAAACAAAAACAAACAAAAAACCTTGAGCGCCGCCCCACCGAACCAAAAAAACCAAAAAACCCCGAGCGCCCCCTGCCACCACAAGATTGGCCGCCCCTTCCAAGGTGCCGCCCCAAACACGTGCTTGGTCGGCTGGTGCCTGGAGCCGGCCCTGGGTACACCATGGGCCCAGAAAAACAAGGTAAAAAAGCTGATCGGTTGAAATCTAGTTTCAAATGACACTTACGGCACCTTTTCCTTGCAAACACAAAGGGTATAAAATATGGCTTTCGGAGTGTGACTTTGGGGAGCGCACCTTCTGTGTAAGGGCAATGTACCATGGCTGCATGGGGTGGCTCCTCGGAGACTGGTATTGTACAGAACTTTTTTCCTCTATCACATTAATAAACGTGACTGAACCTGGAGAGAGGGATAGCTCAGTGGTTTGAGCATTGGCCTACTAAACCCAGAGTTAGGAGTTTAATCCTTGAGGGGGCCACTTAAAGATCTGGGGCAAAATCAGTACTTGGTCCTGCTAGTGAAAGCAAGGGGCTGGACTCAATGACCTTTCAGGTTCTCTTCCAGTTCTATGAGATAGGTATATCTCCATATAATATTAATCATATTACTTATTCTCTTAAGTAGATTTTATAAGGAACCAAAGGGTGGTGAAGCAACTAGTGGGCTGTAGCCCACGAAAGCTTATGCTCTAATACATTTGTTAGTCTCTGAGGTGCCACAAGTACTCCTGTTCTTTTCGCGGATACCGACTAACACGGCTGCTACTCTGACAACTGACTAAACAATTTATTAACACGTTCTCGAGGACGGCTTTAAACAATGTGCTGTAGAAGCACATCATTCTCTCCTAAATCTATAGGGTTAAAGAGACATTGCCATAGAATCCTGTTTGTTTCAGCCCTGTTCGGTCTACAGGAAATTTCCATCAAGGATGCCACGAGTCTGGTGTTATTTGCATTACCGTAGTGTCTCGCTCTTGAGGAGGGCCCCTGGGACTGGGCCCTGTACAGACACAGAGACAACCCTTTCCCCAAAGAGCTGATCATCTAAGCAGAATCACAGGCAGGGGCAGGTCACCCCACAAGGGAGGGGCAGACCTGGGAATTGAACCAGGTCACCTAATCCCCGGTCCAGTGCTCTATCTACTAGACCCCACTGCCTCTGTGGAAAAAAAGGGGTTTTCACTTTCTCTCTGAGCTCCCCATCCTCTCTCTCCAATATCAGGTGAGCTACGGTGTTATGGCCTGATCCTGCAGGTCAGTGGGAGCTTTCCCACTGACTCCAATACGCGTGGGATCAGCCAACATTCCCCAGTTCACATCCAGCCATCAGTAGAAACACTTGCCTCTGGCCTGACTGATATCTCAGCTGTCTCACCTGCCAAAACCACCCCCCAACCCCCTCCACACACAAAGGGCCAGATTCCAAGCCCAGTTACATCAGCAGGAGTTTTTCCATTGACTGCCGTGGGCTTTGGACCCTGCCCTGCTCGGTCTCCCTCAATTGAAGCCATAGCAGACTCTGTCCAATGAGACACTGAGCCAGCCCGAGGTGGGGGGGGGGGGGGAACAAGCATGTACTCGTGTGCCCCGCTCCGTCTGATTTCCCACTGGGCTGTGTTCTGTGCCTGGTGGCCTATTTACCTCTGCTTTATGAATGATGCTGTGATAGCTAATTCATTCATTCCATGTCTAAATGCTATTACGCTGGGGCGCACCATGCCACTGAGTTCCTGTGGGAAATGGACCAGACTCCTCCGAGTGTAGCGTATAATCAGGGTGGTCTGAGGTAAGCTCCTTTCCGCTCTCTCTTTGGGCAGGAGGAGAAAACATCCCTGGCTTTAATTGCTCTGGCTGGCTGGTGATGAGAAACAGCTCCGGCTCGTTAGAGAGGGCACGAGCTCTGAACAAGAATGAGCCCTGAATGCAGGCACCTGGGAGAGGAGGAGGCAGAGTCTTATAAATACTGCTGGGGGTGCTGCCTCAGGGAGAAAGGAGGAGATGGGATAGAAGGGGTGAGGGGAAAGTGGTGAAGCTAGCAAGGGGCTTTCTTGGGGATGGTGAGAGCTAGGAGATTTCTGTAGCATCATGGATGTGAGAAATAGATAAGAACTTCTAGGTCCCACCTAGTCCCAAGCCAGAGTTGTTCCCTATAGTATATTCTTCCCTGTCTACTTTCTTGTCACTTTCCTTGAGAGGCCCTTTTACAGGCAAATCTCTCTCCCTGAAGGAAACATTTCTTGATATTAAGTTTTCATTTTTCCTTTGCTCAATTTCATCCTATTTCACCTGGATAGACCCCCTCCCCCACAGCTCACTCTAAACAATTTCCCCCTCCATCCTGTTTACACCTTTCCAATTCTAGCAGAAAGGGCTCATGGGGTGAGGCGTTCTGCCCTAGAATTCTCTGTTGAGCTTTGAGCTGCATGTTTAACTCTATGGCTGGCACTGTGGAGTTCTTGCATTCACTGGGCATGTTGCCTGTGACATATAACCAAGGAAACTCTTGCTTCCCTCCAACTGCAGATCAATTTGCCACCTCAAACAAATATCCATGTCTGGGGAGGCCTTTCTTGAGTTTTTCACTGCAAAACAAAATACTTTGTTCCATCGTGCAACTGGCCCAAAAATAATCCTGGTCTACTGAATTGCAAATCTCCTGTCAGTTCTTAGAACTTCAGAGGAAAGGGATGTCTTAAATCATGTAAATACATAATAAAGTTCATTAACTTATTTGATTCTCCTTCTACTACCACGGCTAAAGTTTAGCAGCTTTAAATGATAAAGTTAAACTGCAGATAGGCACAATTAATTTGAGGTCTTTGTCTGAAAAGCACTATATAAATGCTAAGCCAGATATAGGGACGGATTCAATCTGTTCATATAACATCCTTTGAGAGGACTATTACTCCTTATTTGTATTGCCCTAGAGCCTAGCAGCCCTAGATCCTATTGTGCTAGGCGCTGTACAAACACAGAACCCAATGAAAATTCCATCCTGTTACATGAGTCGAACCAATATTTTCACCAATCTTCGCCCCAAAATCAAGTCTCATCCTCCAAAGAACAAATCTGAAATCCTTGAGGATTGCGATCTAAAGTGTGGCAAACGGCCTGCACCAACGACATGGAAAGTCACGGCTGCTGCCTGAAAGAGCTTACAGAGGGAACGTAGGAAGCAACACTGGGAGGTGGCTGGGGGGAGAGGGAGAACAAACAGAGTGGAGGGGAGGGTGCAAAGAAGAATATCAGCAACACAACAATAGGGTGGCTATTATTGCGCTAGGTACTGTGCATACAGACAGTCCCGGACCCCCAGAGCTTACAATCTAAATAGACGAGAGAGGACAGGGTGGGGAAAAGACTGTCGGATTATCCCCGTTTTGCAAAGGGGGAAGTGAAACACAGTTAGGTTTCACAGGCAATCAGTGGCAGAGCTATTCCTTTCCCTTCTCTGGAGATCCTCACGCTGCACGCACCAGCGTAGCATCTGAGCGCCATCCAGTAGCGTATTCAGCAACGTGACTCGCATCTGCCGCCGTGTTTGTTCTCGCATCCTCTCCCCAGGGGGAGGTGTGTGTGCAGTGGAGCATTTTGTTTGGGATTTTTGAACACTCTATACCTAGGCTATATGTTTGGTAGAGAAGGCAGATCAAAGAAATGCATCTTGCACCTAGAGTGAAAGGTGAGCAGATTTTACGGGTACTTAGTTCCTGGGGGAGTTCGTTCCACTGTCTTGGGCTGGCCTCTGAGAACGCTGTCTCCTACACACAACTGGGAATTGAAGCCGGAGTTTCTGATCCCCCAATCCAGTGCCTTAACCACACAGGCTCACCCTTTTGTGCAGGCATCTGCACGTGGGGGTGCAGTGTAAGGTGTGTGAGATATAGCCACAAGATGGGATATTATAAATATTATTGACTCCCTAGAACTGCAGATGGAATCAGGCCTGAGGGAAGATAGTCTGGATTGACATAATTATAAATGAAATCAGAACCTGGCCGATAGGGCTCCAGGCTCATCTTTCTTTTCCTGCTCAGGCCACACCCTCAAATAATTATTCATTTTTAACCCCACCCAGAAAGTGGAAATACCAAAAAAGCAACAATAACAGCATGCACCTTTCAAACTCCTGCGGGGCAGGAAAATCATTACTCTTCCTTTGAAGCCTGTTGAATCTTTTCTAGGCTTAACGCCTTGGGTGGCTGGAGTTTTAGCTTCCCGTGGGTGTTTAAACACCCTCAGGAGCCATTTATTGTCTATCTATGTCTTCACCAGCAACAGCATCCCAGAATTACAGTGTTATTGAATGGTAGTCAGCAAATAAGATATAATCAGCAAAAAAACCCTCCGTTTTACCGTTTGATCCAACCAGTGGCGTAGCTCGGAGTGGAAATTTGGGTGGGCCGGGCAATGACAGACGGTGCTCGCTCAGCTTCTTCTCGCCACGCCTGCCTGCTAGTCCTGGTGCCCCCAGATACAGGGCTTCAGCGGCTGAGCTGGGCACACGCATGGGGCGGCTCAGAACATGGCAAGGCAGAGCTGCTGGAGAGTAGTTGTCGGAGCAGGCGCAGAGCTCCGTCCTGCATTCCAGGTGCCTGAGTGAGGCTCCGGGCGGTTGTGGCAGCACTTCACCTCTGCTCAGATTTGGGTGGGCCTGAATGCTAAGCGGGTGGGCCCTGGCCCACACGTCGCTATGTCCCTGGAGCAGACTAGATGCCCCAAGGTTCAGTGTAATTAAATTCACTAATCAGTTATAGAAACCCAGACAACAAAGGAGTTCCAGAGAGAACCAGTTAAGCCAGGTTTCAGGGGTAGCCGTGTTAGTCTGTATGAGCAAAAGGAACGAGGAGTCCTTGTGGCACCATAGAAACTAACACATTTATTTGGGCATAAGCTTTCGTGGGCGAGAACCCTCTGCATCGGATGCATGAAGTAAAAGATACAGGAGCAGATCTAAATACATGAGAGGATGGGGGTTGCTTTACCAAGTGTTAAGCCAGTCTAACAAGATTAATCAATTACGCTAATCACCTCACCAGAACCAATTATATACCTTGTTTTCTTCTTATATCCAAAGTCAGATGTTTTATAGAGAGTGGCTGATCGTCAGTGAAAGGAACATGAAGGGCAAGATTTAAAACCTAAGGTAGGCTATTATCTCCTTGTTTCCTTGCGTGCTGTCTGTGGACCTACACATAGATGGCAAGCTCCTTGGGGCAAGGACTATCTCTTTGTTATATGTTTGTACAGCCTCTAACACAATGGGGCCCTGGCCTCTACCTGCTACTGTAATACTGTAAAATAATAATAATAATAATAATAATAGGTATTATTACGTATTACACAGGGTTGGTAAGAGAGCCATAGTCAGTTACGGAGCATTTAATCCTCATGAAGAAGAATCCATCCCTATGCCTCTTTCTTCAAATCAGCTAAAGATAGTTCATTTCTTTTCCTGCAGGAAAGCCTCCCTTGACAGATGCTATAGTATTATTAAATGTTTTGTTTTCAAGAGTGGGACAAAGGGAGAGGTCAAAGGACTATACTTTGCTTGTGTGTTTGTTTGCATGCAGCCTAGATACAGGTCACGTTCGCAAAGCTCAGAGCCAAACATCTACTTCCTCACAACTGACGCGGTGCACAGACATAGACCTCGCTTGCAGAGGTCAAGCCTGGATCCAGATCCTAGACACGCAGATGCCTCTGTGATGAGTTCAGTATAAATAGCTCACCGGGTCAATCTGGATGTGGATCCATTATTCCAGCTTCCCCAGCGTTTGGGTGGTGTTTGGATTCAGCGTTCTGGTTCTGGCTCCCCTCACAACACATGCATCGGAGCTACAGACTTAGACAACCACATTCCAAACTGTTGGACTAGAGGGCTCAGAAGGCATACTCAGAGCAACTCCATGGCAGCTTGAAGTCAATGGAGCTCTTCTGCCGATCTGGCTGAAAACTGGTTAAACATGCACCATGCTATCAGCACATGTAAGTGTAATGCTGAAATGACAGTAAAGAACCCATATCGCTCCTACAAACAGACAATATCACCTGAAAGCTGTCGCACTTTCCTTCTATTTGAGTGGAGCGATCTATATTCTGGATATCTCATATGGCATCTGGGAGTGTTTGTTAAATGAGGTGTTAACCAGGCATTTACAGTCCTGTGATAATTTTGGGGCATCGTAAAGGAACAAATTATTTATCCGTTGAATAGATGGAGGAGCGGGGAGGAGGAAGGAACAGGAAACACAGATATATTTTTGTTTTATCTCCTCCCATGTTGTTAATGGTTCTCCTAGCAGCTGTTACTTGGGAACGGTCCTTTTACCTCCGCAGCCGTCTGAAATGGTTTTCCAATTAGCCAAACTTTTAGGTTGGCTCCCTTGAGTTCTACACAGAGCTCTTTGCAGGAGATGTTAATTTGCCGAGCGCTTGTCATTTCCAGCCTTCTAACACATCGTGTTAACCATCCGTCCCTGCTACGAGCACAAACACAACCCTCTGCAGCAGCCCGCGCACATCCAGCTAGATGCCAAAGGGCATATTTACCTTGTGCCCAGTGAAATGCCGGAGAGCTCATGACAACAATTACAGCAGCCGTGAGCTGCTAAGAACAAGGGGTCTGATTCCTCACTATGCAGTATGTGTACCACTCTAAAGTGCTACCAGATCAGAACCAGGGCATTTCACCCCTGCATTGCACTGGTGTAAATGAACGTGCACGGTTCGTGCTCAAGGTGATTTGGGCCCAGAATCCTTTGCTGACTTAGGTCATGGTGCAGAATTGGGGTCTAACAGCCACGTGCGGCCTGTGGGAATTCCTGAGGGCTCAGTGGTCCGTGCAGAGCTATTTGCAGGGTTCAGGGCGCAAGGGCTTCAGCTTTAATGGAAGAAGCAAAATGTATCGATATGGGTCCCACTTCCCCCATTGGCTCAGTGATTCATTTGTAAAGGGGTGGGGGTAGTCAGGGAGAACTAACATCCCTGGCTATAAACATTCAGCATCTTCTCTTCCTGCGAGCATCGGTTGTCCCATTCTGTGATGACCTAGATCCATGTTATAACGTTCTGCTCTGCAGCCTAGAGGCCTTTGTGTGGCTTCTGTCGTGTACCCAGCTGTCCGCCCTGTGACTGCTTTTTCCAGGCCAGAGCTAATGGAGACGCTATCAGCCTCAGAAAGAACTACAGGGTCTGTCTGTGTCCTGCAGCCTCAGTAATGACGGGATGTCTTTCTACCAGCCGGCGGTGAGGGTCACTGGGTGAACTTTTCTGGCCTGACAGGTCAGGCTAAATTATCCTAACAGTCCCATCTGGCCTGAACATGGATGAACATCACTTGCTGTTCCACTGCTGGCCTGCTGAGCAGACACTGACAATGCTGCCAAAGTCTCTGCTCTTTTGGGTTCACTAGGGACTAATCTGAGCCCACTTGCCTCGCCTGCATGTTCCCGCCAGTCACGTTTCAACTCACATCTCCCACTGCGGACTTCTCTATCTCTAATTGGTTTTATATGGGAGGCCCTCGGATGCTATGGTGTTGGGTGGCAGTATAAAACCCTAAGGTAGTAGCTAGGTCTCCATAGCAAAAAGCAATGTTCTAACCCCGCCCAGGCTTCCCTGTGCAAAAAAAAATCTGGCAGCTGCAGCGGTCTACATGGGCAGTGGGTGAACCCCCGCTTTGGGAGGCTTGCTCCCCGGGACCACCCCTTCCACTTGAGGCCCCACCCTGACCCCCACTGTGGCCAGAGGAGCCCCAGCTGAACCACCCCGAGTCCCGGGCCGCCAGCTGACACGAGCACCGGCCTGACCCCTGGGCCAGCCTGAGCTGCCCCTGGCTGCCGGCCAGCCAAGTCCTGAGCTCCAGGCTGCCATCCGGAGCTGAGCCCCCCGCCAGCTTCGGGGGAGTGAGGGCGGGGCCTGAGGGCAGAGCGTGGATGGGACTGTGGCCTGGGTTACCTTTTGCCCATGGCTGTCTAGCTGCACACTATCTAGCAGATGCATGTGCCTTGAGATGCACTGAGGGGGTGTCCCTTAGAGACGGGCAGCTGGTACCAATATGTTGCAGCAATGGATGGCGGCAGTAGGCCACCCGCTTTGTGCTATGATTTGAGCTCCTGATTGTCAGCAGCTTGATTCGACGGTAGGTGTCTGTTTGACGGGGGAATCTCCCAGTTTACAGCTGTCAAACATTAATATGGATGGGGCAACCCACGAGAGAATTGCTAGATTTTAGCCCTTCGAAAGCCAGTGCTGGGACTCTGAATCTCGCCGAGCAGCCTCTCAGCACGAATGTGCACGCAGACAAGGCTCCTTGCTAAGCCGTCTTGAAGCAATCTGCAGTTGTCATTATTTTCAGAGCCAGATGAATCCTTTTGGGCTCCTCCTTTGGGGCTCTGCTGAACTACCCGAGTGAGAAACTTAGTCTGGCCTCCTCCCACGGTTCGTATTTGTTTGGCAGTGAGTAGGTGGGAATCTCTTTGGCGCTATTCCACTCACTTCACTTCAGCGAGGAAATCTGCAACTGCGGCTGGGTGCCAGCGAGGCTTTCCCGATTGAACGGGGCTGGGTAGCACCCGGAACAGCCGGATGCGCGGGTGACATTCCTCTGTCCAAGTACATGACTCATGACATTAAGCTGCGCTGATTTAAGCACCGGCATGTCAAACCCCCGGCGCCCTGCGGGAGACTGCAGGTGGAATACGTCTACATCTGTGTTCAACAGGGAAAGCTCCCTTATAAACTTCCATACAGCCAGGATAGTACAGGCTCACGCCTGGCCTGAGGAGTTTACAATCTAAGGGCTTAGTTGTGTCATTAAGAAACAATCCCAACAAGCAATGAGACCGTAAGCCTCCCCTCCCGCCCCCCGCCCCTCCACTGGGAGCTCTGTAGAGGCCCACCCCTTATCAGATGGGTGTCTAGAACAACAGTAATTATCATCGTGTATCTGGATCAAACCACCGCCTAGCTTGCCTACCTGGTAATATCTGAAGCAATGTAGAAGGTGCAAGGAATGCCACAGGGGCAGGTCCAGGAGATGAAGGACACTTGTATGTTGCAGCTCTGACTGTAACAGTGTTACTGGTGTCTGATAAAGGCACCCAATTTAGGCTCAGGACAGGTTGCTTCAAAGCCCACTGAAGTCAATGGGCATCTTTCCATATGCTTCAATGGGCTCAAGGGATCATTTGGAGCATTGGCTTTTGCTAACAGAAGCATATTCCACATTGTTGCAGGTGTGTGTTTGCAGCTATGGGTGGATGCGGCCTCCATTGCTGGAATAAAGACTTGCAAAGATTGTTTAACATCTGGTAGCAGGTAGCATCCAATGTGTCAGAGTCCCAATGTGCTGGGCACTGTCCAAGTATATAAATGACAGTGCCTGTTCAGTTAACCTGCATAGAACCTAGAGGGAGGGGAACAGGTTGCAGGAGGGAAGAGTTTGGAGACTGCACCAGGAAGTCAGTCTGTGTGCACATGGCTGGAATGCTAGCTGCATCTGCAGCATGTCTGTGAATAGGTATCAATAAAGAGCCAGTTTAGTTTTACAAGCATGGAGTCTTCTCAGGTTATTACCAGGCTTGTGGGTACATACAATACGTGTCCCTGCTGCATTCCAGCATTGAGCATGTGCTTCTTGGGCTGCGTGGGGTGTTTTCCAACCTCTGTTTGAATGCTTTTGGGGCAGCACTCCTGGCAATGTGTGTCCATGACATGTATCTCAAACCCACAGGAATCTGTGGATTGAAATTTTCCCCTGGTCAGTTACCAGGTGTAATTGACATGATGTGTAGCTCAGGTTGGTATTGAACAGAACCCTGGAGCTGTCTGAGATTTACCTTTTTTAAAGCTTTGTTCAGATGGGAAATGAAATGGGTTTTGAAATAATACATGTCCACCCTGGAGAGAAATACTTGACTTCTCCATCGGGGTAGCGATGCTGAATTCCTGTCGAGCAGGGAGTAATGAAAGGAATTGAAAAGTTTGTATTACTTTTCAGGCCAATTTCTCTTGCCTTATGTAGTGTCACAAATGCACTTGGTTCTGGCAAAGCCATCCGTGCTCTCAGCCAGGGTGACAAGCCTTGCTTTAGAAACACCACACAACTGGATCCAGCGGCCGGGTTCCCCACAGCTTTCCACCTTGTGCAATCACTGCTGGGCTAGGTTCGTGCAAAGTGGGCAAGCCACCCAGTCTGCACAGATAGAAATGACCACACCAAGTGCAAGGCAGGAGAGAATTAGGCCCCAGGTCTTTGGTTAGCCTTAGCCAACCAGTTAAGGAACATCTGGGATCAGACAAATGGCTCTGTGGAATATGGACCGTAGCACCTGCCCCAGCCATATCCTACTCGACTTATTCATGTCAAACTCACTGAGTTTACCACTGACCTCACTGAATAAATGGAAGGAGAAGGGCAACCAGGATGGTTTTCTGTTCTATGCATATCTCCTTGCAGACAAACAGCAGTTTGACAACTCTCAGGCCTGCAAAGGGGGAGCTGGAGTCTTTTCCCCCTTACGATTCACCCCTCTTTCCTGCTAGGTTATGGGCAAAGAGTCTTTCACGCTGGTGATGATGTGAGATGCCAAAAGAGCCTAGTGGGGTTTTCAGAGCCAAGCTAGAACCAGGCAGTCAGGGTCAGACCTGAATGTGAAACTCCTTCTCACAGGGTGGCTGTGAAGTTGGTCCGGCTCCCCTGTGCCAGAGCAGGGGCTCCCAGCTGAGCCAATGAAGGCGATAGAGGACCACATCTGGGCTATAAAGGGCCAGAGGAAGTTCAGTGTTAGCAGAGCTAGGCGGGAGAACTGCACAGTGAAGCTGCAGGGCGTGAAGCTCTCCTGCTGTGGTCCCTGGAGAAGGGAGCTGAGGCTGGTAAGGAGACCTTGCATCTTCTTCACCTGCTCAGACAGCAGAAAGGGATGGTCCCTCAGGGACAGGGAGCTGTGCCTGGCTTACGGCCGGGGGAAAGATGTGTTTTTGTGCTTGTGTTTGGAACTCTGTGCTCCTAAAGAAACCAGCCCCTAGGAAGGCTGTGAGTGGGTGAACAACGCTCTGTGGAGTTTTGTTTAAGGAGCCCTGAAGAAGAGGCAGGGCTCTGTAGAGACAGCCCTGGCTACATGTGGCCGCTCGGGTGATGGCCACATTGCACTCACCAATAGAGACTGGGTGGGGTACGCCGCCAGGAAATCCGTTTTATCCTGTAGGGTTTTTCTAACCATCTGCAAACTTCTAGCTCAGGGCCTGGACTTGGCCATGTTCAGCTCATGCTGGAACAAATGCCCCCTGAGCAAGCAACTGATGTGCAGGGGCTCTCCGGGCGGAGCAGGGCCCTGGAATCCTATATCACAAGCCACGGAATACCCGTGTGGCCATTCCCACAGCCCCTGTGCTGCAGTTCTGTGCTCGGGATGGCCAGTGAATCACAGACCCCTGGCCATGCTCTTGTTCTTCTTCCATGAGTCCCTCCAGGCTGGCAGGGAAAGGGCTGCTGCAAAACACTGAACCCGAGTGGTCGGGAAGCATGGGATCTCCCAGGTGGCAGCTCGGCCACCATTTCCCCTTGCACAAAGGAGCCAGGGTAAATCACCCACCTTTAGAACCCTTCTCACCCATTTGACGGCATTTTTCCCAGCAAAAGAGGTTGTATCGGACAGGATTGTTTTGAAAAGCCTTGTTAACAGACAAAGGCATAACAAGGGCTGGAAGTTGAAGCCAGATACATTCAAACTGGAAATCAGATGCAAAATTTAACGGTGAGGGTAATTAACCATTGGAACAACTTACACCCAGGGAGCCGGCGGGGAATTCTCCACGACTCGAAGCCTTTAAATCATACATCGATTGAAGCCTGAAAAGCTCTGCTCTCGCTCAATCAGACGCTATTGGGCTGGAGGCAGGAACCACTAGTTCTGCATTCTCTGGTTTGTTCGAAGCCAGAGGTCAGACTAGAACAGTGGTTCTCAAACTGGGGGTCGGGGCCCCTCAGGAGGTCACGAGGTTATTACATGGAGGGTCGTGAGCTGCCATCCTTCCACCCCAAGCCCCGCTTTGCCTCCAGCATTTATAATGGTGTTAAATATATTTAAAAAGTGTTTTTAATTTATTGGGGGGGGGGTCACACTCAGAGGCTTGCTATGTGAAGGGGGTCACCAGTACAGAAATTTGAGAACCACTGGACTAGAAGATCACAGGGGTCTCTTCTGGCCTTGGATTCTATGAAAACCATAAGAAGATAAAAGGCAGGAGACAATCAAAAGGAAAAATCAAACATTTCAACATCTCCTTTGTACCTGGTCAGCGTGTGGCAGTTCACAAGCAGCAGTCAGGGTTTTTTTTTTTTTTAATATAATAAATGCAAATAAAATGAAGGTTTGACATGTTTATTTTTTTTAAAAGCTCTCAAATAATTACAGCACTCAGAGCGAACAGGCTCTTCACACTTGATTAGCTAATATGTATTACGACTCCATTAACACACGATGGCACTTCTGCCATTTTCCATATTTCGAAACATTCGAAAGAAGGGTGGTCGAGTCAGCGGTGCTAATTGCCAGAAAACCAGAAATGAACCTCCTAAAAGGAAATCATTTTATAGCCGTAATTTGATTAATTAGGAAAGCTCATTGTTTCCATCTTAGGCAGGCAGTAAAACCCAAGAAAAGTTAATATTTATTAATCTTAATGCACAGGCCAGATAATTTCATCTCCTGGTGCAGTTGCAACGCCGAGTCCCTCTTGCTGGATGTTTGCGCACCCTTTGGGTAAACAGGAAAGAGGAGAGTTCACCGCTAATTAGAAAGACACCGGCCCCTTGCCATTGGGCTGCTGATTTGAATCTCCTGCGCAGAACTATATGCAAATGAACTGGGGCCGGGGAGCAGGGGGTTCACAGCTAATTATCATTTTACAATGAGCAGGAAATAGGAGTGGGTGAGCAGATAGGGAAGAAACGGTGACACACACATGTGTACGCTACTTTGCTCGTTTTCCACGCTGACATCTTTTTAAGGCGATCCATTCTCTTTACTCTCCCCGTCACGTTCCAGCTCGGTGCATCTCTGTAAGTCCAGATGCTAGCTGGGAGCAGAAGTACTAAAATACCACGAGGAATGCCAACGACATGGAATGCAATTAGCCGGGTTGCATTGTGGGAGTTCTGCTAAGTTAGGACAAGTGTGTTGGCAAGTGTCCATTGGATGAAAACTGACCATTAATCTGTTCCATTAGAACCATTCTATGTGGACTGGTCAGAGGAACCTGCAGGTTGCAGAAGAGAAGAGAGCATTGTGAGCTGATAGAGGGCAAAGTAACCTAAAGTTATGGCACTGGTCTGGTTAGGCAGGGTGTCCCCCAGCTCCATTGCACTGTGCCTTTGATCCGTTGCCTGTGCTCCCTGCATTATGGCTTGGACTGTAGAGGACATCTTTTGCTTTTCAAGCCCTAGAGTGTGCAAGTCCTCCCCAATGTTCTGCATCTTCAGCTAATTTTAACCCAAGTCTTCAGGCTAGGAGGTTGGTTATGGGCGATGGAGTTTTTTCCTCTTGGCCGCCGGTTCAAATCTAGCTCTGAGGATGATGGTGTTTGAAAGCCAATCCATGTAATGGCTTATTTGAAGCGAGTCTGTAGTTTTCACCCCTTCGCCAGCTTCACCACAACTAGCCCTAGTGGGATTCCTTGTGATCCAGGGCTCAGGGAAGAAACAGGCCCTGGAGATGGCGCTGTCCTCTCGCCTGGGCTTGATGCTCTTCCATGGGGATGACTACATTGTCAATGCCTGAGAGGCATGTGGCTGGACATGTGGACTTCAGGCTCCCAGATTAGCTAACCTTCATTCATGCCACATCTTTTTAATTTTTGGAGCTTAGTTTGGGACTGGGTTGTGGCCCCCTTTTCCCCGCGCGGGTGAGCAGACAAGCAATGGGAACTGCTCCCCAACCTGAGTGTGAGTGAACCCCCGGCTGGGGCATCCGTAGGAAATGAACCCACCACCACCACATCTACACGCATGATCCTCTGCTCCGTGAGCTAAAGAATCCGCTCAGAGGCAGCGGCAGACACAGAAACTTCTTCACCTGGTTGAGCCACGAGGGGGGACAAAGACCCAACTCTGTGTTAAAGTGGGTCCTGGATAAGAAATCACGCTTTGGTTTTGTTACAGGGCTTGATCTTTCAACTGAGGAGAAACTGCACCTCCTCTGACTTCACTGGGCATCGAGGGCGCTCACTACCTCGCAGGATGAGCTCTCCTCCGCCCTGCCTTTTCACTGCAGTCCTGTTGTAACACATGATTTGAGTTTTCCCTGTAATGATGCCATTGGCTCCCAGATATTTGCATGGCGAGCGCATTGCATCAGCATTGGGCCCCAAATGACTGATCCTGGCCATTTTTACAGCTTGCAAGAAGAGAAACGTTTGAGGAGGATTTAATTTAGCTTCAGCTTGAGGGTTTCCTCCTCAAGGCTCCAAAAGGAAATGATACCGACAAGTTGTTTTACAAGGAGAGGAGAAAATGAGCCGGAGTGAGAGCGCGTGGGGCTGCCTTTCTAACATCAGCTCATTATAAAGAACACGTTTGCATAGCCGCTTTGCGGCTGCCGTTAATTTGAACCAAGATATTAAAACCTGTAATTGCCCCCATTTTAAATACATCTCCACTATCTGGGTTATTGTATTTTTAATTAGCGTGGCTCCGTCTACTGTTTTTATCACGGTGATGGATTTGTTTATGCTGTATTTATTTATAATTCATTGATTTCCCTGATCCTGCTTTCTCCTGAGGTCTGTATTTGGGGCATACTCCAGCAAGCTGAACAGGAGCTTGGCCTGAGGAAACAGAGAGTGAAAGCGGTCAGGCCAGATTATTCCCTTGAGATCTGTGTGGAGGGGACCCTGGAATATGTATATCCACATCCCCATGCAGACAGCAGCTCTGTGGCTAGGCGGGAGAACTGTGCACCGCCGATTACACCCAGCGCAAACACAAGAAGAAAATTCATTTACTATAATTTTCCTGAGTAGCCCCTACCATGCTGGGGAAATCCCTTAAAGTGGACTCTCCTCAGTAGGCCGGTGGGAGGCATAGAGCCTTCATCCAGATCCCCTGAGGTCTGCTCTAATTCTAGAGATCTGCAAAGCGTGGGCAGGACTCTGAATCGCCTACAGGGTGGGGAGACTCACAGACTCATAGAGGGACCATTGTGATCATCTAGTCTGACCTCCTGCACATCCGCAGGCCACAGAACCTCACCCACCCACTGCTGTAACAGACCAGCACCCTCAGATCATGTTTAAAGTTACGAGAATCCACCATTCATGCTAGTGTAAACCTGCAAGTGACCTGTGCTGCAGAGGAAGGCGAAAACCCCCCAGAGCCTCTGCCAGTCTGACACTGGGGAAAATTCCTTCCCAACCCCTAACATGATGATCCGTTCGACCCTGAGCATGTGGGCAGGACCCACTAGCCAGACACCTGGAAAAGAATTCTCTGTAGTAAGAGCCTTCCCCATGTAATGTCCCATCTCCGGCCGTTGGAGATATTTGTTGCTAGTGGTCGCAGATCAGCTACATGCCATTGCAGGCAGTCCCATCTCAACACTGACCCTCTCCTCCAACAGAAGAATGCAGAGGAATCTCCTTCTTTGGACTGCAAGAGATGACGTTCTATTTGATTTGCCTGCTTTTACTCTGAGTTAGGAGCTGGGCAGGTACAATCAGAAGAACACTAACAGTGCAGGAGGCAGAATTCCCAAAATGTGGATTGACATAAAGAATGACCACAACCAGCCCACAGTTTATTGATCATACCAGTGATGAGACTGAACCATTATCCCAGATCCAAAGATCCCCCAAATCTGTGGAAGTTCAGATCCACATCTGGATTCCTATCTCTCTAGTGGGCGAAACCAAAACCTTACTGCCTTAGGAAGCCTAGGTAGGGATCAGAATCGGATTTTGTGGCTTGGGACTAGTGTCTCGGTTACTGCCATCGTCCGTCTGATCCTCTATTAGTTTATAAGAAACAAGCAACATTTCTGATGAGACGCCAGTGTGAGAATCAAATCCAAACATGGAATATAACAACCACACAACACTGAGAAACAACAGAAAACATCTTTTCAAGAGATCTAAACAATGAAGATTTCTTTTTGTAACTTACATTTTAAATTGGCAAGCCAGATTAGATGCCCCGAGAAACAATTCAGTATCATGGGACGCCAGAAAGTGGGCCGTAGCTTACTGAGATTGGAAACTCAGTCGGACGCCGATGGTCTTTCTCTGTGTTTGTACAGAGCCTCTCAGAATGAGGTCCTGATCCAAGAGTGTGACCGCTAGGCACTATGGGAATACGAATAATAACGAATAGCAATAATAGCCTAGCTAGTTGCTGACTACTACTAGGAAAAGGACGTGCTAAAAAAGCTAGACATTTCCCTGGTTTTACAGTTCAAGTGCTTGAGGAACAGATTAGATGTTCTAGGAATTATTTTGGGAACATTCTCTGGCCTGTGTGATACTGGAGGTCAGAGTAGGTGATCGCAATGGTCCTGTGTAGCTTTGGAATCTATAAAAAGAAGAACAGGAGTACTTGTGGCACCTTAGAGACTAACAAATTTATTAGAGCATAAGCTTTCGTGGACTACAGCCCACTTCTTCGGATGCATATAGAACGGAACATATATTGAGGAGATATAAATACACACATACAGAGAGCATAAACAGGTGGGAGTTGTCTTACCAACTCTGAGAGGCCAATTAATTAAGAGAAAAAAAACTTTTGAAGTGATAATCAAGCTAGCCCAGTACAGACAGTTTGATAAGAAGTGTGAGAATACTTACAAGGGGAGATAGATTCAATGTTTGTAATGGCTCAGCCATTCCCAGTCCTTATTCAAACCGCAGTTGATTGTGTCTAGTTTGCATATAGTTTGGAATCTATGAAACCTTCACTGTTACGAGACAGCAGGGCCGGCTCTAGGCACCAGCAAACCAAGCATGTGTTTGGGGCAGCACAATTTCAGGGGCGGTATTCCGGACACCTTTTTTTTTTTTTTGCTTGGGGCGGCAAAAAACCTAGAGCCGGCCCTGCGAGACAGCCCTCAGTTTGCCCTTGTTGGCCACAATATACACGTACGATCTGTGTCTATTAGCTAAGGGTTATTTTCTCCTGCAGTGTGAAACAGGCATTGCATTGCTGAGAGACTATGGCGTGGGTTGAGTAACGTTATGATGGCAGAGCGTTAGTAGGGTGGCCTTTATGACAGGAACATGTTCGTGGACAATTTCAGATGTACCACCTGGGGGAGGTACAACAGCAAGACAGGACTGGCTGATTATAGTGGTGCAATGAATTCAGTGGGTGGCAGGGCCATTATAACATGTTTCCGTTGTTCGCAGGAGGTGGGGAGGTTATGAATACAGTGTATTAGTGGGTGATTATAGCAGTCATTGAGTGGGGTTATGCTAGCATCGTTGGGATGTTATTGTGTTGCTGGGTTATTATAGCGTGGTTCAGTGGTATTATATGGTGAAGTATGTGGTCAAAGACTTAGGCCTTGGCTACACTTACCAGCTAGTTCGACGGCTGGAAATCGAAGTTCTGGGTTCGACTTATCGCGTCTAGTCTGGACGCGATAAGTCGAACCCGGAAGTGCTTGCCGTCGACTGCGGTACTCCAGCTCGGCGAGAGGAGTACCGCGGAGTCGACGGGGGAGCCTGCCTGCCGCGTGTGGACCAAGGTAAGTTCGAACTAAGGTACTTCGACTTCAGCTACGTTATTCACGTAGCTGAAGTTGCGTACCTTAGTTCGAATTGGGGGGGGTAGTGTAGACCAAGCCTTAGTAACATTAGCTGCCCTAGAGGTGTAATAACACCTGTGAAAATGTGGGGTCTATTTTGTATGAAAATAGAAATTATACAATAAACAGGGCTAACGCTCAGAGGGTGGGTTTCTTTTTAACATGACATCTCTAACAGCCAGCTGAAATGCTCCGTTTGAGTTCAGAATTGTAAAGGCATTTCATAATTATGCTTAATTGTTTACAATCAATATTTATTTATTAAGCACCTCCCCTCCCCCGAAGTGCATCATGCTGCACAAGACATAAATATAATTCCTGTCCTGGGGTGCTTGTGAGAAAGGGGGCATTTTACAGACTAAGTACATGAGGTCTTATGTCAAACTAACATAGTGTTACAAGGTTTTCTCGAAACTCTTCTGTGATGGTAGAGGGATGTATCAGTGTTCTGTAGAACAAATTGGCATCCTATGGTTGTCCATAGCAACCCCACGGCATTAGACTCTTTTAGTTTGACACGTATTAAGTGGGTTTGAAATTCTGTGTCTTATTGATTCTCCCTAAGAGAAAACACATAGATTGGTACAAACCGCCTTCCCTAATGCATTCCCTGTTACGATCCTTGACTCAGGTATGTTCATTGTCAGTCAATTTCAGAAAAATGGAGAAATGTATAAAAGTCGTGGTCTGTCCGCAGAGAATTTGCCAACAGAAAAAAGGGCTAAACGAATCCCATAAATTGTTTGCAGTGTATGGCAGGATCAGCTCTGCTCACAAGGGGCTCCGTCAAGCCAGAACTGAGCACTCTGACCACGATCCAGCATACCACTTAAGCATTTGCTTAACTTTAAGCACACGCATAGTCTTATTCAAGCTAATGGGCGTCAAGTTAAACGTGCATTTAAATGCTTTGCTGGATTGGGGCCATAGTTCTCAGAACGTCACAAGGTCAATCCATTTTGTAAGCAAAAAAAATTGATATAAATAAATATCTATATTGTGGTACAAAAGTAAAGAGCAGCGGCTGGAATATATCAGCCCTCAGTTACTACAGCGATGGGTGCAGCAGGGAAAGAAAACAAGAAAATAGCACGTGTCAATGGTAAAGAATCACAGAGAGCAACTTTCTTCAGACACTGAACAAGGAACTTTCTCAGAATAAGGAAAGCAGCATGAAAGCCCCTCTCTCCTTCCCTGCAGAGCTTGTCTTGAGTCTTCTCCAGCTGTGTTGGTTCTCGCCTCACTCCTTGCTGCTGATTTAAATCAACAGTTCACCCCTCGGCATGGAAAGGGGGGGGAATGGTCTTGTTCAGGCACGGGGCTGGAATTTGAGAGAGCTGGCTTCAGTTCCTGGCTCCGCCACAGACTATGTTAGGCGTTTACTCTCTGCGCTTCAGCACCTCTCTGTGGAAATAGCAGTAACTGTCCCTCCTTTGTCTTCTCTATCTAGACTCTTTGGGACAGCACCAAACACAATGAGACCCTGATCTAGGTTGGGGCCTCTAGGCCCTATTGCAATATAATAACAGCACAAGGCAGACAATAAAAAAGGCCCGGTGGCAAGTTTATGATGCTTCTTAGGATCTCTGGTGGCAACTTTGGTAAGGAGCCAATGGATTGAGTGGGCAATAGAGACTGAACATCCCCTGTTGTGGTCCCTCCAGGACAGGGTGGGGGAAATGTTTACTGGCTTCTCTGTGGCCACAGAGACCAAGTCTACAAGTTCATCAGGCCGGCACCTCCCACCTGCATGAGATCTCCAGGATGATAGCCACACTGAACCAGAGCAGTGGCCCATCTCATCCTGTGTTATAAGCAGGGTCGGCCCTAGACCAAATGGCGCCCCTGGCCAGGAGCGTCTTCGGAACACCCCCACATTTGTTAAACTTTTGAATACCTTATTTTTTATGCATTTGTAGCCCATTTCACAACTTTGACATACGATTTGCATGTGTGATTTATCCCTGTCATCTAAGGCGATAAATTTGCACGCTAGGATCTGTAAATCTATATTTATATCTCACTGACTGACTGGTGACACCCTGACCCTTATAGACCCGCGAGGGCCTGGCTGACAACATCTAGGAGGTCCAAGGAAAATGTAGTTCCATGGAAGGTTCCATGAGATTCTATAAAGGTCCAGAACATTCTAGGAGGTTAGTGAAAATGAATCCATATATGGAATCCCTGAAACATGTTACTTTAAATGTTCTATTGTCCCGTTTGTTACTAACAAACACCCCACCGCACCAAGCCCGGCACCCCAGATGGTCGCCTGGGTCACTTGCCCCTAAATCTGGCCATGGTTGTAAGGACTGGAAGTAGGGGGAAGGACTGTTGTTGGCTGGACCACATCCATGGTCAAGGAGTAGATTGACACGGTGCCTCTGATAGGGCGGACTCACAAAGCCCAGTCCAGCCCTGACTCTCTGCCCGCACAACCCAATGGCAAATGAAATTCTGCAGGGCCACGTAAATCAGGGCAGCATTTTGCCTGGAACCTTCTTGAGAGCTTCTCAAGAGACTAGAAATCAGTAACCGCTCCCAGCAGCTTCACAGGTCCATCCGGAACCTCCCCCTAGAACGCAGTTATGGAACAGCCTCGCCTATAGGGGAAGTTCCTTTCAAGTTGCCCTGTCAATTACAGCTTGGTCTGTCTCTCTAGGGATGTACCCGATTGTGATGGCTATACTCCGCTAATCTCCATGCTGGTGCTATCCGCTCCTGCCATTCACAGTCATAAAAAACTAAACAAGAAATCGGCAAGTCAGAGCAACTGTTAGAATCTGCTCGTGTTGTGGGGGTGGGGAAAGCCCTGGTGTCCTGAGACCAGCATCCCCCCCTCGTTCCTTACTGCTGTGTGCCCTCAGCTCTCCTACTTACTGTCTCCTTCCTACCTCCCCACCTAAATCCATGCTTAACTGAAGGCCTAAATGAGGCCACTCTAAACCAGGAAGACTTCTAGTTGAGTCGGTGAAAGCTGCCCCCAGCCCACGAGCCATTCACTGGCGACCGCTCTATATTTGTCTTTTTATTGTGTGTTCCCATCATGTGTGGTGGCTGATGGGGAAGAGGAAGAAAAGGGCTGGCTGGCGCCGATGCCAGCAGAGAAACACTCAGCAGGATGCCAGGTCCGGGTTACTAGTTCGGCTCCTGGATCTTCACATACCGGGGGAGTTTGCTGCTCTGCTTGTCCGGGGAGACATGGGCCAGGGGGTCTTCGGGCTTTGAAGGTCGCTGGGGGCGGGGGAGCTGGCTGCAGGATTTTGTGCCGCTACATCGACGCCTCAGCCTGTCTAGGCAGAGAGATGGCCCCACCTCATCCCCATTTGTATGCTCTCCTGGGGAGGAGGCTGTCCTAGTGGGAGGGGGAGCCGGAGTCTGAAGGGGAATCCCTGTGCCAGGCAGAAGGTGCTGTTTGCCCTCTCGCTCCATGCCCATCACTGCCAGGCCGTGCTTTACGTAGCTGCGGAAGAGGAGGGAGAAGTTTTCCAGGAAAGGCTCCAAGTCCGCATCGGGGCATTTCTTCTTGTATTCATACAGCTCCTCCAGACCCTCCCTAGCGTTCTCCTTGGAGCCAATCTTCTTAAAGATGTCTGCTAACAGGTCATTGACTTTGCCCATTGCAGCCTTGTCGGCCGCATGAGAGACCCCCTGGCTGGCATCCGTATCTGTCTCGTTGGCAGCCTGCCTGGTGAAGAGCCTCGTCGCCCGGCGCAGGTGAGCCTCCAGCTCCGACTCCCCCTTGTTCTCTGTCAGGGGGAGGTGGTCCAGGATCTCAGGCCCTGTCAGCCTGCTCAGGGAGTGCAGTAGAGTTTTCAGAGCTATCTGGGGGAACTGGCTTGTGCATTGCCTCAGTTTCTCTTGGGGGAGCGCCTTCATGAAGAGGTGGATGTCCAGTAGAATCTGGTCCAGGTTGACGGTGCTGATTGTCCGAGGGAGAAGCTGCGTGATTCTCCACAGACACTTGGCCACCAGCTCGGGGAACTTGGGTGGGCCGGCTGCAGCCGTCAGGCTATCCTGGAGCAGGGCGAGCAAGGCACTAAAGATTCGGGTCTGGTCAGACTGCTCCAGCACCTTTTTCATTAGGAGATTGATGGACTGGATGACCTCTTGCCCTTCTTCCAGGTCCTCCACCAGAGAATCCAGCATCAAGGTGATGAGACTGTGGAGCAGGTCCTTCAACACCCCCGTGGAGGCCTCCCGGGCCAGGCTCTCCATCTGGAATAGCAGCATCATGTTGCGAATGATGCAGCCGTACAGCTGAATTACTTGGTCCTTCCCCAGTTTCTCTTCCCCCACCTGCAGCCTGTGGATGTACCGGAGCTGCCGCAAAGTGGCTATGAGGAACTGGTTGATGTGGCCAGACATGGCTTCCGCCTTGTCCTCCTGCTTCAGGATCTCATCGATCTGCGCCAGAGCCTGGATGATGGTGTCGACGTCGCCACTGGCCACGTGGTGGATAATGAAGTTGATGGTGGAGGCAACGTTGCTGTGCATGCCATTAGGGTGCGGGGAGACAGCATGGGGCTGGGGTTCAGGGATTGCACCTGGCTGAGTGGTGCCATCCAGTTTGGGACTCTTGCCCTGGAGAGAGTCATGCACATTCTCGGGCTCCTCTACGTCCAGCTGGAATGCCTGGGGAGCCACCTGTCCCGTCTCCATGTCTGCTCCCGTGCTGTGGGCGTGACTGGGTTTGGAGGGCGTGTCCTCCGCTGATCCCATGCTGTCATTAGCACTTGCACTCAGCGCATGAGGCGGTCTCTCCGTGGCCTGTTTGGCCGGAGAAGCAGCTGGCCTGTTGGCTGCCTGTTCCATGCTCTCTTCTAGCATCCTCATGTGTTTCTCTGGAAGAGTCCCCATTAGCTTGAGCACCCCTTCCCCATGCACCTGGTGAGCGGTCACAATGATGTTTAAGGCAGCACTGCAGATGGCGTTGTTTTGGTCTCCGATGAAGGCAGATATCACCTTGAAGGCTTTGCCAGGGCTCGGCTGGCACACTTCCAGGCCGTAGGCTTTGACTAAATATCCCAGCTCAGCGAGGCATTCTGCCTGCTGCTTGGCGTTCTTGGACCTGGATCCTTCCATGATGAAGCTGAACATCTTCCTGGCTGGATAGACCAAGCAGACGCTCTTCAAAACAGCATGCACCTCCCTGAGGAGAACCTCTTTGGTCTCCCCCATCTTCATGACCAGGTAAGGGAGGAAAGATGCTGCCTCGTGCTCTGTCAGCTGGTATCTCTCCCGGCTCAGCAAGGAGAACAGCAGCTTGAGATACTCCAGGCTCTTCGTCAGCACCCAGGTGTTGTTGTCGAAGAACCGCAGGGTAAGCCACTTCAGGATTAGGTCCAGGCAGCTGAGGAGGCCGTCCTTCTCCCTCTCCAAGTGCTTGACCAGGATGGCCAACGCTTTGATGTGGTGCTGGAAGTTGGAGTGAAACATCTCCTCCTGCAGCCAGTGGGACACACAGCTGCACATCTGAGCCTTCAGCTGCTCTGCGTACTTGTTGCTGGGGGCAGTGAAGTTCCATCTCAGCACCTTCCGCCCTCTCTCGTCCTTTGCCCTCTGCTCTTTCCCTTTGGGGACGGTGATAAAAATAGGACCCAGCTTGTTGCCACCGTCCTTCAGGCTGGCCTTTATTTGCACCTTCCCCCCCTCTGGTAAGCCTTTGACTTTCAGGGCAGCCGCTCCTAATGTGGCTTCTTTGAGTCCAGGCTTCCGCTCCAGGGCGCTGCTGGACACTGAGTCCCCGGCAGGGGCTGGGGAAGAAAAGGCTGATGCTGGGTGGGATGTGGCTGAGGCTGAAGCGAAGGCCGGGATGGCTGTGACCCTTGGCAGCCTGGAAGGCAACTTAGCAGGAACAGTGGGCTTGTCTGGAGGGTTGGCTTTGGCTGTCTCCAGCATGGCCATTACGTGGTCCTTGGTAGTCGGCTTCAGTTGGCGAGCGGCTTCGGCCATCTCCTCAAATCCGAGGTGCATCAAGAAGAAGGGTAGGGCTTCCTGGGCTGCCTTCCTCACGTCGCCATTGCACTCTCCCAGGCAGGTGTAGAGATGAGGTACACTCCGTAGCAGATCTGAGGGGGCAGAACGGAGAGCAGGCAGCTTCTCGGCCAGCCAGCCCAGCAGCTCTTGCCTTTGGAAAGGGTTTTCCTCTCTCAGCTCTTCGGAAGAGTCCTCCCCCTCCAGCCAGTCCTTCGTGCCGATCTGCTCGGCCCAGGCATTCACGGCCATGAGGGCCGAGGCTCGCACGTTGCTCTTGCTGTCCCTGAAGATGGTGACCAGGGGGATGCCCAGCTCCCTCACGTGCTGCTTGATGCGCGGGCCCACGGCGGTGGCCAGTCGCTGGAGGATTCTCAGGGTCTGCTGCACCAGGATTGTGTCGGGCTCCTGGAGACAAGCCCTCAGGGCAGCTGGGAGGCCTCCCACATTCGGCTGGATGAGGTTGGCATCGCTGAGGATACCCGCCACCTCGTCCAGCCCCTCCTTCCGGATCCTCCAGCTCTTGTCCTGCAGCTTCGACACCAGCGCTGAGGTGATCCTGTCGCTGATATCCACAGCCTCAGTCCTGCCCTGGTCCTGGGGGTCCCCTCCCTTCCCCTCATCCCCGCTCCCCCTACAGTGCTTGGAGCTGCCCCGGGTGGGAGCAGGTGGGCTCTGCCCTTTCATCTTCTCCAGCTCGGCATCAATCTGGGAGAGAAGGGGCAGCGTCTCGCCCTCGAAGAACGCTCTCAGAGGGGTGCCCACATACAGAGAAATGGTTCCCAGCAGGACGAAGGCAGAGGCCCGTACATCCGGGTGACCAGCAGCCAGGGCAGCCTTTATGGTACTGACCAAGGCCTTCACCTCCATCCCAGTGAAGCCGAACTCTGTAACGGCGTTCGCCAGCCAGTTCAGGGCTTCTGCCTGGGTCCTGGGCTGGGTCTGCGAGAAAGCCAATGTTGTGACTTTGCCGGCTGTCCACGGCAACGCACAGGCCTCTGCGATTGCTGTCAGGGCTCCTTTGGCGTCGCTGCTGCAGATCACGTCGCCCACCTTCCCCACCAGGCCGGCCAAGACGACCTGAGCTGACGTTCTGGAAAAGTTTCCCTTCTGGGCGATCAGGGTGATGATGTGAAGCTTTTTCTGCATCACCGGCAGTTTGGTTTCCTCCCAGCCACGATCCTTCTCCAGCAGCCTCACCAGGGCCTGGCAGGGCATGTTGTTCTTCTCTATTTCTTCCACAGCCTTCTGAAACGCCTCCATGCCGGAAAACCTCTCCTTCCAGTTGCTGCTGGCCAGCTGCTGGATGCAGGAGGCTGGAAGGACAGCTGCCGCCACTTCCTCACATGATTCTTCTGAGAGCTCAAGTTCAAACATGTTGCTTGGCGCCGACCTTCGTTTACTTTGGGCGCCAGAACCTCCTGCACCATCGGTTCCTAGGTGGGTGACCCGGCTGGGTGACAAGAGCTGCAGAGGGTCTTTCTGATGTCCTTGCCCCCTGCAGCCGCTGGAGGAGCTGCTGATGTTCCAGCAGCAGCGTCGGATTCCTGGTGATCATCATCTGCTCCTGCTTGTGAGTGCTGATGAGCTCATTGCCTTGGGTCTGACGACTGCAGGCCATTGTGATGTCATCCACCCACGTTTAGTCCCGAGAAGAGAAGGCCAAGGGTGGGGGGACGTGGTAACAGTCTTCAAATAGGTAAGAAACTGTTCTAAAGAGGATGGTGATCAACCCTGCTCCATGTCTACTGAGGTAAGATTAGGAAGAATCAGCTTAGTTCGCAGCAAGGGAGATTTAGGTTAGAAATTAGGAAAAGCTTTCTAACTGTAGGGTAATGAAGTCCTGGAACCGGTGACCTAGGGAGGCTGTGGAATCCCCATAGAGAGGGCTGACCTGGAAGAAAAGCAGAATTATGCTACTTCCTTGACAAGGGAAGCCTGGTTCTCCCTGAGATCCTAGGACAGCGCACTGTCGGAGCACACCATTTGGTGGTCTGGGTTGACAAGGCCCAGGGAAACTGACAGAAAGGGACTAACTCGCTAACCAGAGACAAGCCCAGAGCAGATGAGCGTAGGTCCTCCTGACGCACCTGCAGATCAGCCTGGTTCTGAAGTTCACGGTTTCCCGGTTTGTTTGTTTTTTGACTCAGACCCCCCTAGAAGGGTTAGGATTTTAGGGTGCCCCATAGCTTTCCAGCTATGGCACAACCCCAAATCTGTGAGGGATGATGCACTCGCAATGGGGTGAGTTGTGCCCAGAAAAACCACAAGGAGACACCACCTCGACAACCCAGCTACGCCATCATTGGAGGTTTTTATGAACAAGTTAGACAAACACCTGTAAGGGATGGTCGTGGGGGCTTAGTTGGTCCTGCCTTGGTGAAAAAGGGGATGGACTGGACGACTTCTTGAGGTCCCTTCTAGCCCGACATTTCTATGATTCTATAAGACATACACAGTTAAAGTCGGTCAGATCAGAGAGAGACCGATTAGCCCTTGAGAGACTCTCTCCAGCTAATTGAGGGCAGTTGCACACAGCAATGGAGAGCTGCTAGGTGCCTGCCAAGATGAACAATCAGGAAAAGGCATTTCAAAAATTCATGGGGTTTTAAAGGTGTGTGTGTGTGGGGGGGGGCCTTCCGGTTTCCATGACCCCTAAGCAGTGGAGTTCACAATTATGACCAGAGCAGTCAGTGCGGGGCATTGTGGGTTAGCTGCTGGAGGACTGCTAGGTCGACATAGCTAACTCATTGTCTACATCCATGCTGTGTTGACCTCAGTACATGGACCATGGCTCAGTGCCGCTCGGGGAGGTGGCGTTACTATGTCGGCATCATGGAGAGCTTACACTTGGGGGAGACAGATTTGAGTGTAGACACAGGCACAACTAGGTTGATGCAAGGCGCTTACATCGACCTAACTTTGTAATGCCCATAGTGAACCAGGCACAGAAGCAGGAATAAAATGCGGGAATTCCTGGCTCTCTGTTCTGTGCTTAGTCTGCTAGACAATGCTGCCTCTTTGGGGTTGGGAAGGAATTTCTCTCCAAGGCATAGTTTTTTACAGGGACCTTGTGGGATTGTCACCTTCCCCTGTAGAAATAAGCTGGGATCATAGAATCATAGAATATCAGGGTTGGAAGGGACCTCAGGAGGTCATCTAGTCCCACCCCCTGCTCAAAGCAGGACCACTCCCCAACTAAATCATCCCAGCCAGGGCTTCGTCAAGGAGCACCCATTAGGATCAGGTATAAACGGAGTGGGGGTGGGGAAGGCTAATGCCACCCTTCACTGTGTTCCTAGGATGTTGCAATTGCAACGAAAGCAATCTTAGTGGTGCAATGGCAAAGTGAGGTGCACACCCTCCTGGGCCTGAACAGGATTGTTTATGTACGTTGCCATGGAGGGAAAGTGGCAGTGGGTAGAGAACACAGAACTGAAAGGAATCAGAAAGGGGACTCGAGCATGACTGCTTGTCCCTGGCCTAAAGAAAACAGATAGGCCTCAGGGAGGGAGATGGGGATGGTCAATTCAAAAGCAGCAGCAGATGGACAAAAACCATCTGTGTTTAAACTGGAGAAAGAAGGGAAAGTGATCATTACCAATTAACAATAATTACTGAGTAGTCCTCTATTGCTCTAGAGGAACAATACTTTGCACTTACCTCTATTCATCTGAAAATCCCATCTTCAAAATGCTGCCTCCATAGGACCCCAGTCCTAGGAAGAATGTCTGTTCGCCTTGAGTCTGAGATGGACCAAGGAACAACCCTGGAAATCCGGTTCCAAGCCCTGTTTATGACAGAGCAGCACCTTCGTTTTTATCTTTTGTTCTGGAGGGGATTTAATTGTCTGCTCGTCACCCGGGGTGAGCTTGTAGACTCTCTGCGTTTAATTCTGTGTGGTTGGTGGGTCCTGACTTTCGTCTCCCTTGTGCCAAAGCTGATGTAACGGCGATGACTGCAGCAGAGCCGTGCCCATATTTGTTGTGAAGCTCCGAAGAGGTCCTTTGGCAGGCAGGTGCTGGAGATATGCAACCAACCAGAATTTAAAACCCGTACTCAGCTTTTACTAAGCACTTACTCAGCTAGTCACCTTTGCCATTACCCGGGGTATTAACGAAGCAAACCAGACTTTCATGACCTGGCCCGAAGTACTCCTGCCGATAACCAAAAACGGTTGGATCGTAACCAGCATCTGTGCCCCGTATCTATCTCATTAGTGAATCTAGTCCACGTGAGCATCCGCACACTGCCCATCTGCCCTGGCCTCCTCTGTGCAGCCACACAATACATAGAGCACAAACTTCTCCCCTCTGTCCCCGTCCTGCCCCCGAGGAAGTCTCAGTGGCTCATTTAATCCTTGGCCTCTGTTCTTAGGATAGTGCCCTTTGCCATGTGTGCACACAGCTTGAGGACCCGCCTTCCCTGAAGGGGCCACTGAACTATCACAGGTGAACTCCTGTTGGTCGCTCCCAATCTGAATTATTGCTTGAGGTCTGACATGATCGGGAAGAATAACTGTGTAGCAGCAGAGCTTAAAGGCTCAGGCGTTGGTCAGGGCCCACTGTGCTAAAGCAGTCCCTGGCCCACGAAAGTTACAGTCTAAATGGTCTGTTCCCTTTCCTGATGCCAGGAAAAACAAATACACACACACACACACACACACACAGTTTTATTTCAAATATCTTGTCCTCTTTCCATGTGTTTCTTCAGTTTTCCATCCCAAGACGTGACAAAGTCCCTTCAGAGCCTTTGTCTTACATCTACAGCTTGCCTTATCGCAATCTACCCCTCCTTACGTAAGACACATTTTAGAAGCCCAGTGCAGCCGGTGGTTCCAAATGCCCCTGGTCCTTGCTTTCCGGGATCGTAACAGCTGCAACAGGGCAGCACCTGGGCATAGAAAGGGGAAGATTCTTTTCACCCTCTCTCTCTTTGCGCTCCTCCCCAGGGGCAGCTGCAGTCAGGAGAGGAAGGATGGTCCCGTGCTTAAGTCCATGATCTGGAAGTCAGGACACCCAGGCTGAGTTCCTAGCTCTGCGGCAGACTCTGTGCTGTTCTTCTCAATAAGGCATTTAGGTACCAATTACGGTGATTTTCATCAACCCTGACCCAGCTCTCTAACAGTACCGCAGCCAGACCATGCCGCTCACTGCGGCCTGGCTCCTGCAGTCCAGAGCCCTGCCTTCCAAACTGGAAAGTGACCTTTGGCCTCTGCAGCCACCGCCACATCCTCACCCCACTATGCCAGCTACCCCACCCCAACCGACTGGGGGACCCTGGGCGAGTTATCTGGGTCTCAACTCCTTTCTGTGCAATGGGTGTGATCATCGTCCCTGTCTCCAACCCTTTGTCTTGGGGCGGGGACTGTCTCGCCGTCTACGGCTCTGTGCAATGCCAAGCACAACGGAGCCCTGAGCTGATTGGTTGCCTAAAGGTGCTATCACAATACAGACAGTCGGGGGTACATCTCCTAATGCTGTGCTTTCGAGCTTCTTCTGCTGGGTCTTCCACCTCAGTCTCGGGCTGGTGCTCCACTCCGTGATGCTAATGCACAAAGGAGGAAGTAGACAAAAGAGGCCCAGGTCACAACAGTGCTGAAGTTGCAGTGAGGACCCAGCTGCCCTGGGGATCCAGTGGATGCAGTGGCCCCGAATCACAATCTAATCTACCCTCGTGTCGGTGCCTTTGTTCTCTTTGAGTCCCCCATTTCAGAAGGGACCCTACTCAAATGCGTTTCGTCAGCTGAATCAGCCGCCGAACCAAGGAAAACAATACACAGGTGGATCCGTTCACCCACTGACCTATGGTGCAATGCACGGGCAGGTCTGAGTTCTGTGCACACAAGAAAGTGTCGGCTAGGTCTAAGCACAGCCCTCCCGTTTGGAATCTGCATGTCAATATCCTGTTCCATGAATGGCTGACGCACAAAATGCCCCTTGATCTCGAGTCTAAAAATCGCTCCAAGGAAGCCACTATCTCTGTCCAAATAAATGATTCTAAATAACTTATTCTAGGAAACGGCATTTAGCATTTGTCATGGGGTAATAAGTGATTCATAGGTTTTTTTCTCTCTACAGCGTTGGTTAAGGGCGTTGCATTATTCTGGCTGAGTGAAAAGCTCTCAGAGAATCTGAAGTGTGTTGGGATGGGAAAGTAAGTGCAAGTCCTTTTACTGCTTGTGCATAACCTTCCCAGCCATCAATCACACGCCCTCCTGCTTTATTCTAGGAGAAGTAGGGCTGAGTCCTGCTGTTAAATGCCTCTTGCAACATGCCTCTTTGGGGCTGGTTCTGAGAGGCCCTTTGTGCCTCAGCTCCTGTGGATGGGCTGAGGGGGCACAACCCCTCCCAGGAGGCGCTCAGCACCTTGCAGACTCCAGCTCCATGAAGTGCTCCGCTCCTGGCAGGAGGCACCAAGAACCCTGCAGGATCAACCCCCCAAAGCTCCTTGGTGAAGGAAGAATACCACATAGGACTGAGCAGCAGGGATACCGCCGCACGTGCCTGTAGGTTAGAGCAGCCCTCAGGTTGCTGTAATTTACATGGGGAGCCCCCAGGATCCAGGGAAGTGGAAAGGTGCCATAGAGTCACCTGCTACAAGCCTCGGCTGGCTGAACCCAAGAATCGGGGCCCTTGCTCTGTTCTGAATACTCTATTCCATGCATGAGAGTCTGATTCACCTCTGGGCCATGCTGACTGGCAGAAGTGGCCCTCTGCTCTATAACTTTTGGCCATCCCTAATGCACAGCCATGTCCTGGCACAGAAATGATTTCCTTGGGTGTGGAAAAGACCAGGGCTTCTCCTGGGGCTTCTTGTCTTCTTATGACTATGGAAAAAGCCAAAGAAAGTTCAAGGCAGGTCATGCTTTATTTGGAAGTGGATGTGGGGAGTGCAAGAAATGAAACTAAGAAAATTGGGAGTGACCTTAGAATCCAGGGGCCCAGGGGTTTATGGGGCTGGGGGCACACGGTGCGACTGACCTGATACTTGGTAATGACTAAGCAGTTCTGTTTGGGACGTGCAGGATTGGATAGAATCCAGCTCCCGCCCTCTTAGTTCGGCCGGGCTAACTGAGGTACAAAGCAGCGGAGACGTAATTTATTCAGTGACGGCAGCTGAGCTGAGTCTGAATTCACAGCAGGCAGAAGGCGTGTGGAGTACGACGGTCGCAGTCACTTTTCCAAGTACAGCCACACTTTACATTTGACGCCAACATGCCTTTATTATAGCACAGAGCTGGGATATTTGCAAACTGTCTGGCGCAGTCTAGCATACAGCGCCTGGCAAAACTCCCCCTCGAACCAGTTTGCTCCTTGCATCCAAAAATCCGTGGCCTGGTTTTCAGGGCCACTGACGTTAATGGGAGTCATCAGTGCTCAGCACCTTGGAAAAAAACATCAGTAACTTTCTTTTTCCAGGCCCAATCCACCCGCCTGTGGATTTTCCCTATAGATCATACTTCAGGCTACAGCTTCCAGACCTTCATAGACATTTCCCGCCAGTGTCTCAAATAAGTCACTGCTATGAATACACACCCAGGGACTCGTTCCCGCTACTGCCAGTAACACTAGCTGCAGCAGAGAACAGGTTAAAGTGACAATCAATCGTTTGTAGATTGACGAACCAAACCGTTATCTCTCACCCCGCCATCCTGCTGCATGCTCAGACTTGCCAGACAACATCTCAGACTTCTCCTGTGTGTACATAGATATTGGATTAGGGACCAGGATGGACAGGGACGGTGTCCTTAGCCTCTGTTTGCCAGAAGCTGGGAATGGACGACAGGGGATGGATCACTTGATGATTCCCTGTTCTGTTCATTCCCTCTGGGGCACCTGGCATTGGCCACTGTCCGTAGACAGGACACTGGGCTAGATGGGCCTTTGGTCTGACCCAGTATGGCCGTTCTTATGTTCTTATGACCTGATTCTGCAAATCTTACTCTCATTAAATAGGGCTTATTCGTGCAAGCCGGCCCCTTGCAGGAAATGTTCCTAAATTAGCTAGCTAGGTTGAAGAGGTGACCAGACCCAACCCAAAGCACTTTGCACAGCAGACAAAAGTATGCACAGTGCAAACAGCCACAAAAACTATGACAGTAGCGTCACATAAAGATTTGTCTTATAGTTAAGGCGGTGGACTGGAACTCAGGAGCTTTGGGTTCAATTCCTGGCTCTCTCACAAAGTCTCTGTGTAATGTTGGGCCAGTCTGTTAACCTCTTGGGGTCTCTGTTCCCCATCCGTGAAATGGGATGATAAACCTTCTTAGTTCTGCATTTAGAATGTAAGCTGTTGAGGGCAGAGGTTCTCTCTTACTTTGTGTTTGTACTGTGCCTAGCACAATAGGGATTGTCATACGAATAAACAATCCACATAGAATAATAAATAGGCCGAGGAATCTTGTTGCAAAATCGTCAGCAGTCCTGTGCACCGTGAGCTGAGTGAAGTTATCTGGTGGCAGTGATTTCCTGGCAATTTCCTGCAGGATCCTTGGGAGACCACATTGAATTTGGTTTAAGTATGTTCTGGGTCCACTGTAGTAAATGACCGGTTTATGTATTGTCATGGGCCGGGATTGTATGCAACCTCTCTCTAGTGGCGGGGCGGCTGGGATGTGAACCCTGGGCAGTGTTATGAACTTGGAAGGACTGTACTGAACAGTGGGCCGGACAAGAATGGACTTTTAGGACAGTGTCAAGTGTTTTGCCTGGGGAATCTCTGGGGGAGGTGAATGCGAATCCCCACTTCTGATTATGCAAAAATTCAGCCTTTGGAAGCTACACCCTGAGAAGGGAACCATTGTCTGCTGATTGCCTGTCCCAGGAGGCCAAGATCAAAGACCCAAGCGGTATGGAGGAAAGACTGAACTATTCATGCAGGTGCTAGGTCTGAGCTGAGGCTGTATATGAACTTGTAAACACAGAAAGCCCCTGGCTGGGGTTTGACGGACTGACTCCTGCCAGAGCCCTGGGAGTTTGGGGGGTGATCTCTGGTAAGCTGATTAGCATGCGTGTAAGGTTTTTTATTGTTGTAATAGGTTTTCTCTGTAATGCTTTCACTTTAAAAAGAAATGTGCTTGCTTAGACATATAACTGCTGACAATCACGCAGTCCACAGCCTTCGAAGAGAAAGCAAAGCGTAGACACTGGCCTGTTTGGGCAGTCTGGCTTGCTGGGGATATCACAGGGTAGGCAGGGAACTGTGCAGCCTGGAAGACCCCCAGTCAGGAAGGAAAGAGATGGGAGTCTCCACGCAATAGAGGTGATGGCTGAGGAGGCAAAAGCCAACCCTTGGTGTCCCACAGATGGGGAATACAGGTACAGTTGCCCTGAACTGTTGCATCTGTCTCTCTGAGACAAGGAACCCTAAACGTGCCTCCTCGAGAATGTATTTCTGAGGCTATGCAGACCCCACTACGCTATGAAGCCAGCAGCGTCCACGAAGCTTGGGTTGCTGCAGCTGAATCGTACCGTGTGGCTCTGCTTGGGGATCCGCCATAGCGTTATTTGCAACAGCTTCACTCCAGTGATCAGCAACGTGACCCTGCCTCGAAAAGCACTGGCCCCGCAGGGTGACCAATACAGAAAATACAGGGGCGTAGCCATCCATTCATATACCATGAAATGTAGGCGCCGAGAATGAGACTACCTGAGCCTGATGCGTCTCCGTCTCCTTTAAATTCCTGTAGCTCCGGCTGTCTCATCAGCTTGTTTCCAGAAGCTGTTTGGAGTTTCTATTGAGATACCGGTGACCGGCCAGAAGGTGGAGATTCTGCTGCTGAAGACGCCCCCCTTCCGTTGGGGAATACAATGGCGTCCACTTGGGCGGCCAGTTCCTGCAGCCACTGAACCCATTCTCTCCCCATCTATTTGAGATAATTAATTGGTCCTCATCACCATATTAGCTGAGCACCTCTCAGACTTTAATGCATTCATCCTCATACCAGCCCAGGGAGGTAGGAAAATATTGATTATTCCCATTTTATGGACGGGGAAACTGAGGCAGGGAGACTCAGAGAATCATCCAAGGTCCTGTAGGGATTCTGGGGCAAAGCAGGGAATTGAACTGGGACCTTCTACATCTGGTCCATGTTTCTTGTAAGAAAGCGGGAGAGAAAACCCGATAGTGTCCTAGGAATTCTCACCTTGGGGGCTGGGGTTTGCCGCCCCTGAACCTCCAGGATCCCTGCTGAGCTCAGGGGATTCATTACAGGTCACAGCATCATCGGTACAGTGGCTTACGCCTTCACAATAGCGCTTGAGCTCCCTGGCAGTGTGGGTCTATCGGAAAGACAAACCCTTTCGCCCCTGGAACCATTCGTCCCCTGCCACGCTGCGTCAGGCAATGTTAACTTCTTCTTTACCCCTGATTTTGTGGTGGAGGTGGAGGGGGGACCTTAGCCAGCTTCCCAACCCCAGTGCCTGACAGCCCCTCTCTTCCCCAGCAAAGGCACGGGACTGGAACCCCAAACTTCAGGACTTCGGTGGAGTTGAGAGGCGTGAGTTGTAGGTGATCATATCAAAGCAATGAATTCTCCCATTTGGAGGGTGCAGAATGCCATCCCTGCAACCCAGAGGGTGAGTACGGGGCCCTCAATCGCCGCTCAGCCCAGCTCTCACTATAGTCAATCTGAGTTCTGCATGAGGAAGAATGAATGGAAGCCAGGTGTGGGAGTCATGCGGCCTGTGTTCTAATCCTGATTCAGCGTCTTGCCTGCCTAGACAAGCCACATCACCCCTCCGTGCCTACTTCGCTTCCCAGGCTTGGTCTGTTTAGGTTGTACATTTTTACTGAGTTGGGACTGTCTGTGACTGTATCTGTGCACAATGCCGAGTGCAGCTGGGACCCTGGTTTAGGTGAGTGCTCCTGTAACACCAACTAGTCAGCAAGGGCTGCAGGATTTCACACCTGATGAACTGGGATGTAATAACATGCCATTAAGTGAAATGAAAGCCCCAGTTTTGTTGCCAAGGCATCACAATCTGCCAAATGGCAATTCCAGCGGTGGAGACGCTGCCCTTGGGTACCTCCGTGCCAATTGAAAATCACTCCCTTCAAGCCAAAAATTTGCCACAATCACTTCGTATTGGCCCTGAGTCAGCAAAGCACTTGGGCATGTACTTAAAGTTGAGCATGTGCTGAAGTGCTCGGCTGAATCAGGATCTATAAGTGGGGTCTCCCTGCATTCCAAGTAGGGTGACCAGATGTCCCGATTTTATAGGGACAGTCCTGATATTCGGGGCTTTTTCTTACATAGGCTCCTATTACCCCCCACCCTCTGTCCTGATTTTTCACACTTGCTGTCTGGTCACCTAATTCCAAGGCTCAGCTTATCCTTCAGAAATGCACTCTGACTGGTTCAAAGGCCCAACACATAACAAGTAACATTTCTACCAACTGGCAAATATCATAGAGCTGTCAAAGTCCATTTCAAGGGAGATCTGCTCTAGGATTTGGAACACCCATGCTTAAAACTCAGATGTTTAAATGATCGCTTTCCTACACAAGTCATATGCGAGGACAAATTTCACAACGCAATTGTGTTATCCAAAATCAAACACGGATTCTTGAGTCAGGGCTGGTGAAAAAGAACAGAATTATGCCCTGGTTCTTTGGAAGCCATACATTTATTCGAAAGATCTGGTGTATGTCCTGAAACTCAAACAGCATGTCTTTAGGTGGCTGTTAGCAACACGAGGGATTAAACTGAAAGCCTGGAAGTTTACTTTAACCATCAAGTCAAGCTTTGTTTCCCAGGCTTGCAAATGATCTAAAATCTTTATCACCTGCTATTTCACTTCACAGACCTGAAGAAAGAAAGGATCACATTTTGACATGCAACCCCCGTGACCACTCAGTTGTGACAGGGCAGGATTTGGCTATCAAGGTTGCTGTAGTACATATGCACACACACAGGATGAGCTCGATAGAGACCACCTATGTGGTGTGTGCATGTGTAAACTGGAAAAAAAGGTGAAAACGTACACGTTAGACCAGATCACTGCACCCCACCCATGAATCCATCTCCACTGGGTCTTCCATTCCAAATTCTATTCTGCCCATAAGAACGGCCATACTGGGTCAGACCAAAGGTCCATCTAGCCCAGTCTCCTGTCTACTGACAGTGGCCAATGGCAGGTGCCCCAGAGGGAATGAACAGAACAGGCAATCATCAAGTGATCCATCCCCTGTCGCCCATTCCCAGCTTCTGGCAAACAGAGGCTAGGGACACCATCCCTGCCCATCCTGGCTAATAGCCATTGATGGACCTATCCTCCATGAATTTATCTAGTTCTTTTTTTAACCCTGTTGTAGGCTTGGCCTTCACAACATCCTCTGGCAAGGAGTTCCACAGGTTCACTGTCCGTTGTGTGAAGAAATACTTCCTTTTGGTTGTTTTGAACCTGCTGCCCATTAATTTCATTTGGTGACCCCTAGTTCTTGTGTTATGAGGAGTAAATAACACTTCCTTATTTACTTTCTCCAGACCAGTCATGATTTTATAGATCTCTATCATATCCATCCTTAGTCGTCTCTTTTCCAAGCTGAAAAGTCCCAATCTTATTAATCTCTTCTCACATGGAAGCTGTTCCATACCCCTAATCATTTTTGTCGCCCTTTTCTGAATCTTTTGCAATTCAATTACATCTTTTTTTGAGATGGGGCGACCACATTTGCACGCAGTATTCAAGATGTGGGCGTATCCTGGATTTATATAGAGGCAACATGATTCCCCTTCTTAATGATTCCCAACATTCTGTTTGCTTTTTTGCCTGCTGCTGCACATTGAGTGGATGTTTTCAGAGAACTGTCCACAATGACTCCAAAATCTTTCTTGTGTGGTAACAGCTCATTTAGACCCCATCATTTTGGATGTATAGTTGGGACTATGTTTTGCACTGTGCATTACTTTGCATTTATCAACATTGAATTTCATCTGCCATTTTGTTGTCCAGTCACCCAGTTTTGTGAAATCCCTTTATAGCTCTTTAAAGTCTGCCTGGGACTTAACTATCTTGAGTAATTTTGCATCATCTGCAAATGTTGCCATCTCACTTTTTTACCCCTTTTTCCAGATCATTTGTGAATATATAGAATAAGACTGGGCCCAGTACAGACCCGGGGGAGGGGCACCACTATTTACCTCTTTCCATTGTGAAACCTGACCATTTATTCCTACCCTTCATTTCCTGTCTTTTAACCAATTACTGATCCATGAGAAGATCTTCCCTCTTATCCCATGACTGCTTACTGTGCTTAAGAGCCTTTAGTGAGGGACCTGGTAAAAGGCTTTCTGAAAGTCCAAATGCACTATATCCACGGGACCCCCCTTGTCCACATGCTTGTTGACCCTCTCAAAGAATTCTAGTAGATTGGTGAGGCATGATTTCCCTTTACAAAAGCCACATTGACATTTCCCCAACAAATTTATGTTCATCTATGTGTCTGGCAATTCTGTTCTTTACTATAGTTTCAACCAGTTTGTCCGGTACTGAAGTCAGGCTTACCTGCCTGTAATTGCTGGGATCACCTCTGGAGCCCTTTTTCAAAATTGGCATCACATTAGCTGTCCACCAGTCATTTGGTACTGAAGAAGATTTAAATGATAGGTTACAGAGTACAGTTAGTAGTCCTGCAATTTCACATTTGAGTTCCTTCAGAACTCTTGGGTGATACCATCTGGACCTGGTGACTTATTACTGTTTAGTTTATCAATTTGTTCCAAAACATCCTCTAATGACACCTCAATCTGACACAGTCCCTCACATTTGTCACTTAAGTAGAATGGCTCAGGTTTGGGAATCTCCCTCACATCCTCAGCCATGAAAACTGACGCAAAGAATTCATTTAGTTTCTCCGCAATGGCCTTATCGTCCTTGAATGTTCCTTTAGCAACTTGATCACCCAGTGCCCCAGTGGTTGTTTAGCAGGCTTCCTGCTTCTGATGTATTTAAATAAAAATTTGCTATTACTTTTTGAGTCTTTGGCTAGCTGTTCTTCAAATTCTTTTTTGGCCGTCCTAATTATATTTTTATACTTCACGTGCCAGCGTTTATGCTCCTTTCTATTTTCCTCACTAGGATTTAACTTTCCTTTTTTAAAGGATGCCTTTTTGCCTCTCACTGCTTCTTCTCCTTAGTTGTTTTGCCACGGTGGCACTTTTTTTTTGGTTCTCGTACTATGTTGTTTAATTTGGGGGATACATTTCAGTTGAGCCTCTATTCTGGGTGTCTTTAAAACGTTTTCATGCAGCTTGCAAGGATTTCACTTGTTGCGCTGTACCTTTTAATTTCTGTTTCCTCTAACTTCTGCATGTTTGTGTAGTCCTCCTTTCTGAAATTAAATGCTACAGTGTTGGGCTGCTGTGGTGTTTTCCCCACCGGAGGGATATTAAATTTAGTTATATTATGGTCACTATTACCAAGTGGTCCAGTTATATTCACCTCTTGGACCAGATCCCGTGCTCCACTTAGGACTAAATCAAGAATTGCCTCTGTCCTTGTGGGTTCCAGGACTAGCTGCTCCAAGAAGCCGTCATTTAAGGTGTCAAGAAAGCAGCTTTCAATCAGCCAGCAATTTTTAAAGAATCAGGTGTTATGCTATAGGAATGTGTTTTGTCCTTTCCCCGAGGGTGCAATTTGTCCTCAAAGGTACACTGCTCCCAAACGCAGGACTAATATTCAGTCCTGAATCAGGAACTGGCTTGTGCCTCAAGATCTCACAAGCCATCAAGACTAGAGGGGGGGGAAGACTTTATCTCACTGGAGATGCACCCAATCTCCTTTCCATTTAAAGAGGTCACTTCTTCCTACTCCTGGCATATCATGAAATAGGGACCGTACCACCATCCAGACATGCCATATACAGAAAAGCAACTGTAACTCATGCTAAAGGGATCTGCTATTTACTAAGACATTTTCTCTTCTTTAGAGGCTGATGCAGTTAGGTTCAACAGTTTGGCTTTATAGAGATGCAAAAACTAACACCCCCCCCCCCAACTCTCCGAAAATATTCCAAAGTGTTTAGTTAACAATGTTGCATAACTAAATTGCATCCTAGTGTGGTAGAAAGGTTTTACTGGTGCTTATTTGCGATGCCGTGGGTGTAACTCATCCAGGCACATTGCTACTCACGAGTAAAGCCAGGGCGTCTTGTTACAATGCACGGTTTCAATTTTCAAAGTAGTCACGGGGTTTAAACACACATTCCCGGACAGGTGTCTAAATCCCCTAGACTGCTTTGAAAGGTCAACCTGTAGGTTTTGCGGTGCGAAATTCAACTCACCCTCCGTTCTGGAAGATAGCTACCTGTCCCTATACGCCATGTAGAGAGTAAAGCAAAAGACCCACAATTTGAAGGGCTGTGTTATAGCATGGTTTTTTCTGCACTGTGGTTGTCTGTGGCTGCCCTCCAAGGGAGGGGCTGTTAAAGGGAAAGCCGATCTCAAAGAGGAGACTTGGTGGGTTTTTTTCCCCCCAGTAAACCAACAACTCTAAGCGGCACCGTTTGAAACTTAAACTTTATTGCGACAAAGAACTAAAAGTCGTACATGGGGGCGGACTGTAGAGCGCCTGTCAGAAAGAACTAGTCAGAAATCACAACTCAGGTACAATCGAACGGAAAGTTTTATTAAAACAAGTGGAAATCAACGCAATTATTTCGGTGGTTGTTTAAATTTCACCATTACCGTGGATTGTATATGTACAGTCTTCGGCTCCTGTCGTGAAGGTCTTGCTCGGGATGGGGGGACCAGGGTTGGCGGGGCGGCGGCTGGCTTCGAAAGCTAACAGGATGTGAATGTTTTCCAGAAGAAATTCTTGCAGCCGGCTTTGCGTTCTCGGGGCGCCAAGGCGGGGTTGGGGTTAGCCGATCGCTCCAACTCCAGCCTCACTTCATCCTGCTCTGCGCCTCGGGACAGGTCCTCGGGCTCCAGGGCTTCATTTTCCGGCTGGTTGGGTTCTGAGAGCAATTCTGCCAAAAAGTACTTCGCCAGTTCCTTGGGGGTGGGGGTGGGGGGGGAGAGAGAGAGAGACCGTGAAAAGCTGGGCGCAGCTCGGTTATCTGCCTGGCAGCATTGCTCCCATCCCCAGAGCATCACAGAGTGCAAGGCCCATCTCTCCAAAGCCAGCTCCAACCCACCTGGGCAGCTGCAGAGGTTTGCATATCAACCCAGCCTGGGCCAGGAGAGCGTCAACCCAGCGCCCCCCAGCAGAGAGACCCAGTGTGGAGCGGGGCCGTGTTACACGGGTACAGAAGGCTGAGAAGAACCCCCACCCCCAACCCCCTCAGCTTTTCTTATTCTCCCTGAATTCTCCTCTAGTCTACCAAAGCCCCGAGACGGGCTGGGCTTCCCCGGTTTGTAACCCCGCAACTCGCGGGGCGGGAAGGGGGGTGACTAGAACATCGCTGATCAAAGGTCACTGTCAGGTCTCTCTCCAGACACTCATAGAAAGCGGTGGATCGAGGCAGATGCACCCGGAGACGCCTGGTCCCCATGGGGTGGATGGGACTTATCCGCTATCTCGTTGTTCCCCGGGAGCTAACACACACATCCAGCCTCTACAGCCACCCCCGTGCGCCTTGGCTAGCTCCAGCCCGCCTGGAACCCGCGCCCGGAGCTGGAGGCTTTGGCAGTGGGGCTGGTTTCAGCACCCTGGAGAAATCCCACCACCGCCACCTGGGAGCGACCCCTTCCCCCGGGTTTCTCCCTAGCACCCTGGAGAGTTCTCCCCTAGTCCGGCTGGAGGCGTAACCGCTTTCTTGGCAGGGCCACATTAACCCTGCGTTCCTTTGAAACGCCTAATGGGAACGCTAGCCCCGGGCTGCCCCGTGCACCTGTCCCTAACCAGCCTCAGGACGGTTCCCGCGGAACGACCCTGGCCCATCCGCTCCTGGGGCTGCGACCCAGCTGGAGGGAGCTCTGGGCACAGCTGGATTGCCCCCCCCCCCCCCCCCCCCCTTCCGTTTGAAAAGTGCAAGCGGACGCGTGTTAACCCCCTGCGCTCCTGCTGGCTGGTTTCGTGTCAAAGCAGCCCTGGAAACCCCCCCCCTCGCTTCCGTGCAGGTGAAACGCACCTGTGCATGGACCTGCTGCCCCTGAGGAACTCACCCCCCCCCTGGCAGCAGCCCAAGCCAACGCGCTGCAGAGCCATGCCCGACCCAGCCGGGAGAGAACCTGGTACGAACCCGCAAACGGCCCCGGGCTGCCCGCAGCTCGCTCGGATCCCTGCGGCACACTCCGGGAGAAGGTGCGGGGTGGGGTGGGGGGACTTACCTGTTTGCCCGCTGCCGCAGCCAGTGACTTTTGCAGGAACTGCCGGAGTCTCGGGTCCGAGGGCGCCGCGGAGACGCTACTCACCGCCAAGGCGACGGAGAGCAGGGCTAGGGCGCACTGGAGACGGCAGGACAGCATCTTTCCGACCTGCGCCAGCAAGTCAGACAACGAACGGGAGGGGCCGGGGTGCCGCTCAGTGTCTCCACTTCTCAGGCGGTGGCTGCTTCTGGGATCTCCTCCGCGCCCGACCCCCTTTTTAAACCCATCTCCTGACGTCAAGGCGGAGGCGCCCCCCTCGCCAAACCTAACCACCACTTTTACGCACCATTAGGCGCGCAGATCAATCACCCCAGGTGCTGGCGCTGACACAAGGCGCTTCCTTCCCTCTGCCAAACTGCTTCGGAGCGGCCCTCGTTGTACCGGGGGCCGGGGGGAGAAAGGGGGGCTTTCCCAAGGAACAGCTGCGTCTCCAAAGTAACTCTGGGGGAAGATCCATGGGGGAATGGGGCTCTCTTGATTCCTTCTCGGGGGCTCGCTAATGCTCCTTGAGACGTTTCATTAACCCATTGGGGAGACTCAGGGAGGGAGAACTAGGACATTGACTGGGACTCTCAATGCGCCCGTTACATTTTAGTGGCCAGGTTGTCTTTAGAGTCAGGCCCCCTCGCTGCTGCGACTTTTGAACATCCGGCCGATGGCTTGTTTTCACAGTCACTTGGCCGATGAATCAATCCGGCGCATCACTTCTCATTGAACTTGTCAAAGGTTTTTCTCTCCGCTCCATATTTGATCGTTTGTTTCGCCTCTTGCCAGGGGTCCTGGAACAATTTCTAGATACTGTGTGTAGGGGTGTGTGTGTGTGTGTGTGCTGAGAGCCATTGAACCAAACTCTAACCCCTGTGTATAATGGAAACCACTTCCAGCCAGGGGCTGCGGCAGCCCCCCACTTCCAGCCAGAGGCTGGCAGCCCCCCTACTTCCAGCACCGGTGCATCTGGCTACTTTTATCAAAGAAACTCAAATGAGTTCCATGAGGCGCGAAATCCCTGCTGCAAAAGAAGGCTGGTTTGAGCAGAACGGTGTTGGTGTGAAAGGGAGATGAATTTAAAAGTAAAATACCGCGCATATACCGTGTAACTATCACGCATTGCCAAGCACCGTGAACACCGACTCTCGGTCTGTCAGTTCGTCTGGCTATTGACCTGGGCCAAATTTCAGGTGCCTCTTTTTTTTTCCCCAAAAGGCGCTAAACTTATTTCCACCTTTTAAAACCTGCCATCAATGAATCTGGTTAGCCCCGAAGGTGCTATGAAATATTAGACACAATTGCAACTGTCTGAGAGCTACAACTTGATGAAACCGACAGCACCAGTTCGTTTTCAAAGGCTTATCATTCCCAGGGAGATCGGTTGGCCCCTGAGCCTAATGGCTGTATGATATGAAGAGTCTTCATAACGCCTTGTGCTGGCCATGGGCAGATTTCACCTCTGGGAGATGCATCTTTGCTCATCAATGACCTTAGCACGCTTAGAGGAAATGTTCAGATTTGTTCAGATTTCCGTTTAACGGGCTGAACAGAAACAAAATCACGCTTTTGTTGTTACAATTGTGCCCACCCGTAGAGCCCACAGAGGTGTGAAATATTCCCCCGGACTCGCGTAGGTTTGTCTGTGTAAAGAACTGGAACCGGCCGGAATGATTCGGGTTATTGGTTAGAAGAAAACGGCCCCAAATCTGCCACTTCCCGGGAGGCAAGGCGCGGCTTGCTCCGCGTTGTCGGAACTAGGCAAATGAGGAATTGGGTTTTTAATTCCTTTGATTAGCATCAGCTTCCCTACAGCGACTGTTCGTTCCCCACCTTTCAAGCGCCGTGTAACCACAGCTCTCCTTTCCCCAGTATCCCTTCCCCGCTCGATGGTTCATTAATGAGATTCCCAAGCCCTGTTCGGCTCATTTCAAGATCGTTTCTTCTCGCTGTACTATCTATTGATTGGGCCGTGCATTTCCCTTCCCGGACTTTCAATACCGCGCAGACTTGGCTCTGTGTATTTATTTCTGCTTCGGGGCTGGGCTCGGATTTGCATCTTTAATTAAACCCCTTGAAACCAGCCCGTCGGACGGCACTTCTTTCCTGAGCGCGGCACGAATCGGGGCCGGGAATACCCAGTGGATGTTTGCTAACCAGGAGACTTCCCTTTCCCGAGAGAAGAGCGTCAGCTTCCAGCTCAAACCCACCCAGCCCCACACAACTCCAGTCTGGGGTGATTATGAGACAAGCCAGGGGATGAAATGCACACACTGATCTCCCAAAGACACGCTTTGCTTATCATGCCTGGGCCCCCATCTCTCCCGATGGAGTTCACACCCCTCCTGGAAGCGTCTCTCTGAGCTTCTTTCTTTGGCAGGGATACAGGAGGGTTTGCGGGGCTGCATTTTCATTCCCCTACTGGCAACGGTAAACTCAGGGTCAAGGGAACGCGGGGGTGGCTGGTGATGGGTAGTACGTGCAGGGGAAACTTGGGAGTTGAAGTGCCACGGAGCCAGAGGCGGTTCTCTTTACTGAGCAGCAAAGGGGCTGTTCCCGTCCCAGCCGGGAGCGACTGCTCTGGGTGGGGCCCAGGTCGCCACTGTTCAGACTGTGCGTCAGAGGGACTAGTGCGAACGCCACCGGAGTCCTGCCTTCTCCAGCCTTAATCGTGGGCTAAATCCACCCCTGAGTCACAGCAGGGAGGAATCTGACCCGACGTGGGGCCACCTCGGCTCAGACCAGGCACTCTGCCCTGGGCGCCAGGCAGGTCCCACAAGCGATCCAGTTGGTATACACCCAGGGTTGCCAGTTTTGGTTGGGCACATTCCTGGAGGTTTCATCCCACGGCATAATGGTTCATGAAAGATCGAGCTTTGATTCCTGGAGACTCCAGGAACACTCCTGGCGGCTTGGCAACCCGACGTAGGTCGCTTCCCTGTTGGTAATTAGCTTCAGTGCCAGCCATCTGGTCCTGATGCAGGTGGCAGAGTTCTGCCCTGTTCCTTCAACAGCTGGAATGTGCAAGAACATCTGTTCTCCGGGGATGGGGGGCTAGTTAGTAGCAGTGAAAAAGAGCATTGGTGATTAATTCGTGTTTTGTTTCACTGTTATTCATGTTTGTCATAAATCACCTCCGCACTGTAGAAATTATCCTAGAATCAATAATTAATAATCCTGAGTTAAGGACAACCTCTCACTGAAGTCAACGGTGGATTTCACCTAAGCAAAGGGTGTCTAGATTTGACCCAATTATAACATCAGAAGATAAATCTGTCTATCCACCCATCCCTACATCCTGGTCTGTCTATCTCCCATCCTATCTTATCCTGATTATCAGGCACCTCGATAGAATCATAGAATATCAGGGTTGGAGGGGACCTCAGGAGGTCATCTAGTCCAACCCCCTGCTCAAAGCTGGACCAATTCCCAACTAAATCATCCCAGCCAGGGCTTTGTGAAGCCTGATCTTAAAAACCTCTAAGGAAGGAGATTCCACCACCTCCCTAGGTAACCCATTCCAGTGCTTCACCACCCTCCTAGTGAAAAAGTTTTTCCTAATATCCAACCTAAACCTCCCTCCACTGCAACTTGAGACCATTACTCCTTCTGTCATCTGCTATCACTGAGAACAGTCTAGATCCATCCAAATAGGAAGAATCCACACTCATCTCAGTGAAAGCAGATAACAAAACCCCCTCATTCTTCTCTTCTGCAGACTAAACAATCCCAGTTCTCTCAGCCTCTCCTCGATGTAATAGCAAACAGTGTCTCTGATAGCAGGATCACCTGATTTTCACAAGAACAGACTAGTCCCTTTGGCTCAGTTCATTTGGTAAACTGGCACCTGTTTTGCCTCATTAAATATTTCCTCCGTCACTTTCAGCTTCCCCGATACAATATTCCTGCTACGTTTGTCTGATGAGTTTCTGTGGGGCACTAGCAGCTGGAGGGCTCTTGGGAAGTTGCCACAGGAGTGATCTGGAATGCTGGAGAAAGTGCCACAAAATGTTTCTAGTCTGTGATTTGTCTGTGATTTGTCTGGCATCACCTCCGACGTGGTGTCCTGACACAGGACCAGATCTTAGCTGGTCTAAAGCAGCAACATCACTTCATTAGCATCCAAGAAAATCTAGTCCATAAGACTGTACAAAAGCTCTTTGATCCGGCCCTGCCTTCCAGCTGGTGAGTTTCATCTGCTTGATGGGGGTGCAGTTACCAGACAGGAAATGAACCTCTGTTCCCTGCCTGAATGGGTGAGCATTGCAGAACGGGGTCTTCGAGATAAAGGCAGTTGTTTAGATAATGATGAAGCCACTTGCATGAATCATTTGTGCTGGGAAAATATGAGGTAATTGCGGATTTCTCAGCTTGTCTCTTCAAAAAGAGCAAAATCTCCATGCATTGGGTTCCCCCCCCCCTTCTACAGATATGGAATCCACAACTCGGCATAATCCTTCTCACGAAGGGCCTGAGCGAGCAAAGCAAAGTGTGTGGGAAGTTAAACACGCGCCTCATCCCTGGAAGTCAATGGGACTTCTCACGTGCTTAAGGTGCTTTGTGGGATCAGGGCCCATCTGCAGTGTCCCAGGGGATGCCCTCCTTCCGTGCAAGTCTGGCCAAAGGAAGGACCGCAGGGTCTAGGCCTACTATCACTACTGGCACAGAACTAAGATCTACTCAGCCAGTGGGGAGGGACAGTTCCAAGCCATCTAGTGCCTTGTCTTCCTGGGAGCATGCATCGGGATCAATGATTTGCTTTTAGCTGAAGATCACAACTGATTTTGACAACACGGATGAATAGCACCCCCGGGAGATAAGGCTCATTCGCCACATTTTGCAGAGGGGGAAACTGAGGCCCAGGGTGGTGACGTGACTTGCCCAGGGTTACACCGCAGGCCACCCCCATTTTTCAACTTAAGCTTTCTTACACCCTCTTGTCAGTTGCTTTTCTTTCTACATCCGGCTCTAGCAGCCACGGTTCTAACCTCTTTGGCTCCCTGGACCATGTCCACGGTGGTGTTTATGGGAATGTAAGCAATAGGGTCACGAATGGATGCAAGTCTCAGAGTGCCTAACTGAGTCTAACACCTGGTATAATTTACACACCCAGGTAGCCAGGAGATGTCTGAACTCCCTTGTAGTATCCTCTGAATTGTTCTTCCTCTGCAGCAGAATCCAATTCCCACTGAAGCCAGTGGGGATCCCTTGTCCCTACAGGAGGGGGAAATTGGCCTCTGTCCTTTGATTTAGCCTCTAGAACACATTGCCCCCCTGAATCAGGAATAGGATGCAGAAGTCCTGCCTGGCAGCCTTCTGCTCTAATCACTAGGCAATACTTCTTTCTACAGCAAACAATGTAACCCAGGAGTCTGGGCCCCCCGTTTTCCGGCCAGCAGGTGAGGTTTCCAAGTCCGGCCTAGCTGAGCAGCAAAGCAGATGATGTAGCAGGATGGGGTGGGGGGAGTGTTGTTATTTCATTGGCCTGACTGATGGGAAGCTTTGCAGAGGCCTCCGGAAGTTCACTGGAGTCCCTTCCCTCCCACACCCTCCACCTCTTCATCACCGATGTTTGGTTCAGGAATCAAAGGGCTGATGACGTTGACTTTGCATTCGAAATGCAAGGGAACTTGCCAGCACTGTACAAATGAGTCTTCCAGCCGGAAAACATGGGGGGGGGAGATGGAAACAAAGGGGTACGTCCTGGGTCCCTCGTGTGTCCTTTGTACAAAGGGAACTAAAGCGGCCTTAAAACATCCGCTGAGGGTTCCCCCAGCACAGGGAGCTTTCCAGGGTGGGCTGAGGGCAGAGAGTGGGCATGTCAGGGGCAAGCTACTAATTCCGGCTGGTGGCGGTTGCAGCACAATTTAGAGCTACCCTGAGGCTGCTCTAACTTGCAGTTCAACACCCAGCATGCCCCAGCATTGGGGAAGGAAAAGAAGCATAAAGTGCTTCTCGTGCACCTGGGGCTCTAGCCTTAAATTCATTCATGGAAGGAAACCATGGCCGCTAGCAGCGCTGCATTTATATGCCCTTTAGCCCAGAGGTGGGAGAATCGGTTAGGTCTTGCTCTCGCTCTCTGGAAATCAGTGCTCAAATGCCTGGTGTGTATGCACATCATCTGGTTAGACTGGGGAGGGGGCACAGTTCAAAATGGAGCTGTTCAACCAATTCCCCCGATCTTCCATGTCTCCTGCCTGCTTAGCAGGCCCTGATGCTGCCCTCACTTGCACTGGTGGAAATGAGGAGTGGCTCCATTGACGTCCGTGGAGTTAAACTGGTGTCAAACTGGTGCGAGGTCAAAATCAGGCCCCTAAAAGGTCCGTTCCGCATCTTCCTCTGTGTTCTGTCCAAATGCTGAACACACCCTAACGACAACACCGCATCATTCAGTGGCAATGGTTACAAATTCATCCTAGTGCAGGGGGCTGGTGCCTCCCTTAAGTCCCACCTAGGCCCGATGTTGAGGGATTCACCATTGCCTGGGCCTTGTCCTGGTGTTTGACCAGAGGTGACTTCCACCCCCAGTATGTTGTTGCATTCAGCAGCTTAACAGGTGTGCTCCACCGGAACATGGCCTGGAAGTGATTCCCTGCAATCTAGCAGTTAAAAGCCTCCTTCCTAGAAAACAATAGCTGGAGGCGATTCTTTCTTTGTCGTGGTTCCGTTCCCAGCCCACGTTAGAGCATTACGATGAATGTTCGTGCCATTCAGGTCTTCCCGGGTTCCCATCCCTCTGCAATCACAGTTCAGAAGGGGCTTTGATTCTCCTGCCGTTCGTCAGAGAGGGAGTCGATCTATTGCTCCCTTGTTCTCATAATGACGTGCTTGTCCCTCTGCTTCCCGAGTCGTGCATCAGGCCTTAGTCACACAACTCCCATTAAAGTCGGTGCCTTGAGAATGGGCTCGTTAGTGTCTGTTTAAAGGCACCTGCTGAATCTCCGTCCCGTTCCACATGATCCCTGTGCTCACAGTGACCTGAGTGACAGCATGACTCCTTATCTTGCCTGTGCAGGGGCCTGGTAGTGTCCAAGGTGGGTATGTCTTCACCACTCAACTAACTCCCAGCACTCTCTGCTACTCCCCATCATTCCTAAATTCCCAGGGGGTAGTTCCTGCCGATAATCAGTTGGGGGGTAAAGATAAGTAACACAGAGACAGGAGTTGACAACTGAATGCAAAACAAACCAGTCCGGATTCTGTCCTCAGCCTCTCCCCGCCCCATGCCCAGCTCTGCTGCAGTCAATGGGCTCCGTGTGCATGAGTGTGAAGGCACCATTTAACCATAAAGGTCCAATTCCCACACCCAGCAGAGCTGTGCTTGGCATAGGACCCAAGTGAGTGGGTGGAGGGGAGGGAACGACAGAGGTGGTTTTATGCCCCATGCGCAGATTCTATGTTCTGGGGCAGCCAGGAGCTGGAGTACGTTAAAGCATCCTCCGGGAGGGTGTAACTTACACCTGGCTTCTCATGCCTTCAATCACCCATTCTTGCAGCTGGGAGTAGCTGGAGGGGAGAGGTGCTAGCCATCTCTCTTTTCCCCGGATATGCCTGGTAGGCCTCGGCTTGCAGGGGTGGAGTGTAGGGAGATGAACGGGAGGATATCCAGCTGGCAAGAGCCACCGGCTTTAGGGACACAGCCTTACAGAGTCTGCAAGGTTTGCCCAAGCAAAGCAATAGCTCTTTAAAGGAGTGAAATTGAGTTAACTGAAGGGCCATTTCGCTTTGGGTTGCTGTTGTTTTATTCTGTTATTTCTGCAGCCCTGTTGGGCATGTGGTTTTGGAGACAATCTCGGTGACAGCCTCTTGCCCCTGTTCCCATGATCACCCCTAGGTTTACAGGTTATTCCGCTGGTCCTTAGAGCAATTAATCACTGAAACCAGTCAGTCGTGGCCGCAAGTGTAGATCTCAGGCTGGGGAAGTTTGCCCTCTGCTGTCACAGCAGGGACATGAGCAGTGTTTTCCAGCTGCATGACCCAGGCTCAATGCCTTGCTTAAACCTGAATTTGCATAGAGTCAATCTGGATCCTGCCTTAATTCAGTTGGGCAGTGGTCACAGAATAATAGAATAGTAGGGTTGAAAGAGACTGCGGGAGGTCATTGTAGGTTATGTTATCAGGTGTTATCGAGCTGTGTTGAACTGCTGCCATGTTCCACCCCAGAGATGGCTGCATTTCAGTGCTGTGTGAAGGGACAGATGCCCTGATTGTGCCCTCGCCTTGTAAGCAAGCCCCACAATGGCCAAATTAAGTGGTTAACTCTGAGGCTGCTGCATCTTCCCCTCTAGTGCGTGGAGTTTGCCAACTTAGGGCCTGAATCTCTACCCAGGAAGTTCCATAGATCCCAGGACATCCGTGAAGTGCTAGGGTGCTCCCACAGCGAGCCAGGCCCTCTTCTCAGTGCCTGAAATGGTGCCGACTTCAAAATTGTGACCAAGTTTTGAAGTTTGAAATTTCAAAAATAAACAAATGAAATAAAGAACAGGAACATTTTCAATTACTTTTTTTGGGCGGGGGGACAAAAATCCCCCCTTGACACACACCTTTCCCACACACCACAGAACTGATGGTAACTTTTAAAATGTCAACATTAAAGAAATCCCAAAACATCTGAAAACATTTTTTTTTACTGGCTCTAGTTGTGACCTCCGATGGAGCAGGGCTATTAGCCAGGCCACCCAACGTGTGCAAAGTTCACTGCCCTCCCCTGTTGTGTCGGTGCAAGTGTGCATTGGTTGGGGGGATGTGACAATGATCAGATCTTGAATGTGTTTGTTGCCTTTCATCTCAAGTTTCACAGACTATCTACAGTAATGAACTCCCTAGGTTGTATCTGCACCGCTGCCCACAAATCAGAACTGTTCAATTGTTTCTCATAGACCCTATACTACTAGCAGTGAATGGAGATTCTCCTTCAGCTCAACTGTCAGCAGCTGGTGCTTTTGAAGGAGTGAAATATGAGTGCTGTCGCCATGAAATTCCAATTAGCCCCAGCGTGCAGCAAGATGATAACGATGAATCCCTAACTGGCCACAGATTCGTTATAGAAGCTTACAACCCCCTTGAAATGCAGCCAGCTCTGGGGAGGAGAGAGGCAGCCAGCTGGAGCACCACATCTCTTGCAGCTTACCTTTAAAACACAACAAGCCTCCTGTTTGTGCAGCCGTGTGACTGTGCCAGGGAGGAGACACGCATGCTGGCATTAGAGGAGCTCTTGGTTACGCCTGAAAGATAATGAGCAGGCCGAGCTCAAAAAAGAGCTAGAAACCCCCTTTTGGTTGGTATTTGGCGTATCCCTGGGAGAGGGCTGTTCACAGAATGGGCTCTGCGTGAACCCGAGCTGTGTGCCAATGTGTGTAATTACTACAAGAATGGAAGGGGTTCCCCTTGGGGAGTCTCTGGCTACAGAACCAGCCTGCTCTCAAATGAATGGTTTAGATCACACGGCCACTCCTAGCCATTTATTTTTGGTTACCAGAGTGTCAGTTGAAATATTCCGGACAATAAATTCTTATTCATGGGAAATTAGCATGTGCCTCCCCTAGGAAAACGAGAGTCTTAAAGGGAGACTGTCAAGATAAAATTCCTCTGCATTCTGGCTTCACACTTAGATTGTACACTCCCTGGGGCAGGGCCGTTTCTTCACCGATTGTGTGTGCAGGGTGCTTAGCACAATAGAGCCCCGATCCTTGACTGGGGCTACTAGTTACAACCACAGTACAAATACTAAACAAAAGTTTTACTACTCAGAACACAGCACTTTTCCATAGTAGATCTCAAAGCACTTTCTTTATTCCCATTTGTAAAAAACTGGAAACTCGGAGAGGTTAAGTGACCTGTCCAGGGTCACCAAGTAGAAGAGCCTGGACTAGACCCCAAAGCTCCTGAATCTCAGGCCTATGTGCTGTCCACTAGACAACACTGCCTCCGTTTTAAAAAGTTTTTATTTAGCAATCCCAATGTCATTAAGAAATTAGGAGATAATAAAAATGCAAGTGACTCTCAGCTTTTCGAGAAAAGAAACATAAGAACGGCCATACTGGGTCAGATCAAAGGTCCATCTAGCCCAGTGTCCTGTCTTCCGACAGTGGCCAATGGCAGGTGCCCCAGAGGGAATGAACAGAACAAGAAATCATCAAGTGATCCATCCCCTGTCGCTCATTCCCAGCTTCTGGCAAACAGAGGCAAGGGACACATCCCTGCCCAACCTGGCTAATAGCCATTGATGGACCTCTGAGTTCAGAGTCTCACAAAATCAATGTTCTACAGTACTCTATTGATGTGTTATTTCTCCAATGCATCTTGGCAGGAACAATTCATCTGAGATCCCAAATCCTCTCTAATTAAAACTCTTTCTTGTCTAAAATGTATAATTCAGAGACCAAAGGGGTGGAAAAACCCAAAATATATTACTTGAGTGGAAAGACGGTTCCTAGTGAAGATGGTAACAAGGTTTGGAAATATAGGTTTCCTTGTTCTTGTCACAAAAAATGGAATAGAAGACTTTTTTCAGCTCATACACTACATCCAGTATGTTAAATCATATTAATCAGGCAATCCCAGAAAACTGTGGAAACATCTGGTGAGATGGGCCCTTTAACATCTGGGGTGGTCTTACTTATCCTGCTAGGGGAATGTTTAAATCTCTCCACTGTAAATAATAACGTAAACTCCCCTAGTTTCAGTGTTACCAACTTTCATGATTTATATCACAAGTCATGTGATATTTGGTGTTTTTCTTAAAGGCCTCTTGTAATCACTTAAAGGTGAGAAGTTCAGCTTTCATTATTTAAAACAAGTCAGCTGCCAGCCCACATGGTTGCAGAACAAAGTTTGAAACCATGACCCCTAACGACTCCGTTGACAGAAGGTGAAGAAACAGAACCCCTAATTTATTGGCTTAACTTCTAATGATTTTTAAACCAACCTCATTATCTTGGGGGAAGATGGGGCAAGCTCATGATTTGTGAATGCCTGAGCGTGGTAATACCAGGTCCCTCATGCAAGGCTTGTAAGCAAAGTAGCAGTCTTGGGATAAGAGGGAAGGTCCTCTCATGGACCACTAGCTGATTAAAAGACAGGAAACAAAGGGTAGGAATAAATGGTCAGTTTTCACAATGGAGAGGGGTGAATACTGGGGCCTCCCAAGGATCTGTACTGGGATTAATACTGTTCAAAAATGATCTGGAAAAAAGGGTAAACAGTGAGGTTGACCATGAATTTTGCCTTCCTGCCAGATAAAAGGATCTGGGAGGCCAGAGGTGAATGAAAATAAATAACTGGCTTTTATTAAGAGTGAGAGGTCAACGAAGCCTACTGAGTGCACTGTTTTGCTTATTTTTTAAAACTTAAACACTATTTTAACTAGAAAATACACTGAAAGGTACAGGCCTCTTTTACAGTCTAGACCTAATCACTCTCTATGTATATATAGATATATTACATACACACACATACACACCCCACATTCAAGCTCTCAGTCTACAGCTGTTGTACAGTACTCTCAAACTTTGTCCTACACTGTCACCTTGTGGCAATTTGACAGATTACAACAGCATTCCCCAAAGTCACACTTCACACTGTCTACAGAATAATAAAGTTCCTCCATCACTGAAGGCATGTTATACTAAATTCTGTACATGCAATTGTCAGCAGCTGATGTATGTGTTTAAGACTTCCACTTAATTCATGGGAAAATGATTAAAATAAAAATTGGATTAGTCCATATGCATCATCATTATTATTCTATGTACTCTATCTATATAAAGTCTTATATGGTATCCAGAATTATGATATATATTTCTCTCTCACTAACCTCCAGGCAACATCATTATCAAACAACTTCTGTATATTAAGGCAGTGTTGCCTAGTGGATAGAAACATGGGACTAGACTATAGGTGACCTGGATACAATTTGTGATAGTCTGGCCAGCTGGATGACCTTGAGCAAGTTACTTCCCTGTTGTGTGCATCAATTTACCCATCTGTAAAATGGGGAGAATGATACTGACCTCCTTTGTATAGTTCTTTGAGATCTACTGGTGAAAAGAGCTATGTATTATTAATGATAATAGTGATAAATCATAGATGATATTATCCGAGGTCTCAAAGACTCAGAGAAACTCTGCACCTTAAAGCCTGAAGAAGCTATTTTTTATTTGCTAAAAAATAAATAAAAATACAGGTGTTGGAATTATCAAATCCATCCATATATTGAGGTCAATTTCCATGTATTTGGAAAGTTGCAAAGATAATTCTTGTGTGTAAACATTCCTTATATTTCAAACAAGGAGAGTTTTGCTTCTGTTTTACCTTTAAAAGTGTTTTGTGCGTTTACTTCAGCGCCACATGCTGAGCCAGATCCTACTTCACTTACACAAATGTTGGGGAGGGGGGGGTTTGGAAATGCTGAAAATGTGAAAAACAAACACTTTTCAGGTTTTGGGAGTTTTAGATGAAACCTCCCCAAATTTTGACCATATCCGGAATTAACGTCTGGAAATGCCGGCTTTGTCAGAAAGGTATTTTTTGTAAAAAAACAAACAACAAAACTGTTGCTGTGTGGAATTGACGCCTGTGGAATTTATGGGTGCTGCCTAGTTTTTATTTACGCACCCAGGTTTGGAAACCCTGGCTTTAAATTAACAAACAGGAGCCTTACCCAGTGTTTTATCAACAGAGGACGCGAGTTGCTTTCAACATGTTGCACTAGGGTCCAGACCGGTTGGACTGTCCCACCTTTGGCCAGCAGCCCAGACAGTGCAATCATGTAACCCATCGCCATGCTAGGGATTGTTCATTTCCTGGAGAGGCTACAGACCCAGCTCAGTTTCACTGTTGCGCAATGCAGCAGACGCTAGCAGGGTGGCGGGTAGCAAAAGCCCAGTGGCCTTTGAGCCGCACTTACAATGCTTGAGCGGCAGCAGGGCAGCTCTCCTTAGTTCAAAATACGCTCCAGGCTTCATCAGCCTGAGTGGAGAGGCGAGGAGCAGGGCAAGCAGAGTGGAGTGTAGCTGATAAGAGTGGAGCTCGTAGCAAAACGGTGCTCTTGGACAGTGCAGTATTTTGGTCTATTACTTAGGCCGCTTGGCATGATTTATAAATGGATGCAGTTAGTTTTCCCCCTACACAAATATTGTCCTTTTCCAGATAGACACTGGACTTTTACCTCCCCAGAGGGCAGTGCTTCCAGTGGAACTGAAATTGAACCTGGCTTTTATTAGCTAGTGCTGCTTGCGCACCAGAGCAAAAATAGCAACCACCAAGTCATAAGCTATTCTGTTAAATTTCTCAGCCCATAGATTCCAAGGCCAGAAGGGACCATTGTGCTCATCTCATCTGATCTCCTGCCTAGCGCAGGCCAGAGAACGTCCCCAACATAATTCCTAGGGCAGATCTTTTAGAAAAACATCCCACCTTGATTTAAAAATGGACAGCGACGGAGAATCCGCCACAACCCTTGACAGATTGTTCCAAGGGTTGGTTACTCTCACCGTTAAGAACGTGCACCTGATTTCCAGTCTGAATTTGTCTCACTTCGACATCCAGCCATTGGACTGTTACATTTTTCTAGACTGAAGAGCCCATGATTAAATATTTGTTCCCCCTGTAGGAACTCACAGACTGTAAACAAGTTACCTCTGACCTTCTCTTTGTTAAGCCAAATAGCCTGCTCGAACAACAAAGCGGAGCAGAGGTTCTGGAACTGTGGTCCAGGAACAATTTTTGGGGAGTCACATGATTACTGGTGTCTCCTTCTTTGCAGCTTCTAAAATATATCCCCAGTCAGACTTCACCAGCCAAATGACTGGTGTTGCCACTGGGGTGTTATGTAGTCCTGAATGGAAGAAGGTGGGTTCCTCTGGTTGCAGACGGGAAGGGTGGAGAGTCACAAGAGAATCTATATGGCCTAGACCACATCTTCAGCTGAGCTCCTGAGCTTGAGATTACGGACTCTAACTCATCAGCGATCTAGCCCTTCAGTGCTGAGCATCAGGCCCCCAAATTTGGAAAAACGTTGACTTCCTGGCTAGGCACGTTAGTAACAGTGGTCTGATTTTCAAAGGTGGTGAGCTTTCACAAAAGACCCACTGGAGTCAATGGGAACTGCAGGCTACTCCTTGGTCGTGATCTAGCAAATACTTGAGATCATGCTTCATTTTACACAAGTAGCATAGGCCCTTGAAGTCAACGGCACTACTTGGGTGCACGCGTTGCTGGGTTAGGGCCACGTGCCTCAGTCGGGATTAGGGCGTCTTTCCTATTGACTTCAGGGCATTTTGGATCAGACCCTTAGTGACTAAGCCCTGGTCTACACCGAAGTCGACGTACTTAGATCGACTTACCGTGGTGTTTTCACTGCAGTGAGTCGACTGCTGCCGCTCCCCCATCGACTCTGCCTGCGTCTCTCGCCGAGCTGGAGTACAGGAGTCGACGAGAGAGCGCTTGGGGGTTGATTTATTACGTCTAGACTAGACACGATAAATCGATCCCTGCTGGATCGATTGCTGCCCGCTCATCCGGCGAGTACTGAATACATACCCTAAGTCTGGACCCTTCCAAGTGAGAGAATTTCAGATCAAGATATTTTAAGCCAAACAGACAGAAGAAAATACCCCTCACTCCACTGTACTTTACTTTTCATCGTTTTATTCTTGTATTTGTACAGCTATATTTTACAGAACGTATTAATGCAGTTTAGACACAGCCCAAACCCTGTCTCCCGAGATTGTTCATAACACAAGCATGTAAAATAAGACAAAAAAAAAAAAAAAAAGACCCAAAAAACAAAAAACATTCCCCGATAAACAGTTCTGCCAGAGGACTCCTTTTGCAACATCAGGCTGTACCTTAAAAAGGAAATTGGGCTCATACAGTTCATACATTGAAAACGTCCATTGAAAAGAAAGGCACCGTGCGAACCACATTTTACATATATACAGACTGAAAACAAAACCAAAAAAATTACACTTTATTATTATTTTAAAATTCCTTCTGCAGCTTTGTTGGTTTAATACACTTTTTTTGTAAATTGTAAACCTTCACTTGCAAAAAAATACAAATACACTGATGCATTTAGACAAAATATTTTCTTACTTATACAGATGCAATACTTTAAAATATCTTGTTAAGTGCTCTATCACACTAAAGAGTCTCAAATCAGCGTCTGCCAGCAGACGCTAAATCAAGCCTTTAATGCATTTTATATATTTTTAATATATCTTTAAGGTCTATATATATTTATTTTATATATATATATATATATATATTTATATTTATATATATATTTACAACTCTGCCATAGATTCCTTCACCTTTGGTTAAAAAAGTTAAAGCCCTCTCTTCAATAGTACACAATTCTTTTCTTCTCTTTAAAAGAACACACATTTTGCATACAAAGAGAAAGCAAAAAAACCCCAACAACACAAAAAAATAAACAAAAAAGCCAACTGTTCCCGTAAATCAACATTACATTCCTCATCTTCAGACTGTGAAGGTTAAACACTCCACTGCACAGACATTTTTTATACACATTTAAATCTGAATAAGGTTTTTTTTTATATAGTTTCACATAACTGGGAAAAATAAAAATAAAACCCGTGTAATTTTAAATATTTTTTCCCACCTATCTGCACTATGGGCTTAGAGGCACTCCATCGTGTGATGAAAGTTTTAAAGTGTTACAAGTGTTACAAGTATCCTTTGGATATCTTTCCCCCTCTCCCTCAAACACCTCTTCCTCTCTCTCCCTGCAGAGAAATCCACCTGGCTTTCAGCACGCCTTGGGCAGTTCTGGTGGCAGCTCTGTTGTCGAGACGCGGTATTGCACCTTGGTGTTGGTGATGGCGCCGTGTTTCTGCCGGAGGTGGAGCCGCAGCTGGCTTTTGTGGCGGAAATGCAGGTTACACTTCTCACACTAAAACCGAAAGGATGGGGGAGGCGCTGTTAGCTCGGACGTTTACAGAGCCATATGTAATCTAGCCACATAAATGCCCTCCCAACCCCCACCTGAGTCGCCTCCCAATCATTCATTAATGTGGCCTCACAACATGGCATGGGAGCGTATTTTACAGATGAGCAACTGAGGCGCAGAGAGGCTAAGTGACTTGCCCAAAGCCACGCAAGGCATCTGTGGCAGAGCCAGGATCTGAACCCAGGGCCAGCGCCTGAACCGCCAGCCCACTTCCGCCTCAATTTTAAAATATCATCGTTGCCAAGACGCTAAAGAAAAGACTGACCATCTCCCAGCTAGTCACTTCAAACACAGTGAGTACGATTAATATGAAGCACTTGGCAGGTCTGCAGTGCCTCTGTCTGGGGACTCTAAATCTTGTCCTAATTAAGGATTGCTCCGGACTCACAGCACCCTGGACACCCCCTTTCTTCAGAGAGGGAAAACAGCATCAGCGAGGTTAAGTGACCTGCCTGAGGCCACGCAGCAAGTCAGTGCCAAAGCTAGAAGTAGAGCCCAGGGCTCCCGGCTCGATTGCTTTAGCCTCTAAACCACAGTTCTGCCCCGTGTAAAAGTCAAAGTGGCTTTTTTCTGTCCCTTTCCATCCTAACTATTCCCACCTGCTGAGATTGCACAGGAGATCTTATATAGCAATCTCCCTATGGGCCAGATGGGGGCTCCCAAGACGATGCATGGGAAGGGGGTGCTACATGGTATGGGGTCACTCCAAGCCCCAGTCCCTCTGACTACTAGCATCTCCTCATGGTTAGCTCCAGCTATTTGGATTTGAGGTTAAGCCCCCAGGTTATGGGCCTCGGGGTTCAAAAAGCATCCTGGGCCAAGCTCACCGCTGGGGTAATGCTGTGCAGTTGGTGGTTCACTGGTTAGGGTAATAGCCCTCACTCAATAGAATTATGCCAGGGATGAGTTGAGCCTGGAGAGGACGTTTTGACAAACCTCTCATCTCTAGCGTCTATGATCCTCCGTACAGTAGAGGAGCAATGTCCTTTGTCCTCTACTGTAACATGAGCCGCGGCCCTTCGAAGGAACGGGACCGTCTTCGGTTGGGGAAGGGGAGGGAGAGAAAAGGGGTCAGGGCTGTTCCAAATACAGCTCAGTCCTGGTAAGGATGCACCACAGTGAAGACTGAACTGGTGGTCAGGACTGAGCCATGCCAGGGCGATGCCAGCGGTCAGTGCCAGACCATTTCTCCCCACCATGGTACGTGGCCCTTATGGCTGCTAGGGAGTTCTGGCTCTTGGTCACTAGCACGGATAACATGGGGAGGTCACTTACATGGTACGGTTTCTCTCCGGTGTGGATTCGAAGGTGACTTTTGAGCGTCTGCAGGTGCCGGAAGCGCGTGCCACAGATTTCACAGGGGTAGGGTTTTTCACCAGTGTGGATTAACACGTGAGCTCGGAGATGGGCAACCTGTCGCAGAGGAGACAGTGTCAGAAAACGGGTCCCATAGGCATGCTTGTCACACGCACTTCCCATTCAGACCAAGCTTCCCAAGCCAGTCCTATCAATCCTCATGCTTCAGGGCATTAGCTAGACAACAGCTGGGGTCAGGAGGAAATCCTCCTCCCATCCACTGGCCACGAGAGGAGACACTGGATTGGACTGACCATTCGGTACGGCAGCTCTGATATTAAAGGCAGACTCTAAACCTAATGGATTCTTCTAATAAACCAGCTTCATCAAAAGGAGTTTGAAAAGCTGCCATCTCTATGGACAGAGACTGTAACCACGAGCCCAGTCCTTATGACTCAAGTGACCATCCGAAGGGCCATCTTCCTAGAGTATGGAATCCTAGATCAGACTCCATGGGCATAAGCTAATGAATGTTTGCAGCAAAACCCTTTGAGATCCCAAACGGCTGACAGCACACGGAGAAATGTAAGAGGCACAGATCTGTTTAATTGAAAAACAATGGACTAGCTTCATTGACCTGCCAAGGGTAAAGTTCAAGAGACCTGTATTTGCTCCTCAACAGGCCCTAAGCAAGGAACAGTGCCCCCTTCAGGGCATTTCCCATGTCACAGACATGCAGCAGAGCCCCAGGCCCAGAGCCCATGCTCTGGGCAGGAAGACGCCTCCCACTCTCCAGGGGAATTGTAGCGTATGAAGCGGGATCCCCACCTGGACAAATCTGGCCCCGCAGGTCTCACACTTGTAGGGCTTCTCTCCGGAGTGGATGCGCGTGTGGGTCTTCAGGTTGGCCGGCCGGTTGAACTGCGCTCCGCAGATAGTGCAACGATATGGCTTCTCGCCTGTCACCCCGCCAGAAACAGAGAGACGCCAGGTTAGTGCACAGTGTCCCGAGCTCCCCAAAGCTTCCACTACAGTCACTAAATCGCTATATAGTCCACAAGAGAATGGAAAAGACACGGGCCTCCTAGAAACACCCTGTAAGCGCTGTCCCTGCAAAGCCCAGGGCAGACTCCCTGCTGTGTTCCAATCCCTTTGTTCGGCTTCGCTCCCCCTAGCTGGGAATCACCCAGTGTCTTTGTGATGGGAGTCCCCAGTGGGGATACAGCCATCATAGTCCGGTCCTATGCCAACCTCCCACGGTATGGCATGCTCCAGCTATCCTCAGCTGGCAGGCAGTCCCTTGGGGGACCAGTGCATGTTAGAGCAGTCCTCAGGCTGCTCCAACCTACATGCAGAGCCGGGTTAAGAGTCAGGGAACCTACTGCCTACAACATTTGGGTGCAGCAGACAATCTGCTCACTGGCTGTGTGGCACACCCACTGCACACTGGTATTTTTGGCAGGCAACCCTAGCCAGATGTGACCCTCTCCTCCTTCTCCCAGAAAGTTATTCGAAGAACTACTGTCCGGCTCAGATTGTGAAGCACAGCCCTAGAAATCAGGGCTACCAGGCAAGTCTGTCTGCTTTGCCAGACGGGGATTAACAATTCAGCCCCTCCTAGTCCAGCGACAAGCTGTATCATCCAACTTTATACTGTAGCTGGGTGAGCAAAGCAAAGCAGATGAGATCTGCCTGGCTCCGTTGGTCTCTGAATGGTTTCAAATACGTTTGGTCCAATTGTTGGTCGTTCCTTTGGCAAAGTGAGCAAGGCTGAGAGAGATCGAGGATGGTTCATAGCTATGGAGCCAGTAGTAACTGTGCTCCAAACCATTCAGCCTCAATTATTCCCACCTGCCATCTACACAAAGGGAATCGTCATGGGATCTCTGCCCTCCGTTGCATCCTTGGGATGGATACAGATGGCCTGAAAGGTTCATGGGAGGTTTATTTTTTCCCCCTCCTGCCTTTGTTTTTAAACGAAGAATAGTCTGAACATCAAATCTGCTTTCCCCTGATTTTGCTGGAGGACGTGCTGAGAATCTCCGGGGACGTATATTGTGAGCTCTTGCACCTTACGGCTCCGATCCTGCATGTGTTTAACTATGTGCCGTAAAGTCAGGCCATGTGCAATTCAGCCCAACTGAAGGGGGAGAGAGAGGCTGGGTCTTTAACCCAAACTTCCTTTCCCCGAAGTGTTAGTTGGGCATTGATGTTCTGAGCGTTTACAGAACCAAGCCAACCCCCCCGATCCCTTCCTGTCTCATCTTTCACTGGGCTGGCTTAGACCATTTCATCCGTCCGCCAGTCACCAGGGATTTTGCCAGATTAGATGGCACCCGACTTTCTAATGGAAAAAAACCAACCAGACTATTTGTTTTTGGTAAGAGAACCTCTCTCAGTCTCTTGATCCATCATAAAAAAAGCCCACAGGGCCCATCCCCCGCCCCAAACACTCTGAACGGGACAGCCAATACAGCTCACATGTGGAGAGGGACCCAAATGCTAGGCAACACCTCATAGTCAAGGATCCCAAAGTACTTTGCAGATATTAAGCTTCACAGCCCCCCAGGGAGGAAAACAAGTATTTCCCCATGGATCGCTGAACCACAAAGGGGTTAAGCCATTTCCAAAGAAGCAGAACCCAGGAGTTCGGGCTCCCAGGATGCGGCTGGGACCCTCCCTTATCAGGCGCTGGGGTGCTCTGCCCTTCCCTGCAGGCCCAGTCACAATGACCCAAGTGCAGGGTAGGGATTAGGCCTGCGCGCAAGGCAGAATGAAGCTGTGCCCTGAATCTGCTGCTCTGGCACTCGCGTGCCTTTCAGGACCTGCTTCGACGCATTGCCACGGGCTGGCGCCGGGAGCTGTACCTGTGTGAACGGTTTTGTGGCTGGCTAGGTTTCCCTTGTAGCGGAAGGAGGCCTGGCAACGGTCACACTTGTAGGGCTTATCACTGTGCGCCTGCAGGGAGTGTCTCTTGAGGGAAGCCTCTTCAGAGAACCTACAGTCACACTCATTGCAGAAGAAGGCTCCGTTTTCTGTCGGGGACAGAGAGAGAGAGGGAGGGAGAGGCGGGGAGAATTCATGAGATCAGCAAGTACAGCAGCACACGGGTCATCTCCTGCATGGACCGGGGCTTTTGACAGGGCCAAGGAGCCGATGGGGAGGCAAAGTCAATGTGTCCAAGCTAAAGTCTGTTTCACGAGGGTTCGATGGAGTTGGGGGAAGCAGCCCGGGAGAATGAAATCAGTAGCACTTCCACAGCGTCCGTTACCCTCTCTGTCATACATACACAGCAAAAATCACCCATGGGCCTAGCCAATAAACAAACCAATCCGAGGGAGTGTCTTAGCAAACAGGAAGCAGAAGGTGGGAAGCCGCCTCATGATGGTGGTTTCACTGTGTATGAATTCAGAGTTCTACTCACTGAGGGAACTTGGGTTTTGAGCAGCTTCCATTTTCCCCCCATTGAGTTGGAGGATGGGGACAAACAGATTTTTACAAAACAGGGTTCTGTAAGCCTCTTAAGAATGGCCATATTGGGTCAGACCAAAGGTCCATCTAGTCCAGTCTACTGCCAGTGGCCAGGTGCCCCAGAGGAAATGAACAGAACAGGGAATCATCAAGTGATCCATCCCCTGTCGCCCATTCCCAGCTTCTGGCAAACAGAGGCTAAGGACACCATCCCTGTCCATCCTGGCTAATAGCCATTGATAGACGTATCCTCCATGAACTTATCTAGTTCCTTTTACAGTCTAGCCCTCTTTATCCACAATTGCTCCTCTAGACTGGAGACAGCTCCGAGAACTGATGAGTGAGGCAGATAACATGGCCATGGCCAAGTGTGGGATCATTTCTTTCTGCCTAACTCAGTCCCCCCTGGCAATTTTGAGTGGCTGTGGCATTCTTCACTTCCTGTCTTAAGCTGTTGGGAGACTCTAATTACTCTCAACTAGCCCAAGCTGCCTTGTTAAAAGCAGAAACCAATTCCCATGCACGCTTCATTCAGCTAGTTAGAGGGTTTGGAAAGCACTTTGAGATCCGCTTGGAAAAGAGATGGCCTGAACCATTGAAGTTCAGGTTCAGGATTTGGGTTTAGCCCATTGTAGAGACCGACACCGGCCTGCTAGTCCGGCCGCAGGCTCAAACATGCCCAGAGTTCTGGGGGTGCTGCGGCCGGGCCCCTCTCTCATGTGGTGGAATGGCATTGTGGGAGCATCAGCCCACAGATTCCATGGCGCCCCCCTCTGCCGGCCTGGAAGGGCAAGTGCGGGAGGACGGAGTCTGGACATACCACAACTGGAGTCGGAGTATTCGGAATGGGTTTCGCCCATTTCCTCTCCGAAGGTCGAGCCAGGGGTGTGAAGGCACATCTCAGAATGCTGGGGGGACTGGGAGCCGCAGGTGCTGCATTTTGAGGAATGCAGGTACAGAGGGGACTGCCCCTCGCTGCTCCGAGGGGACCCATCCAGAGATCTGTGGAAGAAGAGCAACGCCCGTTGGAAGGCTTTAGTGACACCAGACCACGGCGCCTCCGTCAGCCCAGGCATAAAGAATACACACGCATTGCTAAGCGGACCCTTAAAGACGCCCTAGTCAGGATCAGGGCCCCATGGGGCATTCAGCAATCACACTTCATTCTTTTATAGTGCCCATCCCACAAGGACCTCAATGCACTTTATAAACATCCCACTTGGGTAGGTAACAGAAGAGTAAACCGAGGCACAAGGTTTAAGTGAATTGGCCATAGCCACAGAGTGAACCAGGACGCCTAGTCCCTAATGTAACCATCAGCCTACGCTGGGTGTGGTTACACATTTGGGAAATGTACATTACTGGCTAGATCCTCAATTAGTATCAGCTGGCGAGGCTCCACTGAACGCTCTGATTTATACCTGCCAAGGAACTGAGGCAGGAGGCTAGTTCACCAATGCTGGGCATCTACCCAAAACATGAATAAAACCTAGCAGCGCTGCAAGGAGTCCTGTCTCCTCCACGGGGATCTGCCTTACCTGTTCACAATGTTGTTGAGCCTGCTTGCTTGTGGGATTGTCGAGTCTTCCCCATTCAAGCTCAGCTTGGTTGGGGACTGGACGTCTAGATTCTCAGGTTCCATGGACTGCTGGCAAGCCGACGTAGACACGTAGGAGCGAGGGGAGAGGGTCCCTGCTTCGTTCTGGTCGGCGCCGTCTTGCTTGGTGCTCTGGTTGAGGTTGTTGAGGACGATGAATTTGTACTTCTTCCAGTTGCAGGCTTTGGGGTCGGTCGGGCTCTTGGTACCCAGAGATCCAGAGCTTTGAGCGATGCGGGCGTTCTTGCTGCTGCTGGACTCAGTTGGCGAGTTGGGTTGGCAGTCTGATTTCTGGGGGCTCTGGGGGCTGATGAGACCCTTTCGGTTCATTGGTGTATTGGTTGGTTCGAAGTGTTGGCTTATCTCGTCTTCCGAAGAGGTCCGCTCTTCTTCTTTGGCCACTTTGTCACAGGCGAAGTAGGGATTGTTTCGGACCGAAGGTGTGACGGGCTTAGGACCAGCGGCTATGCTGTAGTGCATGTCACTTCTGGCCTCTTCGACAGCAGCCTCTTTTGGAGAATAAATGGTGGCATGGCACGTGTTGGCTGAAAGATCAGTGACGGCTCTGGTATAGTCTGTAGGGATTGTCCTGGAGCTGTCACATGGCAGCGTTCTCTCCTTTGGAAAAGGGTTGACCCTCGAGACATCCTGCAGGGGCATCCTCGTCTCTCGCAGCTCGTCGTCCAAGAGGAAACCGTTGACTGGAATGGGGTTGTATCCAGTGTAGGAAAGGGGCGATCCGGACAGGCCACTGTACAAACTGGAGGCAAAGGCCCTCCCATCACAGAGAGGCGTGTTTCGGAGAGGCATGTTGTTCTCGGAGACTTCCCGGCTCCTGTACGCCATCACCTCCGGATGACTCAGCATCCGGCCCGTCAAGAACTCTTCCCTTGGCGTCTTCATTGCGGAGACCATTTCGGCTTCGCTGCATGGAGACAAAAGGAAGGGCGTTACGCTTTATTCCCAGCCTTTGAAACGAGCTGTCAGATGCGTTGGCAATTCCACCCTCTGCCCCACCCCCCCAAAATAGGCTCTCCAACTCAGCCACGGGTGTCTCACCTAGACTTGACAAACCTTCGGCAAGTATCGACGACGTGCTCCATCTGCAGGTAGAGTGCGGTGGCCATGACGGCCATGATGTTGCTTTCCCTCAGGTTGAGGCGGGAGGTGTACATGAAGTCCAGCAGGATGCAGAATCCCTCGGGGTTGATGTCTGGGGCCAGAGTGATGATGTTCAGATTGCACTTTAGCTGGTCGGTGAATATGCTGTAGAAGAGGCCGCTGCAAAGGGGAGAAGGGGTGGGAGGGGAGAGTGAACCCAACGTTCCAAGATTTCAGAAGAAGAGAGGGGGGAAGAGAACTTATTACAGGGGTTCTCCATCGGGACATCATGAACTCTCAACCTCCACCCTTCCTACATTGCGACGCTGGAAGATGGATGGGAGGCCGGCCCCAGCGAGGTCCTGTTATGGAAAAGGTTGAGAACTCTAACCTTAGTTAATTTAAAGACCCTCCGTAGATTTAATCCTCTCACTCCTCCCTATGTCTCCTGCCTCCTCTGATCTAGCATTAAATTCTTCCATTGGTCCCCCAAATTACACCGCTGGGTGCAAGCGCCTTCTCCTCTGCAGCTCCTGCCATCCGGAGCAGCCTCCCTGCATCTCAACTGCTCACCAACTCTCCACCTTCTCCACTTAAATGTCTTTTCTCCCTTGCCTACTTCTCTTAATTCCTCCCTCCCGCCCCGCACTGTCTGTTTTTCCTCCCTCGGTGAGTTATTGAGCTCTGAAGCCGCATGGGAAAACACGGTTTGTGTCAAATGCACACTAAATATTGCACTGTCAGAAGACGTTTATGCAAAATACAAATTGTCGATGATTTGTTTATGCATTTTTCCACGCCAACGGCCTCTCATTTCCTCCACATTAGCGCCACCTGATAAGACGAGGCCCAGTGACAATGCCAGTAGAGGTGGCGGGTGTTTTATTTATAGGGTACAATAGCGAATGGATCTCTCAGTCTGTGGGGAAAGCAGCAAGGGCAAGCTCTGGAAAAGAGGAGATGAAGGGGGGGGAATAGGATTGGGGTCTTCAAATACTTGAAAGGCTGCCATTAAAAAAAAAAAAAAAAAAGTAGAAAAGTTGCTCTCTCTTGCCAAAAAGGGCAGGGCATGAGGCAACGGGTTCAAACTACAGCACAGCAGAGTTAGATTAAATCTCAGGAAAAACCTCCTAAGGGTAAGAACAGGAGGACAATGGAACAGACGCCCAGGGAAGCTGTGGAATCTTTCACTGTAGGGTTTCAAAAGGAGGCTGGATCGCCATCTGTCTTGAATGGTTTAACCACAACAAATCCTGCATCTTGGCAGGGATTAGACTAGATGACTCTTGCGGTCCCTTCTCACCCTATGGTTCTATCATTTCAAAGGAGCAATAATACTACACTTTTAAAATTCATTGAGATGTAGCCCTTGACCTCTGAGGCGATAACCAAAGCCACCAGAGCCGGGTGACTCTAGAGATGGGTGCACAGAGTCTCTAGATCTAAATACTGCTATCTTCCCCAAGGTCGGAGAGGGTTTTGGTTTGGATGATCCCGTGCAATGCTGCATTGCACAAAACACACTTTTAGCTGCACATCGGTATGCAAACCAGCTAAACCAAAGAGTTGAGCATGACGGACTCGAGTCCCTGCCAAGCATCTGCTACTCATGGATGTGAACACAGGGCTCGGAAAGGCAGAGCTGGACCCTGGGAAGTCAGACGTGCTATTTATCTAATGGAACAGTGTGTGCGCACAAAGGAAGGAAAGGGGGCTTGGCGGGGGCGGGGGCAGAAAGCTACTGTGTCATTAGCCCCTCCTCACCTGCAGGCCATGAGGACAGTTTTGTGGGCTCTGAACTGTTCCCGGTTCACGATGATAACAACATCGGTGAGGATATCCCGGCTCCGAAGGCGGTTGAGATTGAGAAGTACGTCACTTGCGTGGCGGGTGAACTGGATGCAGCTGTCTGCCGGAGAGGCCATCTCGACTCTGCCTGAAAAAGAGAGAAGAAAAATAGGACCATGAAGAGACTCAGAAAGCAACAAAGCAGGGCCAAGAGGCTGCTATTGGTCTACTCCAGCAGGGGCTACCCTGCAAGGCAGTGTTTGCTTAGGACAGCAACAGACCCTCAGCTAGAGAAGAAATAATAATCTAGGACGCAACCACATTTCAGCTTCCATCTGTACTGGCCATGAGCACCAGATTGTTCTGCTAAATGTTCCAAAAATGGGGCAAGAACTGGAGGGGCTTCAGCAGGAGTCCCATCCTCCTAGCTGATAGGGGACCACAACAGGACCTTCCTGGGGAATAGGTGGGCAAGGTATATCACACCCCAGGCCTGCTCCCACTGTGGCCAAGCCAGCAGGAACTGTCCTTAGCTCAGCTCCATTGGAAGCTGCTCTCTGAAGATCTCAGAGGAAGAGCAGACAAAGCAAATCAAACCCTGGACGCTACGCCGCAGTAGTTATTAGATTACACACTTTATGGTTTGGTCCCGCAGCTCTGATACGTGCATCATTCCCATGGACGTCAGGGCAGCCAAACTACAGAATCCAGCCATGGAAATTAGAGCTAGTCATAAAGATCCCATACAAAGCTACAGGCGTTCAGCGCTTCTGAAAATCCAGCCCTAAGGGTCTCAAGTTGGGCATCCAAAGATCAGTGGCTACTTCGGAAGATAATTTGCCCAGGGTCACAAATCAGTGGCTGCATCAGGAACAGAAAACCCAAGTCTCCCGATACCCAATTCCCTAGAATCTAGATCACCAAGGATTCTTAATTCCACAACTCTATTCCTCTTCCCTCGCCAGTTCTTCCAAAACACATGTTCTCTTTGATCAAAGTTGGAGGGTCTGCCCCAGCCCTTTCCCAAGAAGCTACCATCCAGCACCTGAAATTCCACACTGGAATTTGAATCTTAAATGCCAAATTCCTCAATGACAGGATTAGTTCCAGCCACGGTTCCTCTGCCGGTGGTGGGATATGAATGTGTAATTTTGTTCAGAGCAGCCACTCTCCTGAATACAGATTCTGGCTGGGCCTAATGAAACATTTCATTCAACACATTTAAAAAGGCATGAAATTAAATTTACATACCCAATGCCTCAATTCACAGCCCAAAAGTTTCTTTCAAACCTACAAAGCAAGCACAAGAAAACAAACACCAGATTAGTTCAGAAATGTAAGTGGGCTGTGGTAGGATGCAAGCTTGTTGTTTTGATGTAACATCAGCAGGATGCGAGCTGAAGCTAATAGTACTTCCACTCTCCAATAAAGTTAATTTGTTTCTCCCAGTACAGTATGTTCTTATTGCAACCACAGGCTTTGGGAATCTAATCAGAGACTCTTCCACACCCTCTACCCCAAACCATGGGTGTATGCCAAAGAGCCTTTCATATCTATGAGTCAGGGACTCGAGGGTAGCTGGGGAGGGTACAGGAGGAGTCAAACAAGAATTCATTTACCACTTCTTTTAGAGATGCCTCTCCCCTTCCACAATATTCCCACTTCTTTCTTCTCATTGCATCACACAGGGCTGCAAGACTCTCTCCCCTCCCCTCTTTCATTTTCCCCAGAAACTAAAAAGGGGCCAGGAATCATTCTCCTTAGTAGCCACCATTCTTCTGAAGATTTCAAAGCACTTTGGAAATATGAAACACTAGAAATTGCTAAAGATTGGGAAACTGAGGCACTGAGAGGTTAAGTAACTTGATCGAGGTCACACCGCAAGTCAGTGGCAAAGCTAGAACCAGAACTAGTCCCTTCTCTGAATGCCAGAAGATGCTCATTGTCTCCACCTGCTGGCTTTGGGGAGTTAATACAGTTGGGACAGAAGAATTTCTCCTTTCCATTCCATGCTAAGAGAATTTTATTTTTCTTCTTACCTACATGAGGACAAATACTCCCCCTCCCCCCATAGTTGGTTGTTACATTTAAAAGAGGGGGAAAGAGCATCATAACTGTTATTTGGCTTTTCAGATAGAACCATAATCCTTTCCATGCCCACAAAGATGTATACCCAGAGATTTATGGGGCCTGGGGAGGAAGAGGAATTAGTATGATTTTTAATATGCTAAGACAAATGCATGGCATTAAAATCCATTTCATACACTCAAATGACGTGAGTTTTCAGAGCGCCTCCGAGTCTCCCTATCTTGAAACTCAAAAAAGGTGACTCATTTCCCAAATACTGCAGACTCTGACCTTTTTTGCATAGCCCTCTGTGCCAACCACTTTCAATGTTCACACAAAAGCCAAGAGATTTACAGATTGTGCTAGCAACTGGCCTAGCTTCCAAGTTCCCACCCAGTGGAATGTGTAAGTGATGTACAACCGGGTCAGAGTCTGAGCTCAGTCATTTCAGTGAAAATGCCAGGCACATCTACAAGCTACTGGAGTTGTCCCGGAGATCAGAACAGGGCCCACTTCTAGGCTACGACATGGGTCTGAGAATTACAAAGCTCACCATGAACTCCATCCCGTTCCACGGAATGCAAGCAGTTCCCGCAACGGTAGAATTCTTTTACAGGGATGCGGCAGGGGACAACCTGCCCTGGGCGCTACCTGGTCCTTTGTACCATCCTGCTGCTGCCCTCTAGCACATCCACAGCACACATCCAGTCTCGCTGCCCAGCCCAGCCTTGGTCCACACGGTGCCCCTCTGCAAACCCACTGCTGTCCTGCCACAGAAAGCAGACCAATCTGGGCTCCTGCCAGCCAAGGGGCCTTTTCCAACAAGGGTCCCTCGCATTGCGTTGCGCAGCAAGGTCTGCCTTCAGTCTGCTGCTGGGATTGAGAAAGAGGAAGGCGCTCCTCCCCCCTCCCCAGACACACCCTTGACCCACCCACCCCATATTAATCAAGCCAGGTGCAAATGAGTCCCCCCACCCCATACAGTTTGGCCTTTGCACCCACCTGATCATAAGAGGGCGCAGTTCAGCAACAATAAAGATAGAGACTGTCAAGATTTGATGGCTGATAGTGGGGAGGTGGGGGGACGACGACGGGAATTCCGATATGAAAAATCCACCCCCCCCCCCACCCAATTTCCCACGCCCCGGGGTTCACCCCCCCAAAGGCCCCTTTTTCTCCACGTGGGGGGGGGGGGGGGGGGGGGGCCCCTTCCTCAAAAACCCCCCCCCCCCCCCGGTCACCCTCTAGCCCTGCTCATGGAAGGGGGGGGGGAAACCCAGGCGCCACCCCCCCCCCCGAGACCTCCCCCGAAGCTTCTCTTTCCCACGGTACCTTGCCGCCAGCTGCCGGCCCCAGCCCCGCCGGTGCGGTGTGAGCGCCGCGTTTAGCCGGGGAGGAAATGCGCCCCCATGGCCGGCGGGCGCCGGGGAAGGGCACCGCGCTGTCATTCCGGGAACGCGCCGGGCTCCGGCTCTCGGCAGCCCCGTTCTAGGAAGCCAGGCGGGAGCCGAGCCCGGGGCATGGCGAGCCCGGGGAGCCCGCCCCCTCTGCGGGCCAGGCTGCAGCCCTTTGCAACACGACCGGGGGGGCTGGAGCCCAGAGCCCCGCGTGGGAGCGCCCCCCTTTCCAACCCGCCCGGCTCCCCCACGTGTGCAAGGGGGCTGGAGACAGGAGAAGTGCTGGGGGGGGGGTCCTGCCGCCTAGGGGTCCGGGCAGCTCCCCGCCCTGCACCCTCCCTGCACGTCCTTGGCAGGAGGCGGGTGGATCCCATCCAGCTGCAAACAAATCCACCCAACACCGGGGAATGCAGCGGTCCCTCGCCCCCCGCCGGCAGCGGCTCGCCCCATCTCCCCCACGCCGGGAGACGCTCTGCCAGCCAGGGCGGGCGGATCCCGCGGGGCCCCTTTGCCCGCTAGGCGGCGCTCCGCCACCAGGCAGTGAAGAGCCCCCCCCGACTGGATACATACTGTCAGCAGGAGAGACAGCTGCAGGGGTCCCTGCCACGGGGCTTGGTTTATTTTCTGGGGGCAAGTGACCCACAGCAGGAACCTCAGGGTGTGTCATCCCCTTCGCCCCTGCCCGAGAAGCAGAGCCCAGCGGGCACCGCCGGGGTCCCCAGTCTAGAGGGAAAGTCACCTGTGGTGAGAGGCTGCTCCGGTCACAGGGACCTCCTTGCAAGCTCCCTGGCTCGGAGAAGCGTTCATTGGTTACAGAATGGCATGAGACCAGGGGGTTGTAAGAGGCCGTCAGAGCAGGATTTTATTAATTTAGTAGCCTCCTGGGGCCAGGCCAACAACTGGTTTGATTAATATGAAAACTAGAGAGAGAGAGAGAGAGAGAGAGAGAGAGAGAAAAGCTCAAAGACTTAAATACTGTGTCAGCGTAAATCAAAGAAGCTTTAGCCACTCTTCCCCATCCCTTGTTCCCTCTGGCGACTCGGTCACTAGCAGCGTATTCAGCATTCTGCACTGCCAGGCTGGTCTAATTTCCTGCCAGCAAACAAATGTTTCTAGGAAATGCAATATATTACAAGGATGGCTTTATGATCAGCATTTGTAACCAGGAAAACTGCACCTGTCCTCTGGCACTGCAAGGTGTTCCAGCGAATTTTAATGTCTTCCTTGGAAGAAGATTTTAAAGGGGTTGCACTTTTGAATGCTTGGAAATGGCCCAGTTTCTAGTCTGCACATTACTTTACTCTTCATTTAAAAATAAAGGGGGGGGGGGAGAGAATACCATTTCAAAATCCTATTGATCTTGCCAAAATCTTGCTTAGCATTAATGAAGATGTAAAGCCAATAAGCGTCCTTGGAAAGCGCTGAGTCAACCTTTTCTCAGGGCTTCCCAATACATAAGAAAGTCCACACATTAATTTTTAAAATGAATACAGAAATGTTATTTCCATGGAAGTCAATGGAGTGACGCCAGGGGAAGTGTGGCCCATTATCTCAAATATCAGGTACTGTTTAAAGTAGCTTAAAAGAATACATCATCCTAACTGCAAGTTTGGAGTGTGGACACACACTCAGGTATACTCCAGCTCAGACTCGGCAAATAAATTTAGCCCACATAGCTGCTCCCAGTGGCCATTAGCACACACTACATTTTTTAAAATAGCACAGCATGGTGGATTTGGGAATTAGCCAGGTAAGTTATCCTACAGAATGGCCAGGCCTGTGACTCCGGGAGAAAGGTCTCTCCTCTACAAACAGTTCTACAGTGCATTAGTCAATAGCTCCCTCTGTAGTGAGTAAAATTCAGGTCTTCATTGTGTCTGACTGATAATAAATGTAATTGGAGGTGAAAAGACTAGCCTATAACACAGGGATGAGGGAGAAAGCCAGCCACTATTTCCCTCCCCCCTTATAAATAAAATTTCCACATGGAAGTTACTGTTTTTTCTGTAATTCTACTAATCACAAGAATTGTTTAAAAATAAATCTAGTACAAAAATATGGGAGTTCTTCATAGGGGAGATTCTTGTTTATAGACCCTGTACTTCACTATAAGTCTGAATGAAAGGTTAAAAGGAGGAACAGGAGTACTTGTGGCACCACAAGTGGGCTTAGTCCACGAAAGCTTATGCTCTAATAAATTTGTTAGTCTCTAAGGTGCCACAAGTACTCCTGTTCCTCCTTTTTGCGGATACAGACTAACACGGCTGCTACTCTGAAACCTGTTAAAAGGAGGGACTCAGTCAAGTCAAATTTCCCCCAAAATGAGTTTTTAAACAAACTTTTCCAAAATGTAGGACCCACTATTTTTTAAAGTTCCAACTAAAATTGTAAACACTGCCCCAGGCAGTGTTTGCATCCAAAATATTGCAGCACTAGAAGCTGAAACTGACTTTACCTTGATTTTTTTTTGTTCAAGAGGAGAAATATTAACTTGGCTATTTAAATTACTTTAATCTTGCTCATCTAAAGTCTTTGTAGCACATTAAGAAAATGTTGCTTGAAATAGGATTTAAAGAAACAACAACTTGGCATTATCATAATTAAGTTTTGCCACCTGCATTTACATTGGTGTTTGTCAATGTGTTATCCAATATAGTATATTTCTTAAGACTTCCTTATAAATAAATAGGTTGCTGCCATGTGGGGAGACTGAAACCTTTTTTAAATGAATGCATAATTCTGCAATACAAGACAACCTGTATTAGACAATGATTCAGGAACAGCAGATGAACACCACAAATAGGAAATATTTTAACATGTGATTTCATGAAAACATTCAGACAGAGCTCCACATGTAAGTATCAATAACATTTTAATATGTACTTGGTTGTTTTCAGTTAGGCTAGTCAATTTCTGTGGCACTAGATGCGTCTCTGTATTCTTCATTGCTGACTTTTAGCTAGCTAGCAATTTTTTTTTGAAGAACTGTATTCAACATGTTTTTGATTTCCCAAGCTTGAAAGGTTAGCTGCAACCAGTCACCAAAAGGAATTTTAAAAACAAACCACTAGATGGTACCCTTTAGCTTTGTTGTAGAGATCTACTATTTCCCTTGGAAAATAAAACCCCACAGCTAAGGCTGGAAAACATATAATTTTGTCCATGTAATTCTGTTTCTCTTAAAACACGTCTGAGCAACATTATTATTTTTTACAAGCTTTTTCATCCTTGCTTTTCACAACTTAAATGTTTCTGCTAGGCTTATTTTAGACTCAGACTGAAGTCTTAAGTCCTCACTATCCAGCATTTAGACTAGCTGGGAACACTAGCAATTAAAAAAAGAGTAATACATGCTTTTGACTTGTTTTTTGAGAATCAAATCTCATTCAGAGTTCCTTCTCTTTAGGATAATAAATAACCAATGAAATACCATTTCTTCTCTGATTATTGACTCAGACAGTCAAAACAGAGGGTGGGAGGTGGGGGAAAATGGATTTGAAACAGATCCCAAGAGATCTTTGATCTATTTTGCCCCTCAACATTGAGGATTTCCCTAGAAATGGAGTCTATTCTTCTTGGAACAATGAAAATCCATTCTTCTGGAAGATCCTTACACAGCCTTTGAATATTTTAAATCACTGATTACTTGACAAAGACAGAAAAATTGAGGGCTTTTTTAAAAATGATGGATTGCTGGTTTAAAACACACAGTTGTAATGCAAACTGCAGTTCTTGCCCCATGAGAAAAAGTTTTGCCTTAAAATATTTTTGAAGGGATTTCCTAGCTGTAAAACAAGCCCTTAAGGCCTGCTGGAAGGAAGTCTGTATTTATTCTGAAAGCACTTATCCCATAAGCCTTTAATACAATATTGTGAATAATCATTACATTTAAAAACCTCAGGACAAGAAGCAAGATGGGTCTGATGACAGACTCAAGGCCCAGTCCTGGAGTCAGGAGTCAAGTAAAACCATCTTCTGGAGTCAATGAGAATTTTGCACCAGTTAGAGGCTGCAGGTCCTTTTCTGCTTATCAGTGTAGATCTCCATTCCCAAGCCAGGTTAGTGCTGACCTTGCATCCAGTGAAGTCAATGGCAAAACTCTCATGGATACGGGCTTTTTTTTTTTTTTGGTACTTGATTTTTAAATCAAATCAGATTTACCTGGTGTATAAACATAGCCAGATCCTGGGTTGGATGCCTTTAAAAGCCAGATTCAAAGAGGGACGAGAAGCCACAAATTTGAAAAAAAACTGTAGGATGTTTTTATTTCCCTACTCTTCCTTCTAGGCTATCAAGGCTATTTCATAATATTTCAAAATATTGTGACAACAAACCAAACCCCAGACACATCCAGAAGGCGATTCCCTTTCAAACAGAGCGAGGTCGCTGCTACTCCACACACCATTACTTAAACCACTAAGTTTTCACAACAAAGTTTCTCCCCCTTTGGGGTGGGGGAGGGGAAGTATTTTGACATCAAGTCACATCTGTCATTTACACAACAAACTAACTGGAACTCTCCAATACAAAGCAATCACACAGACTGTACAGATCACTTTTTCCTATTCCTCCCCCCCCCCCCAAGCAGAAGCAATTTGCTTGGACACATTCCTATGGAGGAGGCACTCCTGCCATTTAAAAAAAAAAAAAACCTTAAAGAAATTAACAAGGTTAGGTGTGAGGAAAATGAACCCTTGGCTCTGTTGGCACTGGAGTTTGATTGACTTTCTCCCCCTGCTTGTCCTTGTAGAGAAATACAGAGGGGTTTTCACCACCCTGCTCACCTCATGAGTTTTAAAAACTCATCAGCAACCCCTTGACATGATCCCATATGTCAACAGGGATCGGATTTCAACCCTGGCTGGCTGAAGTAGAGATTTCTAAAGAGTCACCCCCCTCCTTTCTCCTCCTCCCCCCCATAAAGTTTGATACTTTGCACCTTGCATGGGGGGGGGGGGGGTGCGTGCACTTTTGCAAAGCTCTGAGATTTCCAATCCCCCCCCTTCCTTTTTCAAACAAACCCGCCGGCTTCTCTTTGCTGGTTGCTACCTCCAGGAATAGCGTGTGGAAAGGGGCCAGCTGGGACTGCAGGTTTACGAGCGCCTGTCTCCACGCCAAGCGCGATGTGGTGTGTGTGTGTACGTACGTACACACACACACACACACCCCACTGGCGCTGCAACCAGCAACCCTGCTCCGGAGCCATCCGCGGATCGTGTTTGCATTCCGCAGCAGCCCGTGTCCTGGGCGTTTTGAGGACTTTAGCTGCACTCAAGGAGACCATAAACTAATTGGAAATCCATTAAAAGATTACACGGGTTTCCTGTAGGACGCTCGCCCTCTGGGACACGAGCCCTGGGAGGTTTCGCTCCCTTTCCACCTGAGTCTCGAGCCCAGAATTATTTCGTCGACGCTGGTTTGATGGACTTCCTCCTCCCCCCCCCCCCCCACCCCCCGCCCCAAGCTGGTGATCATCCAAATCTTTTACAGAGATAGTAATTCAGTAGCCAGGGGTTTAAGTTTCCTTAAAGCACTTATGTCTTGGTCAAAAATGCTTTTATTTCTCTGTCAACAACAAAAATCAAACCCAGGATGGATGAATTATTCTATGAAATACAAACGTGTTTCCTAAATAATGACTAAAAAAAAAAAAAAAGGCAAAACACGGACGTGGTCAGCTCAGGCAGGTAAGAGTTAGTCGATCCAAGCAACAGTCGCTTCGCACAAGGACTTTGGGATCCCCCTCAAAATCTCCCGCGAGTCTTATCCAGCAATCACGACTTTTTGATCGCTTGGGTTGGCAGGACTAGAGACAGCCACCGGTTGCAGAATTCACTAGCCCTTTTGCAAAGTCATCTATTTGCATTGGATTGGGGGGAGAGAAAAAACAAACACACACACCACCACCACACACGCAACCAAGTTGTGTTGTCGCCTCCCTTAGCGCAAGCCAGAAATAAAATCGGGAGTGTTTGTGCCCCGCCGTTCCTGCCCTCTGCAGTCACCCTGTCTAGTCTGAATCCTGGTGCATGTGCCTTTGATTATCAGCCCCACGGATGTTGCACCGTGGAGAAAAAAAAAAAAAACCAAAACAAAAGGAAAAAAAATACACAACAACAATGCAGCCATTGGGAAACAGCCTTAAATCACGCAGCGCCCAAAACACCACAACATGTACTGCCACCTCCCCCCCACCCCAAGCGATCTCGCTCCCACCGTCCTGTCAACACCTCCCCATCGCCCCGAAGACCCCACATCCAGATGCGGCTGCAGGTGCAGAGCCCCCTGCCCCCCGGAGGAAGGTTCTTCCCCAACCAAGACAGTGGATGCTAACATGTTTCCAATGCAAAAACAACACCACCACAAATCGCCTGTCCACAAACACACACACACACACTTCAAGCCCAACGGGGGTGGTCAACCAACGGCAGGGGGGCGAGGCCGTGGGGCCGCTGCAAAGCGGCCGAGTTTGCTGGGAACATTTGTTGTTGCAAATCTCTGCTCGCTGCCCGCTGTCACTGACTCGGCTCGGGGAGGCTGGTGGTGGCCGGGCGCCAGGCGAGGGAAGCCTCAGCCAAGAAAGGCGAGGGAAAGCAGCCGCCCGGGCAGCGAGACTCCGCTCCCTGTCCGGAGGGGCAGGGGAAAGGCAGCCCGAGGGGAGGCAGGAGCAGGAAACGCAGCCGGCCCTGAGCAAGCCACCAAATCCTCCTCCTCCTCGTCCCCCCGGCTCGGCGCAGGAGCCCGCCGAGACCCTGCGCGCAGAGCCGAGCCTGCGCTCGCCGCCTGTCCCCCTCCAGCCAACAGCCCGGGCTCGCTCCGCTCCCCCACCCCAAATAAAAACCACGCGAGGCCCCTCGCCCCGAACACCTGCCACGCGCGAGCGGGAGGGAGGGCGGGCGGGCACGGGGATGGGGAGAGAGGCGCCCGGGAGCCAAGGGACAGAGGCGCCTGCTGGCAACCTCCAGCCCCGGCAGCATTAAAGGGTAAAAACGCAGCGGCGGCGGCACTAGAAGCGGCAGCGGCGGCGGCAGCAATCACCTGGTCTCCGGGCTTTCCTAGAAACTCCTTGCATCACCACTTCTAAGAACCCCCGTTCTAAGAATCAACACAGCTCGATTCTCGGAATTTGAGCTGCCGACTCTACCACTGCGCCCAGCCCAGGGGAGGCCACCGGCCACCCCGCTACCTCCCCCCTCGCTCCTCCCCAAGCCGCCCTGCCCGCCCCCTGCCGCCCGCCGCCGGGAGCCCCGGGGAGCCTTCCCGGCCGGGCCCCCCACCGGCCGCGGCGCCACGAGCGGGGGCTTGCAGCCGGGGCCGGGGGGCTCCCCCCGCGGCCAGTGGTAGGCGCCGGGCTCCGGAGTCACGTGGCCGCCTGCCTTCTGTGACGTCGGGGCGGCTTCAATGTTGCAGAGTTCGGCCCCTGGAATTCTGAGAACTAATTTGCTATTCGGTGACATAAGAGAGATCCGGGGCTGAGGCCACCCCGTTCTCGGTCGTGAAAGCCCCACAAACACCGCCGGCCTCCTCGCAACACACCAGATCCCCCCCCCACCCCCCCAGCAAAAGGCTGTGCAATGTAGGGACCTAGGAAAGGGAGGGGGGGTGAGGTTTTCATAACGCAGGAGGAGAGGGGGGAAAAACCCGAATAAAAAATGCAGGAGGAGGAGGCAGACAGAGTCTCAGGCAGTCAGGAGGGAGGCGAGGCACAGGATTGTTTAACGTTATTTTTGCATCTGCTTGAGCAAGTTTCGCCTTTAAAAAGATCCCGGGATCGTGCTACCTTGGACTCTTTTAAAAAAATAATGATCCATCTTTTATAGAGAGAGAGATTTGTATTCTGTCCGCCTCTTTTTGCCTCTCATGATCGTACAAGGGATTTACTTTTGATGAAAGAAGCTTATTTTTTTTTCCCCAGGCAGATCTGTTTTTTAATGATGTTTTTGGCATGGCTTTTTCAATGTGAGGAATATCCTTGCTTTTGCAAAGAAATATACTCAAAGGATTCTGTTTTCGTTTGGTCCTTCTTCCCCCCCTCCCTTCCCTTTCCAGGACTCTGAAGTGGTGGGTTGATTCTTCGCAGTTGTTGTCATTGTTGCTGATTCTTTCGAAATAGATTGTAAACAGTGTGTCAATAGATCGCTGCCTCTGTGTTGTAAATGTCTAGCTACGGTAGTGTGCACTTGTTTTGGTTATTTTTGTTGTTTAAAGTCGCTGTAGACTGTTTGTGTCAGGAGGGAACAGTGAAGGCCTGCTTTTGCCATTGGGGGAGACTTCAGCCAGCCGTGAAAACGTAAAGACCTTCCGAATCGATGTTACTGGTGTGTGTGGTGGGTAGTGCGGCGGGGGAGGGGGCAGGGGCAGATTGCAAACGTATTATTATGTGGACCCTCTAGTCATATATATAAGCAAATGTATTGCATATTTATTTTCACCGTTCATCCACTCAGGCCTGGTCTGAGTGGGTACATGTCAGCTGATTTCTATTGCAATTATTTATTTTTTCCCAAATCATTTTGAGGTAAAAGGAGCCACTATTTCTGGTGGCTGCTTTCCACAGAACAGAGGGGAAGGGGTGGACGGCCGTAGGTGTGTCTGAGTGATGGTATTTCATGTTTATAACAATTCATAGAAATTTGTTCACGAGAATAACCATCACAGGGTCACTGTGCCCTAGCTCCCGCTAATGCAATTGCTTAGAGCAACTTATTAAATTACAAATGAATTCCGCAAAGGCTGCAACCCTAATACAAAGATATTATTGTACATTCTTTGCTGCATTTTTTATTTTGCAGCAAAGTTCCTGAACCGAAATGCTCAGATCTGCTTTAAAGTAGAAAAAAGAAGGAGAGCCTAATACTACATGTCTAACATTTAAAATAGCCCAGTAGCAAGTCAGGTCTCATACTAAGACACTTGAGATGATACAGACATGCTTTAAAGACGTCTTCCCTGTAGTTAAAAAGTAATATATAATTCAACGTGAACAAGCATAGCTTTACTTAGATTGTAAGATCTCAGGGACAGGGAAGATGCATTTATCTGCATTTATCTTGTTTATCTGTGTTTGCAAAGAGCAGTGTAAACAAATGGTGCTATATAAATGGACTTAATAACAAATAATATAGTGATGATAATAACTAGGCTTTTGTTCCCCTACTAGATGGAATTTATGAAGAAAATCTCTGTTCTGTTTGTCCCTCTCTGCAGTCTGATCTTTTGTTCTGCATGTATTGATCGGCTGGCTGAATGCAATGTTTGCAGAAAGTTAGGAAGGAGCTAAAAAAAAAAAGTCCTAAGATTGAAGATTTATCATGATCGCTGTTCCAACTGGCATTTTACAGAGTTGAAATCTTGTCATGCATTTATGCTGCCAAATGTAGGGTTGCATCAGAGTTTCCATTATCAGCCCCCTGTTTACAAGGAATTATAAATCAGCTATGAGCATTCCCTTTGGGCTGGGAACTTGGTATATAGGTTCTTAGCCTGGAAGCAAATACTAGATTTTATTAATTTTTCCTGGGTGTCCCGTATTCTCTCCCTCCTCTCCATTTCGCCCTTGCCTTCTCGTGGTTCCCCTTCACCCCCACCCAGTTAGTGTACCTTGGACATGCATTCCTTGTGCACTGAACCCCCCCCCCCCCATTAAATTTCCATGAAGCTTCTTCCCCATACTCTGAAATGGGAGTTTTGAATACATAGGGGCATAGGAAAGGCAACATCGAATACCCTTCAAATCCCATGGGTGCCACTCCTACATTGGCCAGAGGGGTCACCGCAGAGTAAGTCCGCCCTTGCTGTCTTGTACTGGAGTCCCTTTGCTTTCTTCACAGCACATCTAGCCCCTGCTGGGCCTGGGAGTGAGGTCAGAATTCCAGGCCAGGTTTTTAGCCACATCTTGCAAAACGGCAAGGAAGTTTACTAATGTTGACTATATGATGTCATTCCTGTAGCGCAAAAACTGGCTGCTTTTTAAGATGAAATTGGCCCTTGAAGGGGGAAGTTAACTGGAAAATAGGCAGGGAGTGGAGTGGATATAAAAACATGTAAACAACCAAGTTGTTAACATTGATCTGGTATGCACATGCTTTAATTTCTTGCATAATCTGGATTCAGATCTGATGCATGCAACCCTCCGTTCCCCCCATATTTCCTTTTTGGTCCTTACACACATATAAGGACTGTAGGAGCAGTCCTCACTATATCAACCTACATATTTTGTCCATACTCCACATCAATACAATACTAAACATTAGATTCACATGAAGGACCAGGACAGCTCCTTTTGCAGTGTGTCAGATCAGTCAGACCTAGGTTTCAAACCAGTGATGAAGACATGGACACCCATCAGATTGGTACCACTGCTTCTGATACAGGCTATAATTGATTATATTAACCCTAGTATTCTAGTCAAAATTGCAATGGAGGTAATTCTGCCTACTTAAAAACCCTCCTATGGTTGGGAAAAGTTTATTCTTCACTTTCCCCTCCTGCAGAAGTGCACAGCAGTTTTGCAGATGTAGTAGAACTGGTGAGTTACTAGACACCTGAGAGGCATGTCACAAGTGCCTTGGTTGTTTTCCCTTTCTAAACCACTTTGGGATGAAAAGCACCACATACATGTAAATGATTATTAATAATAATACTCACCCCTCTACAATTACAATTCTAAATTTAAGGCCATAGGAGTTGGGTATATTGATCAAGGATGGTAGATGGCCCTTAATACGGAATTAGTCAGTCCTGCTGGGATATAGAATATGTTTTGATATGCAAGTATTTCATGTTCTCAGGTAGGCAACACATTTAAGAAGGAGGGCTTGATCTTTTGATAAATATATATTTTTAAATAAATCTCAATTTAAAATTATTTTCATTTTTTTTAAAGTACTCCCTTCAGACAATAAATCCTACCTACCTAAATACAGACAGAACCACCAAGTCTTTAAAAAAAAAGGGCCAGAGACAGAAAAGTGACCCTTAAGAAAGAACACTCCATCTTTGACACCTTTCCTATGGCAGTTACAGTCGGATTGTCAGCTGAGCTGTGGAAATCCAGCCTTTGTGTCATAACATAACATTATTTAAAGGCAGTTTTGTGCATGTGATTTTATAAAATAAGGATGGATTGCACACTGCATAGAGCAGTGTATTCCCTGATTCAATTGCATTATCTTGTTTTCTAATCTAACCTACTTTTCTGTCCGAGGTTGGTGCTTTGCAGGAACCTGTCTTCGGTGCAATCTGTGAGCCCTTTTGTGGGTGTCTGATTTCTGTAACATGTTTTGGTTTCCAGTATGAATGTAACATTGAAAGAATATCATGACACTACTCTAGGTGTATGCGATCTTATCTACCTGACATTTAGTTTTTTAACCGTCCATTCCCTTGATTTGCATAAAATCACACAGTCATAATTTTTTGGCATCATCATAACAAACTACTCGAGATTACCAGCTTGCTTTTGCTCGCTGCCTGTCAGCATGAATGCATGTTTTCCCCTTTTCTTTGCATCTGGACTAGGAGCTTTCTGGATCTATTAACGTAGCACTTTCAAAAGGATGAGCACTTCTGCCATCATGTCTGTGACAACAGAAAAGCTCTTTAATAAGTGTCATGGTTTAACTTCCAAACCAAACAGCCCAACACACCAGGTTCTTGCATCTCATTCTGTTTTAGTTTATTGTTTTAAATATAGATCTCTTTGTTTTTATTTACACGGAAAACCCACAGAACACTCTGTCTGATCCCAGAAGACTTGCCCTGCGACTGCTGTGTTCATTACAAAACAATCCTGCAATTAAAATAAACTCCAAGAGCTAAACAAACTGCCCCTGTTGCTGATCATTTGTTAAGTTCAGCTCCTTCTGCCTAAAACAATTTTTCCCCGCAGCCCTGGTATCAGAGGAGGCAGCAGCTGGAGTTGTGAAAGGAAGAGGGGGAAACACCCTAATGTTTGTAAACTACAGGAGGGGGGAGGATATTATTATGTTAAATAGTGTTTTTATTGGAGTATTCATGATCTGGCAGGATCCTTCCTTCTGGGGAAAGGACTGGAAGTGGAAAAACTTGATTTGCATGGTAGGGCCTGGCTTTTTGTACACACCCTCTGTACACCGGACCATACTAAACCAGCTCTGAAGGCTGCTGCAGCTCGCTCACAGTCCAAGAATGTGCATGGGGACTACACTGGTACTTTTCCATTCACATGCCCACAGTGGAGTGTCTTGTTTATTTCATCCTTCATGCAGAAACCTTTTGACTTAGATACCAGTCATCATCACACTCTTCCATGAAGTCAACAAAGGGACACGCTGCAGAAGGGGAGGGAAAGAGATTTTCAGCCTATCTGCCTAAAAACCTCCCTGTACTGTCAACTGGAGAAGTTATTATTCACTCATTCACCTAAAAAGAAACCACACAACTGTTGTGTTACTGGTTTCACACATGTTATCACACACACACATTCTCTCTCTCTCTCTCTTTCTAAATACAACCTCAATTTTCAGATATCCTGGAGACTAAATCTAGATTACCAAGGGTTTGGATAATCAAAGCAATTGTCAATGTAATTATAAGACAGTGAGGGCACATGGCCCTGTGTCACACAACAGGACAGTTCAGATAATGAGGCTTGGAGAACTGGATAATCATATTTTATCAGTAAAATTGGCATTCATATCTTATTGAGAAATTGTCCTGATAATTGACAGATCTATTTTCCCATCATTACTGTGAAAGTCATAGTGAAACTTGTCTGTCAGAAATTACTTTCCCCAGGTAAGTGTAAGAGTAGAATGTTTGCAGTTTTTCTATCTATCTATCTATCTATCTATCTATCTATCTATCTATCTATCTATCTATCTATCTATCTATCTATCTATCCCTGCAAATACTTACATCCAGGAACAGTAATTACACAGTATGTATGTAAGGGTATCTATTGTTCCCATCACCATGCAAGTAAGCATCACAATTCTATGCCACGCGTACCTGATCTTTGGTTTAAAAGGTAAATTTCAAGCCCAAGTACTAGTGAGCATCCAGCCAATCACAGAAAATTATCCATCCTCCTCTCTGCCCCCAATCAATTTTTAACCAATTACAGACCAAAGTCTGTGGGGCTTGGTTTGGTTTTGTCCTTTTCTGCTGAGTTTGTTAGTGATTAAGTAGAGCAAAATTAAGTGATCCACGTGTAGTAAGGGAAATTTACGAAGACCTTGTACCACTGATCATTTTAACATTTTCAAATATAAACATACATTCCATACTCCCTTGCCCATGCCTTACCCATTTTTTTTCCCTGCTGCTTCTTGTTAGAATTTGTCTCATTTGAAAATATTAAGCATGAGACTTCTGGAAATTTAAAACTCACCATGTATTTTAAGCTGTGCTAGAAATGGCTTTTTTTAGCACCTCTCTTAACAATCAACTAATGAGATTAAAAACAAAACAAACAGACAAAATCCCTGAGATGATTCAAGCCTCCCGTTACATAAGTGTTTGGGTTGCCTGAAAAAAATTGATCAAGGGCAGTCTTTGAATCAGAGTCTTATTCATTATTACTATCTATAGAAGGCCCAGCCAAATCCAGGGTAACAAAAGTCAGCCGTGGAAAACATTTTGATTTCATAAGAAGAACTTTGTGAGCTAGGAAGTTTCTCCAACAATATTTGACAAAGGGCCTGATCCAAAAATGGAAAGACTCCCACTGACTTCAATGGATTTGCATACGACCCTTAATTCTTACTCTAAACCAATACTATTTTGATAGTTTTTGTTTTATTAATTGTTTTGTTAGACATCTAGGTGGTTCATGTTATCTGCATTTCATTTTCTTCAAATAAAATGGTAATGCTTTGTCTATACAGTTCTTTAAGTGATCAGTACAATTTTGGTTCATGAAATGTTTGTGACTATACTTAAAAAAGAATGCAGTTAATTAATTGGAAGAGATCAATAAATAAAGGGGGAAATGTCAATAAGTTGTTTAATTGTCTCCTGAAATCCTTTAGCTCTGTGTATCCTTTTTAAAAGGATGGATGGTGCTAGCAAACTTTATTTGGGAAAGCTTCATTTGTGTCTGTATGTTTACAAAGTATTTTACACATATTCTATTAGTAGATATAGAGTTAAATAATACCAGGTAGACTGAATTACAGACTATATTTAGATACAGTAAATGGATAACAACATTATTTGTCAGGATACTAGTAAGTGGGGAGGGATTTATTTTATTTTATTTGGAGGGGGGTTTTTTAAGTGTGTGATAAAGAATTGAATTTTCTCTCCTTTTTCATGATGGAATGTAAAATGGCTGGGGTAACTGAAGCTGATTTCGAGAGGAATAATTCCAGTAGGGGTTCTCTGTGTTTTAAATAATTAAAAAATAAATAAAAGCAGCAGCAAGCAACAGTCAGTTGGATCCTACAGTCATGAGGAAGAATTCCATGGGATATTTATCTGCATCAAGTGTATGGTAGCTACATTCTTCCCTGTCTGTGAGCTGTATTGAGTAACCTATAATCCAGGGCATGGTTACATAGATTGTTATCAATCATATTTTAACTCCATATGTCCTAAAAAAATTATTTCCCTATAGGATTATTTTTAACCAATTATTCCTCTAAAACAGAATTAAAAATCCATCTGTCTCCAAAGAGTAAGAAGCAAAATCTAAGAGTTTTTTCTCCCCTTTCTTCGGTCCCTGTTTTCATTCCCTTTCCAAGCCTCCCATCTATTCTCCCAGATCGTGAGAGTCGAGTAAAGTGACTTCTGCCAGAGAATGTGCCACTTGGGCTTCCAAACTTCTCTGAGAAGCTGCTGTCTCTTGCAAGACTCCAACGCTGGATCAACAAGTTAACCTTCAAAAAGATTACAAAGGTGCAAGTGGGCTGGTTGGGAGGTGAATCATTAAACGAGGTGAAGTATATGACTGCAGGTTTCAGTTAAAGAGACAGTTCACACACTCTCTCCTGGGCAAGGAAAGCCATCTCTTCCCAGATTCCAGTGGGGTAGTGGTAAAAAGAGAGATGGATAAATGAACCTAACTAAACTGTATATTCCCCAAAAGAGAAGTGGGTAAACTCTTTACCCTTGATTGCAGTACTTCTGGGTTCCCCTTGCTACCCTTATGCACAACAACAGTTCCATGGGCTTCAGAGTCTCCCCCCCCCCCCCCCCCCGCTTGCATGAATACGGAGTGTTCTCTATAACTAAGGATCGCAGAGTCAGGACAATATGTGCAGTAAAAACAGTAGGATGGCATTAAATATTAGGCTGTGCTTGGGACTCATTTTATCCTGACCACACTGGAATAAAGGGGCCTGATTCTGATCTGCCTTAAACCACTGTGCTCCACAGACATCACATGAGTTATTCCTGATTTACACCAATGTAAGGGAGAGGAGAACTAGGCCTGGTCCTTTTAATAAATGGCCTCTTTTATCCCCAAGGCAGAGGAAGTAGCTCGAGTGAAGTGCTGCAGTTTGCCTGCCTTCTCCTTGCGTGTTCAGGCTCTGCATGTCACAGCTCCCTCCTTCCCTTCCCTATGGGGAGTTTCCATGGGTGTCTCTATGGTGTTTCACCCAGGAATATAGAATACTGCCCATGGAGAGCAATGCGTATGCTGGATTAGCCCAATCTATAGGCTCACACCAGCAGCTTCGTCCATGAAATCTTCCCCTCTTGGGAGCCAAGTGATCCATGAGGGGTGCCAGCAGCACCCAGTGTTGGCATGTCGCTGGCTTCAGGGAGCAGAAGTAATAGCATCATAGACTGATAGAGGTTAGAGATGGGTAAGGTCATCTGGCATATCCCGAGCTGCCAAGCAGGAAGGTTCCGGACATGATGTTTTCTGGTATTTTTCCCAGTCTAGTTTCAAATATCTCAGGTTTGTACCTGAACTGCTCATACACAACAGAGAAAGATGGTCCAGGGATTAAGGTGTTTAGTATTCACGAGACCTGGGTTTAATTCCTTGCTGAGCTACACATCCCTCTAGCTGACCTCAGGCAGGTCATTTTGATCTAGATCCTCAAAGGTATTTAGATGCGTAACATCTATGGGAGTTAGGCACCTAAGTACCTTTAAGGCTCTGGGCCTTGGTCTCTCTGTGCCTCAGTTCCATTTCTGTAAAATGGGTTTAGAAGCACTGTCCTACCTCCCAGGGGTGTTGGGAGGAAAACTGCATTAAAGGTTATGAGATGCTCAGACAGTTCATAACGGGACTCATATAAGTATGGTAGCTAGATGCCACCTACTGCAAGTAAAATTATTCCACAGATTAATTTCACTCCTCTCTCTACCTCCATGTACCACTCTAAGAAATCCCTCCTGCTTCTGGGTTGTTTACACACCCATCAGCTTTTTGGTGCACTGTAAAAGAAGAAGGAATCTAAATACTATGGAATTGAGGTGTATTCCACTTTCTGCTCACATCTGCTGAAATCAGCCACCAAATCCCTCAGCAGGCAGTGCCTTGCATGGTGTATTTTTATTTTGCAGGCAGTATTGGTGTCAGGGAGAAGAAAATTTTGGACACAGTCCTACATGACATTCTTATCAACAAACTAGAAGATTAAATTACTACAAGGTCGGTGCACAACTGGCAGAAAGAGTGGACTCAAAGAGTAGTTAGCAATGGTTTACCCTCAAAGTGGGAGGTTCCCGTGGGGTCCTGGACGAGTCAGCCCTGGATCCAGCACTACTCAATATTTTCATTAATAACTTGGATAATGGCATGGAGATTATGCTTATAAAATATACGGATGATGCCACCAAACTGGACAAGGTTTCGAGCACTTTAGGGGACAGGAATAAATGACCTTGACAAACTGGAGAATTGGTCGGAAACCAACATCATGAAATTCAATAAAGATAAGTGCAAACCTCTATGCTGAGGAAGGAAAAATCAAATTCACAACTACAAAATGATGAATAACTGGCTAGGGGGTCATACTGCAGAAAAGGATCCAGGGGGGTTATAGCAGATCACACATTGAATATGAGTCAACAATGTGATGCAGTTGCTAAACAAGCTAATACTGTATAGTCCTGGGGTGTATTAACAGGAGTGTCACAGGAGGTAAGACAAAGGAGGTAATTGTTGTGCTCTGCTCAGCACTGGTGAGGGATCAGCTGGCATACTGTGCCCAGTTCAGGGCACCTCGCTTTCAGAAAGCTGTGGAGAAATTGGAGAGAGGCCAGAGGAGAGCAACAAAAATGATCAAAGGTTTGGAAAACCTGAGCTCTGGGGAAAGGTTAAAAAAACTGGGCATGTTTAGTGTTGAGAAAAGAAGACTGAAGGGGGACCTGATAACAGGCTTCAAATATGTTTAGGGCCGTTATAAAGGGAACGGTGATCAAATGTTCTCCATGTCCACTGAAGGTAGGACAAGAAGTAATGGGCTTAATCTGCAGCAGGGGAGATGTAGGTTAGATATTAGGAAAAACTTTCTAACTATAGCAGTTCGCTAAGTAGTTAAGCTCCGGAATAGGCTTGCAAAGGAGGTTGTGGAATCCCCATCATTGGAAGGTTATAAGAACAAGTTGGACAAACATCTGTCAGGGATGATCTAGGGTCACTTGGTCCTGACTCAGCAGAGGGGGCTGGATTTGATGACCTCTTGAGCTCCATTCCAGCCCGACATTAAGGGAAAGGGTTGATGAGGTTATTCGGTGTTGGAGGAGGCTTCTTTTAAAATGTAAATACATACATTTCAAATTCCCAACGTACAGTCACTGCTGACAGGAGGGCTGCGAGAGATGGCTCTGAGCACCTTTTATAATTTTGGTAGGAGCCCAGATACTGCAACGATAGGCACCCTATGAGACCCCAGCTAGACCGAGACAAGGAGTGGATAATGGCAGGCAAGAAAGAACCCAGATCCCAGAGCATCCCTGAAGCTACTAGGCCAGCATTTAATTTGCCAGCTTACAATCATCAGGCTCTATTTGGGTTTGCTGTTGGTGATTTTGAACCACATGATGCCTGGGCTATTTTTAAGCCCATTACATTAACTGCTGGATTAGAAGTCTCTTTTTCCATTAGGTAGGTTTAGCAGTGTTATTCCAGGCCATAGCCTTTCTCACCGGAGTGAGATCTTCAGGGAGCTGAAACACAAAAAGGAAACTTACAAGAAGTGGAAATTTGGACAGATGACTAGGGAGGAGTCTAAAAATATTGCTGGAGCATGCCGGGATGTAATCAGCAAGGCCAAAGCACAATTGGAGTTGCAGCTAGCAAGGGATGTGAAGGGTAACAAGAAGGGTTTCTAAAGGTATGTTAGCAACCAGAGGAAGGTCAGGGAAAGTGTGGGACCCTCATTGAATGGGGGAGGCAACCTAGTGACAGAGGATGTGGAAAAAGCTGAAGTACTCAATGTTTTTTTTTGCCTCTGTCTTCACAGACAAGGTCAGCTCCCAGACTGCTGCACTGGGCAGCACAGTATGGGGAGGAGGTGAGCAGCCCTCAGTGGTGAAAGAACAGGTTAAGGACTATTTAGAAAAGCTGGACATGCACAAGTCCATGGGGCTGGATCTAATGCATTCGAGGGTGCTGAGGGAGTTGGCTGATGTGATTGCAGAACCATTATCTTTGAAAATTCATGGCAATCGGAGGAGGTCCCAGACAATTGGAAAAAGGCAAATATAGTGCCCATCTTTAAAGAAGGGAAGAAGGAGGATCCGGGTAACTACAGACCGGTCTGCCTCACCTCAGACCCTGGAAAAATCATGGAGCAGGTCCTCAAGGAATCTATTTTGAAGCACTTGGATGAAAGGAAGGTGTTCAGGAACAGTCAACATGGATTCACCAAGGGCAAGTCATGCCTGACCAATCTGATTGCCTTCTCTGATGAGATAAGTGGCTCTGTGGATATGAGGAAAGCAGTGGATGTAAAATATCTTGACTTTAGCAAAGCTTTTGATACGGTCTCCCACAGTATTCTTGCCAGCAAGTTAAAAAAGTATAGATTGGATGAATGGACTATAAGATGGATAGAAAGCTGGTTAGATCATCAGGTTCAATGGGTAGTGAGCAACGTCTCAGTGTCTAGCTGGCAGCAGAGTGCCTCAGGGATCGGTCCTGGGGCCGGTTTTGTTCAACATCTTTATGAATGATCTGGATGATGGGATGGATTGCACCCTCAGCAAGTTCGCGGATGACACTAAGATATTCTGGAGGGTAGGGATAGGGTGCAGAGTGACCTAGACAAATTGGAGGATTGGGCCAAAAGAAATCTGATGAACTTCAACAAGGACAAGTGCAGAGTCCTGCACTTAGGATGGAAGAATCCCATGCACTGCCACAGGCTGGGGACCGACTGGCGAAACGGCAGTTCTACAGAAAAGGACCTGGGGATTACAGTGGATGAGAAACTGGATATGACTCAACAGTGCACCTCTGTTGCCAAGAAGGCTAACAGCATATTGGGCTGCATTAGTAGGAGCATTGCCAGCAGATCGAGGGAAGTGATTATTCCCCTTTATTTGGCACTGGTGAGGCCACATCTGGAGTATTGCATCCAGTTTTGGGTCCCCCACCACAGAAAGGATGTGGACAAATTGGAGAGAGTCCAGCGGCGGGCAACAACAATGATTAGGGGACTGGGGCACATGACTTATGAGGAGAGGCTGAGGGACCTGGGCTTATGTAGTCTGCAGAAGAGAAGAGTGACGGGGATTTGATAGCAGCCTTCAACTACCTGAAGGGGGATTCCAAAGAGCATGGAGCTCGGCTATTCTCAGTGATGGTAGATGACAGAACAAGGAGCAATGGTCTCAAGTTGCAGTGGGGGAGGTCTAGGTTGGATATTAGGAAAAACTATTTCACTAGGAGGGTGATGAAGTACTGGAATGGGTTACCTAGGGAGGTGGTGGAATCTCCATCCTTAGAGGTTTTTAAGGTCAGGCTTGACAAAGCCCTGGCTGGGATGATTTAGTTGGTGTTGGTCCTGCTTTGAGCAGGGGGTGGGACTAGATGACCTCCTGAGGTTTCTTCCAACCCTGATATTCTATGATTCTATGATCTGCACTGCCTGGTGTGTGTAGGTTTCTGCCCTGTTTTAGCTACTTCTAAAATGCTCATTGCCACACAATCTAATTGACCTCCCTGTTCCCAAAAACAAGACCTTTATGCATTGCTTTCAAATGTTGACCTCTCGGAGAGAAATGCAGAACTGTGGGAATAGAATCTATTTTTTGTAGAAACATATGAAATGAGTTACATCATATTGCTAAATAAAATACAGGAAGAGGCAGGAAAAGAGACAGTAATCAGTGGGACACTTCGGCAGAGTAAAGTGACTCGCATGACTCTGGGTTTGCAGGACTTGACCTTAAGTTTCCAATGTTAGCTGCCCTCAGTATTTCATCTGCATGAACCTGAGTTTTTATTAAGAATTGCTAATGACTATTATCATGCTCTGCTGACTAATGAGACTCTTCACCCTGTGTAGCAGTGCAGAAGTGAAGATCTGTTATCTGAGGTTAGCCCAGAGTAGAAACAGTAAGTTAATGTAAGGTCCAATGAGGCAAGACCTATTCAGGCTAAACTTCCACTGAGGGGCACCAAATCTGGATGCTTTGTGAACTGGAGTTATACAAAAATTAGGGGCCTGATCCGGCATTCTTGACTCACAGATGACTGGGTCAGCCCCAGCTGTGACTCGCTTCCCAACCGAGGCTCTGGGGTTAGGGCTCAGGTGAGCATCTCATCCTTGCAAAGGCCAGCTAGAGCTGAGTTGGGCTGGAGATTTGTAGGGTGTAGGAAGGTTTGTGGGTTAGGGAAGGAACTGGGAAAAGCTGAGAGAAGCAGGGGGGGGGGAGGTCTCTGGGGCTACAGCCTGCTTTAGTTGGGGGAATTGCTTTGTTTTGTTTTACTCCATTGAGGGTGGGGAGTGTTTGACCCAAAAAATTATGTTCTGAGGCAAGGGCACTGAAACAGCCTGGGAGGGCATCATTCCTCCTTGGGCTGGTCAGACAGCCCTGCAGCTTCTGAGTGCTCTGAGATGTTGTAGTAAATTGTTATTTAGCAGGGTGAAAGCCAGACAAACACTGGGCCAGATCCTCTGCTGGTATAAATTGGCCCTGCTCTGATTTTGGTGGAATTACACCACTTTCTACCAGTTAAAAATCTTGACCTGCGACCAGGAGGAAGATAAATGTGTCCGTGTGTGATTTTAAAAAGAAGAAAACAGTATTGTTATTATATTAAGAAGATTCATAAATGTACGTCACAGCCAGGTTATAAGTCTAGATATAGATGCCCTCCCTCACCCTTGATTTTCCGGCTGTGATATTGACATTGTTACAACCCATTAGATCACTCGACCCCAATACAAGGATTCAATCTCCTAGATCCGGGATTCTCAAACTGGGGGGTTGCGAGGTTATTACATGGGGGTCACGAGCTGTTAGCCACCAGGCGGTGGGGCTCTAGCTGAGTGCTTGAGCCCCTCCAGCCCAGCTCCACCCCTAGCCCCATTGCATCTCCAAAGAAAGGGGGCCAAAATAGAAGTTCGCTCAGGGTGCTATTTTCCCTAAGGCCGGCCCTGGGACTGAGGCAACATTAAAGGGCTTGGTTGTTCAGCAGTTGAAGAACTGCATTAAATCACAGACCAATCTGAACACTGAGATCGACAAAAAAAAAAAAGTAATTTATAATTTAACAGTCAGACACACAGGCGGGGTGATACGGGGGGGGGGGCTTGCGGGAGCTATAGATACCCCAAAATTTGCCTTAGCCCCCTCTTCCCCATAGCCAACACTACCAGCACAAAGGTCAAACAATACACAGAAGTGAGGGTGGTATGATATGGCATTGCCACCCTTACTTCTGCAGTTCTGTGCTGCTGGTGGTGGCGGCGCTGCCTTCAGAGCTGGGCACACAGCCAGCAGCCGCCACTCTCTGGCCGTCCAGCTCTGAATTAAGGGTGGCAATAGGCCACTAAGTCTGCTGTGAAAAGTGATATTGGCAAAGTTTTTTCGCAGCCTCTTCCCAGTATTAAACAATAACTATTTTAAAAAATAACTTTTCTGCTTATAACAATAATTCGATAACAATGTGTTGTAGTCTTAATTAAAAAGTGGTGAGAAAAGGTAAATTCCCTTTAAACAATAGGGTTATACATTTAGCATTTAAAATGGTGTTAAATATAAAAAGTGTGGTTTTAATGTATAAGGGGAGGTGTCGCAGTTAGAGGCTTGCTATGTGAAAGGGGTCACCAATACAAAAAATTTGAGAACCACTGACTTAGGTATATTTCAGGCTAGCAATTGACCAGATTCTCATCTATTGTGCCAAGATCTCTATGTTTTATTTCATTTCTATCTCCGGTGCCTCAAAGTCAAGCGAATACCTTCAAGGGAATCTCAGGAATAAAATATATCCCCTTCTCCCTGCCACCAAGAGAAAGCAGCGTAATCGTTTTTTGATCCATTGTGGACTGGTTAATGCCTCACTTCTCATGACCAAGCGCAGCTAATAAAGGAGTAAAGGGGATTTGGCAGTTTAATACAGCAACTAATTTTGTGCCTGCCTCCCCTGCCAAAAAATATTTTCACTTCTGGGTGATGCCAGAATATCAGAGCTGAGTAATTAGCCTTCTCCCAGGCAGGAAGAATTCAGCTAATGAAGCACATGGGCACCTATTTTCCCATGCCCTGCCCAGCCCCGATAGTAGGCTGTGCACTGGGTATCTCCATGGATGGGTGGGGCGAATGGGTAGGGAATCCTCCTCCAGCAAGCGGCAGATCTACTCTATAGATTCTACTGCAGATTTACCCTGCCCTTGCCATGGGGAGAATGGACAGGAGGAAAAAATATGCAATGGATCCTTGTCCCGGGCCATCCCTACATGATGTCGTGCAATGGGTTATCTGGGCTTTATGGGAGGGGGCAACCCCCCTTAGCAGCCCCTGCAAATCTTGCCTCTCTGACTAGCACAGTGACACCATAGTATTTACGATGCCCAGGGCACTCAGTGGGTGGGAGGATGAGACAGGATTTGTCCAGGGTGCAGGTGGAGTGGTGGAGTCATCAGGCTGACACTGAAGTTTATGTTGCATGATTCAGATGTTATCTTCAGATCAAAGTCAGGTCTGCTGCTATTAGAACACTGGTTCAAATCCAACTCTAGTCCGTAGTGACTGGGAGGCTTTAAAAATAACTGGCAGCTGTCAGGTTGCCCTGGTGCGGTGAGTTTGGTGGTTCTCGGCCCATTTCCTAGTGGGCAAGTGCGTATCTCTCTAACCGCCATGACCCAAATGCAGGACAAAGGCTTCACACTGGGGGCACCCAAAAAAATATTCAGGCAGGAAACTTAGAACCCAGTGGGGGCTCAGCCTTGGCCCTCCTTGTGACCTGAGCTCTGGGAGTCTGCATTTTGGATGCAAATAATTTCCAGCAGGGGAAGCATGGGGGAAACCAGATGCGCACGGAGCGTTAAGAAGACAATGAGGGTTGTCCCTTGAAATGTAGGCCACTGCAGAGGTCTGGGCAATGGACACCACAGCAGAACATCCACCCCACCGCCCACCACGCCTGGCGTGAAATGAAACCCTTTGAAAGCAACCTCAGCAGCGATGCAGCTGCAGCTGGAATCCAAAGTAACCTCTCCCTGGTAGGGATGCAGAAGCCCAGTTGGCATTGCCTGGCGTTGGGTAATTTTCTTTGCTGGGCAGCGGTGGCGGCAGGGAGAGGAAGGTAGAAGAGGAAGGGTTGAGTCGGCTAGTAGGTGTTTGGGGGAAGTTTATTATAAAACATAAATGGATACCTACAATGAAAAAATCCCCACAGACAAAATAATGACGTCCAGTCCCCGCTGGCTGTGCTTCTATCTCTGGTGGTCAGAGCCCACCTGGCTGGTGGGCACAGTGCGACTGACTCTCTCACTGACTCAGGAGTGGAAACGCCTGGCTCCCAGAGTGGAATTTACCCCAGCACGAGGCCTACGCACGATCCCCTGGAGCCCTCAAGACTGGGCCTTTGCTGGCCCTTGGCACAGGGATCTATTTGCCCACCGAGGCCTCGGCTCAGCACGTAGCACACGCTGAATTCCATCCTTACCCACCAAAGCGTGTAAGCAGAGGCTTAACTGTAAGCATGTGCTCAAGTCCCATTCAAGTCAAAGGCTTTAAGAATGTGCGTAAACTGAACAGGGATGGAGAGATGAACTGAGGCTTTCGTGCTGAGGGTCTACGCTCCAAGATTGCTGCCATGGGGTGCCCGTCGGCAAGGTAGCTAAGCAAGAGTGCCCCTGCACTCCCTGTGTACTGCAGAACGGAGGACAGAAGGGGAATGTGTGCTGCACAATTGGCCTGATGAGGGCAGATCACGGGTGTCATCTAGCATAGCAGCTCTATGCTCCTATGTAAGATGAACACCTGGGTCTAATGGGCTGCAAAGTTGCTGATCCCTCTGTATAAGGTAGAAAGTCGGCCCAGGAGAGGACTTATAGAATCGTAGAAGATTAGGGTTGGAAGAGTCCTCAGGAGGTCATTTAGTCCAACCCTCTGCTCAGAGCAGGACCAACCCCAACTAAATCATCCCAGCCAGGGCTTTGTCAAGCCGGGCCTTAAAAATCTCTAAGGATGGAGATTCCACCACCTCCCTAGGTAACCCATTCCAGTGCTTCACCACCCTCCTAGTGAAATAGTTGTGATGGGTTTGGTCAGAGACTTTCACATGATGTGCTGAAACTACCTCTGAGCCCGTTTTCTCTGATGGCTTGGGACTCCAGAACCCTGTTGTGTTGAGTCAGACATGCTAGCCTGCTGCAACACAGACCCAGGGTCTGAACCATGCCCCGAAAGCTGCAGACTTAACTGAAAACAGCTCAGCAAGTACTCCTGTCTCCAGCACCCAGACACCCAGCTCCCAATAAAATCCAAACCCCAAATGAATTCGTTTTACTTTGTATAAACTTATAGAGGGTAAACTCATAAATTGTCCACCCTCTATAACACTGATAGAGAGATATGCTCAGCTGTTTGCTCCCCCAGGTATTAATTACTTACTCTGGGTTAATTAATAAACAAAAGTGATTTTATTAAGTATAAAAAGTATGATTTAAGTGGTTTCAAGTAATAACAGACAGAACAAAGTAAGTTAACCAGCAAAATAAAACAAAACACGCAAGTCTAAACCTAATACATTAAGAAACTGAATACAGGTAAATCTCATCCTCAGAGATGTTCCAATAAGCTTCCTTCACAGACTAGACTCCTTCCTAGTCTGGGCCCAATCCTTTCCCCTGGTACAGTCTTTGTTAGTTCCAGCTCAGGTGGTAACTAGGGGATTTTTCTGGCTGACTGGCTGCCCCCTTTGTTCTGTTCCACCCCCTTTTATAGCTTTGGCACAAGGCAGGAATCTTTTGTCTCTCGGGTCCCCACCTCTCCTTCTAAATGGAAAAGCACCAGGTTTAAGGTGGATTCCAGTACCAGGTGACATGTTCACATGTCCTGTGAGACCCTAAGCCTCCATTCTTCCGGGCCTGACTCACAGGAACACAGGAAGGCTTACAAGTAAACAAACCCATTCACAATTCATTGATTCTGAAGCACCCTTAATGGCTTCCACTTAACATGTTTACATCAGTAATACAAGTTTATATCTTATTCTCCTAACTCCAGACATAGAAATAATACATCCAAACAAATAGGATGAACACACTCATGAATAATACCTTACAAGAGACCTTTTGCATAAAGCATATTCCAGTTACATTATATTCACACTCATTAGCATATTTCCATAAAACATATGGCGTGCAACATCACAATAGTTTTGCCTAATATCCAACCTAAACCTCCCCCACTGCAACTTGAGACCATTGCTCCTTCTTCTGTCATCTGCCACCACTGAGAACAGTCGAGCTCCATCCTCTTTGGAACCCCCTTTCAGGTAGTTGAAGGCCGCTATCAAATTCCCCCTCATTCGTCTCTTCTGCAGACTAAATAATCCCAGTTCCTTCAGCCTCTCCTCATAAATCATGTGCCCCAGCCCCCTAATCATTTTTGTTGCCCGCCACTGGACTGTCTCCAATTTGTCCACATCCCTTCTGAAGTGGGGGGCCCAAAACTGGATTCAATACTCCAGATGTGGTCTCACCAGTGCCGAATAGAGGGGAATAATCACTTCCCTTGATCTGCTGGCAAAGCTCTTACTAATACAGCCCAATATGCCGTTAGCCTTCTTGGCAACAAGGTCACATTGTTGACTCATATCCAGCTTCTCATCCACTGCAATCCCCAGGCCCTTTTCTGCAGAACTGCCGCTTAGCCAGTTGGTCCCCAGCCTGTAGCGGTGCATGGGATTCTTCCGGCCTAAGTGCAGGACTCTGCACTTGTCCTTGTTGAAGCTCATCAGATTTCTTTTGGCCCAATCCTCCAATTTGTTTAGGTCAGTCTGGACCCTATCCCTACCCTCAAACATATCTAAACATATCTACCTCTCCCCCCATCTTAGTGTCATCTGTGAACTTGCTGAGGGTGCAATCCATCCCATCGTCCAGATCATTAATGAAACATACAAGGCTGTACACCTTAGAACATATAATACAGACTTAACTGTAAACTCTTCTCCAGGGGTTTTATCTTGCTATCTTTGATGATATCATGAAGAAGCTGAATCCCATTGTTCCGGCCAAATCTGCTAGATGAAAGATATCTTGTGCATCTTTCAGAGGGAGTTTAGCCATAGGGAGTGGTTCAGCATGTAGCAGGGATTGATTGTGAATTGTCTGGCTGCAAGAGAACACATTCTTCTGCTAGTGGTTGTCATGGGATCGAGATCTGTTTTTAGTTTCGAAGAAGTAGTTATAGATTTCAAAAGCAACAACTGTGGCCTTTGTTACTAAGAGCACCTGCGATCATTGGAATGGAAAGAATGTTTACATTTTCTAAATCAATATTCACTATTAATGCTGCATGCTGTTGCCGTCTATCTTTTGACTTACATGGTATTCCGCGCCATCCACTTACGTGGTATTCGCCATCCTAGTATTTGAATGTCTAACCTTCCACTGTATCACGTAGTGCTCCGTAGATGGGATTTTGATAATGCCTGATTCCGGTATGCCGTACAGCGTCCACCATTGCTATGCTGGGACACCACACTGATGGAGAATAAGCACAACCGGTCAAACAGTTACGCTGATTTGCACATCTTTTTGCACCAGATTAAAGGTCCCAAGTCTGTAAAGACTTGGGCACCTGCTTGGCTTTAAAACCAAAGTAATCCCATTGAACAGAATGTGTTGCTTGTGTTATTTATGTATACTCCTTTCTCTGGTGCTCATTACTGTGTTATCTAAGTGGCTTATAAATATTTATGAATAGGTCTCAGGCCCTAGCTCGGCGGCAGGGTTTGTCTTGAAAATGGTTAAAGTCAAAGAAAAAGCTGTTTTTGCTGATTTTGTAAAAAAAATTCTGTTAATGTTTCTTTTTATTAATGTTTTTAAAAATGTAGCCAATTTTAGGGGGTGTCTACACTACAAGGAGCACAGCAGCTAAGCCACCACAGTGTAGACACTTGCTATAGCCACAGATGGGATTTTTCGGTTTTTGAAAGACGTTAGCTAGGTCAATGGAAGAAACAAAGCAGTATCTATAGCGGTGCTTAGGTTGGCTCAACTCTGGCTCTCGGGGTGAGTTTTTCACCCTCCCCGAGCGATGTAAAAACCGACCTAAATTTTAGGTATAGAGCAGGCCTAAACTACCCTAATGTTGCCTCATTAACTCAGGTATGAAAATATGTGCCGTCTACAAAGCTGCTCTCTTCCAAAGAAAGAACAGGAGTACTTGTGGTGGTGCACTTTTTGCGGATACAGACGAACACGGCTGCTACTCTGAAATCTCTTCCAAAGGATTAACAGAAACCATCAGAGGCACCACAAAACCTTTCAACTCCTAAAGGGTTAATACAAGCAGCTATTGAATTGGCTTTGAAGTTATTTCTAATGGAAAACTATTTCCTCTTGGTTAAACAACTGACCTCCAGAGAACAATCATGCTCCTAACCTTGGCCTTCTGGATTTATAAACCATTGTTGGCTCCTTTGTTTAGACTTCAAGACAATTCATTTTGACTGAAACATCAAGAGCCAGTCAATATTTGAATGAGATATGCCACGGCCATATTCCACATGAGATATTTATATCCTTACCACCTACCATCTCTATTTAATATTCTATTCTTCACTTCCTGCCCTAAACTTTTGTGCAGTATTGCTGGAGGGCTGGAAAACAACTGCTATGTTCTACACCAGAAGCAGCTGCATTTTGGTGGTAGACGACGTAATTCTTGTATACATAGATTCAGATAAGGAACCAGATTCTCTGCTCCTGTAAATCCAGTGAAGTCATGCCAGCGGCTAATTTGTCTCACTGTCTCTGAGAGTCATGAGAGGAGGGGATTCGGGGTATTGGAGATTGGAATGTGTTGGGATGGATCCCAATTTCATCTCTTTAAGGGGTGGGAAGAGGTCCCATCTGGCCAATGAGAGGGAGAGATGGTAGGTGTAATCTGGGGAATGTCAAAAGGGCAAACCCTACAGAAGTGTGGATGGTGGGCAAATGATCCTGGATCTCTGTGCTAGTTATTAGACAGTGACTTCTTATGAATCTGGATCATGGACTAGCTGATAGAAGTGAAGCTGGATACCTTCAATCTGGAGCCAGGACTGTTCCAATCTAGAGTGCCTTGAAAATTAGTATGTTGCACCGGGAGGCTGGCAATACACATTTTATCTTATTTGATCATGGCACAGTTATGTTGATCAATGTAACTTGCACCAACATGGAGTGTATTTGTGTGTGCCCATCTGCACATGAATGTCTCAATGCGTGAGTGTGTGCCTATGGGGTGTAGGCGCACAAATTAAGGCAGAATTTCCCAAACCAGACATATTTAGGCTGATTTTGAGAAGTGTCTTCTGATTTTGTGATTGCAAAATCTAAGCACCGTGGTGAATCAGCTAGTAGGATATTTAAATGCTATAAGGTGTTCCCACAAAATTGGAAACTGGATCGAGGTCCTTTTATGACTCAAACCATTAGATTCAGTGGACAAAAAACAAATCAGTGTGCTAGCATCCAACACATAAGTGAAACCAGAAGCAATCGGTGTTTTAAGACTGGAAATACTAAGATACATTCCCACCAGAAAACTGATCTTTGTAATAAAGATTCATCATTATCTCCTCATTCTGTCTCAGCCTCAACCATGGCTCCCTTTGTAACACCAAGGATACTGTATTTTTTTTTAAATGACAATGATAGGTGCCAGATCTGCGACACAGGAGGCTGAAGATCTTTGTGGATTGTCCCAGCCCCATCTCCTATCCCCTTCTCCCCAGGAACCTTCTTTCTGCCAGTGACCCCAGACTTATGCTACCTTCATTTCTTTCCCCAAATGCCTGTGTCTTCCATACTGCCCCTTCTTATCCCCCTGTTCTCTGCAACACCTTCTCTTCCTCACACAAATCCAACCTACAAATGGAGCTGGTTGGCATTTTTTGTTGGAAATGTTTTTCTGGTGAAAAATATCCTTTTTCGGTCAAGACGAAATTTGCTCTGGGAAATATCCATTTGCAACACCTCTTTTGGGGTTTTCCTTTTAAAAAAAACCCAACAACCCCAAACTGATTTGTTTTCTGTTTTCAGCAACTGAAAACTCAAGAATATCAGCCTGTTGGGTTAAAGTGTTTGTTTTTCCTGAAAAATGTTCACCCCACTGAATGGAATGTTCCAATTGTCAAAAACTAAAAACATTTCAAGAAGTTTTGGTTTTTCAACAACACTCCAACCCTTCTCCCCCCCAAAAGTGTTGAAAACTTTTGATGAAAAAAAACCAATTGCTTTGGTTACATTTTTTAGGGGGAAAAAAGCTCCATTTCCCAACCAGTCCTATCCACAAATCCATTCCTGCCATGTCACGTGGAAGAAGTGAGTTAATCAACAAAGCAGCATCACACTGGGTAAGGAAGTGCTCTGAGCATTGTAATGCTCCTTTGCTCACCTCCTGTTTGTTTATACTCTCACTTTTTCCTTTTACCTACATCCCGCCTTCCTTTTGATTGTCACACGCACTTGTGGCATCTTGCCTTGAATTAGACTGTAGGTATTTTGGAGCCCAGTTCACCTCTTACTGCATGGTTGTGCAGCAGCTAGAACCTTGGGGCCCTGATCTAGATTGGCGTCTCTATGCACTATCAAAATACTACCCATAAATTATAACTTCTTGTGTCAGGTCTAAAATCCAGATTGGAACCCTTCAGGGCAAAGCGTCCAGGCCAGGTTCTCAGCTCGTGGAAATCAGTGCAGCTCCGTTCAGCTTGGCCAGTGATGGCTGTGGTTTAGAGGACTGAGCACCGGGCTGAGAATTAGGTGGCTTTTATTCTAAACCTGTGTAACTTTAGCGCCCTCGTGGCCAAGATGGAGTCTGCTCTGCAGGCAGCTCTGGCCAAGAGAAGGCGCGCGCAGGAATGCAGCCGGAGAAATCCCTTCCACCCCAGGGGCACCTGTTCCAAACCCCCCAGAGTGAACGCATCCACCCACAGGAAAAGTACAGAGGATATAACAAGGGAAATATTTATTTACAGAGGGATGAGAGGGGAAAAACAACAAGGGGAAATATAGGGTGGGCAGTAAGACAGGGCTGCATCTAAGCCAAGGCCCCATAGGCCCAGTGGTAGCACAGTCTGGAAGGGCAGACACCGAGCCATGTGTCTGCACACAGAGTTCAGGAGCCCTGAGCAAAGTTCCAGTCCAGGGGTGAGTCTTGGGTGCTCCTGGTCGTCTTCGGCGCCAGTGAACTTTCCCCCAACAAACCCCTCCGGTGCCCTCTTCTGCCGCTCTCTGCAAAGCCACACAGAGCGACCCCCTCCCCAGTTAACTAGCTACAGCCTCCCTCCTTGTCCCCAATGCAGAGTCCCAAGCCCCAGTACTCATAGCCCCGTGCAGCTCTGGGCAGCTGTGATACTGGGTCCAGCTCCGGCCTGTCCTTCTCGGGCGATTCCTCCCTGGCCCAGTGCTCCTCCTGGCTCCTGTCCTGGGGTGTCCCCGATGGGCCCTGTCCGTCTCAGGCCTCGGGCAGGTTCTCTGCTGCTTCACTTTTCCAGGGCCTGCAGGCTGCCTCCCCCTCTCCTTGGAGCTCCAGCCTTGCCCCCTGGAGTTTCCCTCCTTTTTCTTATTCTCCCCCTCCCCCTTAGGAAAAAGATTTAAAGGGCCTTGCTCTCTAAACCCCAAAGGGGTTACACCTGATTCTGCCATTGTGTGACCCTCCCCGCCGAGCTGCTACATTTTATTAGTCTTGAAAGTGCCAGAGCGGACCCCGAAGAGAGGGGCAGGCAGTTTTAGAGAGGCTGGCCGCACTTGGTAACTCCAGGGAGTAAAGAGAGGGCATGCCAATTGTCCTGAGGGGTGGGGGCATTTTTCATCACTGCATGGACACCAACAAGAGTCATGCTCCTCCTTCCCTGCTAGTGTAGTGTCCGGCCCTGCCATTCTCCAGTTGGAGTCAATGAGGGCTTTGTCTCCTGAGAAGTGGAAAGGATCATGCCCTGTCCGCAGGGCGATGAGCAGACTGACTTCAGAAGCTGTGCACGTGCCCAGGAACTTGCCTCCGGCACAAGGCGTAGCTAGCTACCTAAACCAGCTGCACCAAGTTGGAACAAAGGCAAAATTTATAAATAAATAGATAAAGGGGAGAGACTGCTGTAACATTTACGGCGTCTGGGAAACAGCCCTGTTTGCACCTGGCATGGACGAATATGAATACGGGAATCAAAATATGTTGACTCCTGTCCAAAAAGCAGCCTGTGAAAGAAACAGAGCAGTTAAGATGGGTGTACCAATGGAGACCCAATGTCTGGTAATTCTAGTTATCAGAAACTATTATCTGAAAACACTATAAGCTTTCATTATTGTGCCATGAAAGAGCATTGCTGTGGGGGTTTGGAGTCACCCAGCTGCCCGAGTGTCGACATTCTCTCTCCTTGCCAGCTAATATCCCGTTCCCATCCAAGGAGGAATGTGTCATTCCCCTGCTGAGCTTGACCTAAGGTCTGCGCTCCACTCGGAAGAATTCTTACAGGCAGGGGAAGTCGTGAAGGAAAATTCAAGGGACCTTTTGGGCACGTTAGATGGTTTGAAAAGTTCCTTTGTTGCTTGTTTTTTTGACCCTAGAGACATGAGGAACATCAAGTCTCATCTTCCTGTTTCTGCTGGAGAACTTCTTGGATGGCTCAGAGATGTGGAATGGAATGTTTCTGAAGTTTTAATGACAAGAGCAGGGGGGTGAAGAGCATGTGTCTGAGTCCAGTAGGCCTTCTTAACCAAAACAACCAAACCCAAAGAGTTTTAAACAGTCTGAATGAAAATTACTTCCCCCTTCCATTGAATCAGGTTCCATTGCCTGCGTATAGTTGGTGGCATAAACTTGCTAGTTCTCCAGCTGACCATAGATGCTTTCTGGACGGGAAAATCTGGCATATCCTTAATATTCCAAAGCCAATCTGAAGTTTTAAAGCCATTGGTCATATCAGCTGAACGTTTCTGCTAAAATGCTCGGCAGTGAAATAGTTAAGTACCTTGCCATTTTGACTGTCACTATGGTGACTCCAGTATACTGGCATCTATACCTAGAGCAATTGCTATTTTTTGTCTGTATTTCTCTCCCTCAACCTTTGTAAAAGCAAACTCACTGGGAAAACCTTGGTGATATTGATTTGGGATTGACTGGACGGGTGGGGTTGCTATCAAACAAATTCTAAACGATGATGAAGCATGAAACTTAGATCGCACCATTGCTTTAACTATCTTGTATATCTTAGGGTTTTATATACTACTGCCCGTGGCCATGGTATCTGAACACCTGCCATGTGAAAGTCATAGCAATAGCAAAGTCCCTAATGGATTTCCTGGAGTCTCTGGCATTATTCCCTTTACAGGGTCAATAGTGTGTTTGGGGTTGGTTTTGGGGGGTAGGTTAAGGGGTTTTAGTGGGTTGGGAATAAAAGGGGTATTTGAATTGTAAGTATCACATACGCTGGAAAAGATCTTTCAAGGAGGAAGGCCTTGCAACATTTCCTGAAGCTGGTCAGACTCCGGATTCAACTGATCTCCCCTGGAAGATTGTACCACACTCAGAGCTTCTCCGCAGAGAATGCTTTGTCCCCAGCTCTCACATGGTCCCTTTATTTCATAGATTTGTCGATTCAAAGGCCAGAAGGGACCATTGTCATCATCTAGCGTGACCTCCTGTATAAGAGAGACCATTGAATTTTATCCAGTGAGTCCTGCGTCAAGCATGGTTTACAGCAGATCTAGTTCAAAATTTTACAAAGGATTTTTAGAAAATGTTTCCTATTCCCACTTTGGAAGATCAGACTGACTTTCTAGAAGATACTACCATGGGGGGGAAAAACGGTACAACAGCGTCTTACATAAATGGCCTTTGCCTCTCTCTCTCCAAGTCCTTGTGTTTGGGTTACAAAGAGACAGAGTAGAAACGTTTAAGGTTCTCAGATTTCATCGCTCTAATAAATGTTAGCCCTAATCCCAAACTCCCTGAATACTTTATGGCATCATCCATGATTTGACATTCCAAAGTCAGGTATTTGTTAAAGAATCATTTGAATCTTTTATCATTACAAAGTTGGGTTTAAAAATATATCTATTAGTTCTGTTAATTCCCCTCTGTCCTCTCCCCCCCCCCTTTTCAAACACACGTATAAAGTTAGGAAAACAGACGAAATGGGAAATAGCCCTGGAGATCCCCCTGCTAAGTAACGCTGTCTGGCAATGGGAGGTTTTGGATTTCAGCTGGAGGACATGGTGACATCAAACGATATTGTGTCATGGTTGGCACTAACTGGGTACAAAGTGCTGCAGATGACAGCTTAATTCCACACTCACCTTTTCTGTGCAAGGCGTTGAAAAGAAACCGCTTGTCACATCAGCCAAATGTGTTTTAGATGCTGAGTGAGATAGAGACGCATCTGACATTACAGTTGTATCCGTCAGTCCTGTTGAACGACTCGCTGGATCTGAACTGGCTTTCAGAGTAGCTGTATGCAACGCATTACTGAGGAGTCTCTTTGATCCTCGACTAGAGAGAAACACACACGAGGCATGTCCACTCTCTGGTCCATTCAATCTTCAGTCCGCCAAGAATTTTAGTACCCAGCCTGAATATGAATTCCTCCTGTCCTCTAGAGGGCATAATGGGAATCGCATGTAGTTCTCATTTATTCACTCTCAATGGGCCCTATCGAGTCTGCCTAGTGTTGCCAACAATCCCATATTACAAGGGACGTCCCTAATTGAAACAGAAAATTTCCTGTCCTGGGCTTCATCTCAGTGCAATAAGATTGAGGGTTTTTGAGTACTGCAAAAAGCAGCAAGAAATACCCCTGGCAAATGTAGGTGACTACTGATTATTATTATTAATAATTATTATTATTAACAATAATTATTATTATGAGAATAACACTAATAATAATATCGAGAGGAGAGGTGAGGCGGGGGTGGTAAGAAAGCAGTCCCTTATTTTTGAAATACAATGTTGGCCACCCTAAATCTGCCCCACATAAAAACCTCCCAGAAAGTGAGAATGTGTGTGGGCCATCTCAATGGGAGTTGTGGGTGCTGCACAGCTTTGGAGGAGTTGTCATGGTAGGGTCTTGTCCCCTCAGTATGTGGGGCTGGCACGAGTTAAAGACATGACCAGGAGAACAGGGTCATGACCCACGGAACGAGGCACCCCCCCAATATGTCTCTACACTTCTTCTAGCCGTCCCAGGGGTGCAGCAGGCGTGTTCACACGGCACGGAGGAGGGAGACCTCTGAGAGGCGGTGACTGATGGTACCTACAGCATCGTACGTTACCCCACTTGGAGAGGGTTATCCCTGGAGAATGGCTATCCCTGATCCCTCCCTCCTCCTGCAGCATGCACACTCCTGTTAGATTGCCGGTCAGCTCAGAGGAGGGACTGCGTGATGAGAGATGCACAGCCTCCAGCGGAACGTCCCCTCACCAATGCCTCCCACACCTGTTGCTCTCCCCTGAAACCAGTAAAAGTGAGCTAGACTCGGGATGGGCAGACTTCACCGATGTCCGAATCTGGCTGCGGTTTGGGTAAGGAGTCGAAAGTCTAGGGGAAGCCGACCGAGATGCCTCGACTTACATCAGATGAGGAACTCACCCTGGCTCGTTAGCTGAAGTTTATTTAGAGTATATGTAGCGCGGCTTTTGAGGTTTCCCTGCTCGAAAGCAGCACAACCCTTGCTCCCTCCCTAATCCTCACACAACCCTTTTCCGCAACAGTCCTTGGCACCCTGCTCTCCAGTTGCGAGGTTCTCCTCAGCACACCCAGAACCGTAATATTGTATCCAAACAGTTGATTCAATTGCTTATTTCCTCAATAGACCACAGCTTCCTCTTCCCAGTTTGCAAGTTTTCCTGGGGGGGTCCCATCTAATGCCTCCAGCATTCTGTTCTAGGGAAACCCAGCAGCCATTTTTCCCTCCCAGCCCCCACACAGGTAGGCCCACTACTCCTACCCACCATCTGGAGGTGAATGGCCCTCTCCCTCTTCTAGGGTCCATTGCTCCCAAATTCACCTTTGGTAGTGGCTGTCTTCTAGTAAGAGGTAGAAACGGCACCAGAAGAGCATTTCTTGCTGTGTTTTGCCAATTCCAAGTCTCAACCAGAAACGGGGAGAAAAAAAAACAACCACCATTTATTTGAAGGCTTCAAAACCTTAAAGAGTGATTCTGTTTAAGTCTGGTTCTTGCAATGGGTGACGATACAGGCAGTGTTCAATTTGTAATGAAAGAGATGCCAGGGCATAAGCAATTAGGTGCTGGGGGCTCAAGCAATATTTTAATTTTGTCACTGATGTGGCAAGCCCAGAGGTGCCCGGGCTATGAACTGCCAAGCCTAGAGGGACCAAGGATCAGCCCTGGCAAGCCCTGGATAAATAAGCACTGGGGTCAGGGCTGGGGGAGATCCTTATTTTGTCAGAAGCAGTTTGCCAATTCCCTACTCCATCCGGGATTTCTTTGGTTATTATCTATTTACTCATTTAATTTCTTTAGATTGGTAAAAGTGATAAAGAGACGGTGTCCGTCCAAGAGCTCTGGGCGCCCTGCCATTGCCTAGATGTAAAGATTGTGCTTGTTATTGAATTAGCTCCTGACACCAGCTCTACTTCCCGTTGGACTCACGTGGCTGATTCGATTAAATGGGAAGCTTTGTGTGCCCTAAAGTCAAGCACTCATATGTAAGTCTCTGCAACCCCAGAGCCATCACAGGCCAAATTCTGACCACAGTTGTGTCTCAATCAACCTCCTTCCCTTGGTGTGCAGTACTTCTGAAAACCAGGCCATTAGGTCCTTAACCTTAGGCACCCAGGTTTGGTGATTTGAACAGCAACTGCTTTTTCTGCTTATGGAATTATCCCCAAACAGTTCTCTATTTCCTCAGATTTTATTCCTTCTTTGGATCTTTTAAAACAAACCAACCTTTTGACTCTATGGTTCGATCACAAATATTGGAAAAGCTGTGTTGCTTAGTTGCAGTTTGTCCACTATGTCGCGTGGGACTATTGCTGTTCTCTGACTGGATGACTACACAAGTAGTTCCAATACAAAGACTTCTGCACCTGTATCCATTTCCAGTTGAGATTCCATGAAGAGAGGTATAGATTCCAAGGTCAGAAGGGAACTCTGTGATCATCTAGTTCTACCTTCCGTATAACATAGGACATAGAACTTCCCCACAATAATTCCTGCTTGAACAAACTGAATTAATGGGCTTTCAAAACATGGGGTGAGGGACAGACCATACCCTCTAGAGCTGAGAACCATTCCAGGCCCAGCTCTGCACCCGGGCATGAAGTAGGAAGAAATCAACCCATACTGCGTTACTCCACGTGTCCATGTGACTTTGCACGGGGGTGACTTTAACTGAAAACAAATTTCTGAGGGCCAGCAGAAGGTATCCTTTAAGTCCCGCTCAGGCCCATTATGTGATTCCACTTAACTGATGCCCACAGTCCTTCACTGGCCTTCTGCAGAGGGGCAAATTTCACCCTTTGGGTGAACATTGGTGGCAGTGGAACTTAGCAGAAAGAGGATGCAAAATGGGCATAACAACCTGGCTGGAGCAAATGCACTGAAAATGTGCATCAATATTTGCAGAAATATTTTTTCACCCAGCTCTAATCAGTATCAATAAAATCTGCCTCAGACCTGTGCAATCAAAAAATGTATGCAATCTACTCTGCCTCTGACATAACACTGCATACGATGCCACTCCCAGCCACTTCTGGAAGATCAAATTAATGTGTTACAAGAACACAAGGCTCAGCCACTGCCTTGTTGGAGTGGTTAAGGAAGATGTGGAATGTACTCATCAAGCTGACATGAAATAATAACTCATACAGAGCAAGTTCCAAACCTCGCACCATTCTAATTGGTCTGGCTGCTGAATGGACCTGTACCAAAAGTGGGACAACATTTTGTTTCTTCTTGGGAGGTACCAGGCTGGGTCCATCTTTCCCAGCTCAGGAAGTGGGCACACATCCACACTCCAGGGGTATCAATCCCGTAGTCTTTCAAGTATGTCTGAGGGGATCTCAGCAGTTCCAAACCACCACCAGATCTTTGCAGCAAGCTAGCCAATCTGTGCTTAGTTCCCAGTGCCTGCTCATTGTCCAAGGAGCTGAGCGCCAGGAAGTTCACTCTGACCTGGAGCAGACAAAGCTGAAGGGTGAGCTGCTGTTCCCACTTTATAGCTAGAGGATCCTTAAAGTCCGTTGGTCCATGGTAATGGTCTCGGAAACTCCCTCCAAACATGGACCCTGTTGCTCCAGTGATCCTGCCTTAACCTACCAATGGAGAACTTATTCACGCTGCATTCGTATCCAGAGCTGCCACTGAACTGCTTGGCTCTGGAGTGCACGTGGGTTGTAACTCTCCTGAGAATGAGTCCTCTTATAACAGTAAAGTCCTGGTACCGCCTGGGCTTGAGAGACAAGAAGAATAGTCTTACTCTGGGCATTTCCTCTTCCCATCCAATTTAGGACAGCACAGAGGAGGTTGCGTGGGTGCATGGGCGAACATTATGGCACCAAAATATAAAACAAAATGATAAGAGGAATTTCTACCAACATTTTTAAATGTTAAAAAAGATTTTGAGTCCAATTTGGTTCAGATTGCGATTGGGGTTCTGATTTCTTGACCAAAGGCGTTCTGAATGCTTAAGCAAAGTGAATCCCTGACTTTTAATGACTGTCGCCATTCCCAGGCTGTTCATGTTCTGAGTTTATTCTCTTTCTCCTGTATGCCACACACAGTGTCAGTCCTGGCACATAGCGAGGTGTAGGCAGAGCCAAAGGGCGGAGCCAGCATCGTGGTCAGGAGGCAAGTCAGTGGTCAGAGCCAGGAATCAGGAGTTCAGAGGCAGGCAGGGACTAGGCCCGGAGCGGAGCAGGTAAGGGGCAGTGCATGGGCTGGACAGGAAGCTGGAAGCAGGCCTGGCGCATCTGCGGGAAGCGGAAAGCATTGATCAGCCACTGGGCTGCTGTTGCTACCCGGCCGTAATAGGGATCTGTTGGGCTTTCAGTCCAGTCAAGGAGCACAGTCACTTAGTGAGGGTGTATTGGGCCCAGCCAAGCTCATTGGGTTGCTAGGCAACAGCGCCCAGAGCCAGCTGAGTTCCTAACACTTCAGCCTTGATGTTAGGCACTGGCATGGTGGGCAGGTTTTTATAGCAGGAACGGTGCAACTTAAATAATATTGGCTGGCAGCAGCTCCCTTAAGTCTGTCCCTAAAGGAATAGCAGGTAATAGAGGAGAGTTTGCTGCTGACCTGCAGCTGGTGTGTACTCATGCAAGAGTCTACGCAAGCCCCGCATTCCACACTTAGCAATTCCAGATGCCATCCCATAAAATTTTGATAAGCTAAGTGGGGGCAGTGGCTGAATGGCAGATATCCAAGGAAAATCCAAAAGTGCTGCAGGAAATGGAGCCGGTTATTCAGTAGATGGCACTCATCTCTCTGAGACAGCACTGATCCCAACGCGTTGGCCTGGGGTGAGTGTGGGTCGCAGGAAATGCCATCTTTTGGATAAGGTCCTCTCCACTTCCACGCATTAAAAAAACAAACACCATTTTTTCTCTAGAGCTCAGATATTAGCCCAAGTGTCCAGGCCCAACTGCCAACGGGTTGGAAGCTCAGGGGCCACTGAACAGGTTGCAAGGGATGGGCAAACATTTGGATTGTTTCCTGTTTAATCCGAAATTGTTTCCTGTTTAATCTGTTTAGTCTGCTCTCCCTAAACTTTACCGTATATCCCATCAGGAGCTGACCATATTTACCATCACGGCCCGACCCCAAGAGTAAAAGGTGAGGAGTAAGAAACCGCAACGCTGACAGTTTTTCAACCTTCGTGAGAACGAACCTAATCCTTCATGTTATTTAATGCGTGGGGCTTGTTGGGGCAATTTGTGAGGGGAGGCAAAGTGAGTATATAACTTGGTGGAGAACTGAATACAGTATAAGTGTTTGCAGCTCAACTTGCCTAAACAGAGTTGTCAAACAGGCTGGCAGGGCACCCGCCTGGGATCCTGCACTAGGGTTTACACAGCAAACCTAATGGCAAATGCAACAAATCTGTGGAGGAGGGAAGGGCTGGGCTTCAAAGAATCCAGGTGGGAGTACAGGAGCTAGATAAGTGGTGCACTAGGGTTTCTTGGGGCTCCTAATTTGTTTCCCAGGCTCCTAATTCCACTGGGACAGCAGCCGCATTCCTCCCTATGTGTTTACGGAGATTGTGGGTTTTTGTTTTTTCCCCCCCGGCTCAGAAGCAGTCCAGGCAGCGCACACACGGAGTACATACCATACAGCTGAGGCGGGGCGCAACACAAATATGCCTTTTCAGAATAGCTTTTACACCTGGAAGAGGAGACTGGTTTATTACCTTGGTAAACAAAAGTTCGGATTCAAGCAAAAGTACAAACTTTGCCCCGGGCTGTTCTGACTGCGTACCTTGTGTTTGTGAACTCCGCAACTCCGAGACAACGTGAGGCAATGGAGCTACTTCCAACGCCCCCCTCTTCCTTTGTCAGAGTCCCAGAATTTAAAAGTTCCTGTTTGGAGGGTGGGGGTGGGGAGAAGAGGTGCGGAGGGTGTTATATGATGTAATCCACCCCAGCTCTGGCTTGTTTGAAACAGCATTCAAAAGGATTCCCTTTAGTGGGCAGAAACACGTGTGGTCAGTTCTCTTTCTGCACTGGGGGTTTGTTTTTGTTTTTTTAATAGGAAGAATAGAATATATGTCACGGGATGTGTGAGTTAGCAACAGGGATGGGGCCAGGTCATGCTTCTGCCAGCCAGGTATATTAGTGGGGAGAGAGGGGTGCAGATTCCTCCCTGACCATAGGTGCTGGAAGCAGAGGTGTAGCCGCACCCCCGTCTCAGCAGCTACACAGAATTCCAGCCTCATGCTCAAGAGAGCACCAGGTAGGGGGATGGGCTAAAGTACAGAGGGTAGAATTCAGGCCATTTAAACCCCCCGCTCCAGCTCATCTAAGCCTGGAGGAACAGGCCAAAGTCAATGCACCACTTGCATCCCATCATCGTAAATGGGGCTTTCGCTGGCTCTTTGCACAGGCTCAGGTTCACTCTAAATAGCAAGAGGATTAGCCCACCCTAGTCCATAAGGGGTGTGGTCTGCTAGAGGGCGTGGCCTGTCCTCCACCTTGTCTAGTTACCGTCAGTAGACTGTGTCAGTCGGGAAAGGGGACATGGGGGAAGAGTTACAAATAGATTTTAAAGGAGCAGCAAAACGAGCCTGGTACTGCATTCCCAGCCCACCCACTCTGAGTGCCACCAAGGTGGCTCCTGGACTGTGCACAAATCTGGGCCCATTGTTCAGAATTTCGCTGACTGTTTCTCCTAGGGAGGTGTGAATATAAGTTTGGATAACACTTAAAACTGACCCAAACCTCAACCCCACACTTGAACTGAACTAGAATGAAAACTTTTTGCAAGTTTGAAAATATTCAGATGACTTTTTTTTTGGCAACATATTTGCTGATGCCTCTGTATTTCCCCAGGGTGACCAGGACCATAAGTAAATGTGCCCAAAAACTTTCAACAAGGCTTTCAACATAAGTATTTTCAGCCCAACCCAAAATAGTGGCTGCTGGAAATCTGACTGAAGAGCTGTGTTTCTTGAGATTTCCAAGAGACTCGAATAATTGAGAGAAGCATCCTCACTTTTGGGTGCTCTTCCGAACTGATGTGAGATTCAGTCATCATGCCTGCTTTCACTGGGCCAGATTCACCGCTAATGTAACTCCGCTGGAGTTGCCACAGGGATGGATGCATTCCGGGGTATGAAAATTCTGGCAGTGATGTATAGTGTCCACCTGTGGGCTGAGACCTGGGATAACATCTAATGATCATGGTGGGGATACATGGATGCTTATTGACCAGACCTGGTGTATCGGCTTAGGCTGTGTATCTCTGTCCATGTATCTCTGGGGAGATTTTCAAAATCATACATGGGAACTGGGCCCCATGCCCACTGATTTTCAATGGGAGCCATGTGTCTAACTGCTCTATATGCCTTTGGAAATCTCTGCCTTACACATGCCTTTTCTGTTGCTGCATTTGGCTCCAGATCCCCAGGCAGCCTGCAGGGGCAGTGTTAGAAAACCCATGTGCTGATCACCACAGACCCAACTACTAGATAAAGATACATCACTTACAACCTGGGCCTTTCAGCTTTAAACCTACAAGTCTCTGCCCATAGGTCCCTTATGCCCTCTGTGGGCCCAGTCACTAGGGTGAGACATCCCACTCACATTCTCATCAGTCTGTCACAGCTCCTTGCTTTCTGCCTTTAGTGGAACAGGCCAGGATGGCAGAAAGAAGATAACAGTACATCTCTGGTATTCAAACCTGGCACCAGCAGCCCTTCGTTTGCATGAGGTGGGATATTAACCCTTTTCAAAGCAGCCCACTGCAGCAAAGGAAGGGATTAATAAGCAAACTCTAGAAAATTACATTGAATTCATTATGCTTATTAAACCCAGAATAAACTGACCTGCTGGGGAGGGGCAGGGGAAATCTACAGTAATGTGTTAGTTTGTGGGTGTTTGGATAGATGAGTCGTTAACCAAGGACGAGCATTAAATCAAGAGAGCAGCAGGGGTGATGTCACTGGAGAAATGTCCACTCAGCTCTCTGAGCATAACTTCTGTTGACCCATTCACTTTGCCGGATTACAAGATAAAGTCATTAGGGTTAAATTTCATCCAAATATAGTAGCCCCATTAACACAGCTGGGATTTCAATTTGTTGAGTGATGGCTTTGGCTGTGTTTATTGCAAGCTCTTAAAAATTCTTGGAAGACAAGTACATATAGAAATTAAATGCATTTTGCTACAGGATTCATTGAACGTGTCTAAATACACGTAGTATAACTACAGGGCTCAATTCTGATCTTAGATACACAGGTACTGATTGCCTCCTGTGCTGCAAAATGCTGCGGTTTTGCCTGGGTGCGCAAGTCCCGTTGCTCAAGTTATTTACAGGAAGACTGGACAAAGCACTGAATAATTTACTCCAGGGAAGAACTCTGCCTGGCACCAGAGGGACTGCAAAAGGACCCAATAGATGATAAGCTTTTTTAGTTCTGTATTTGTACAGTGCCAAACACAATGAGGCGCTGGACCATGATTCGAGTTCCTAGGCACTATCGAAATATACCTAATATATAACAGTAATAATTTCCATTTCTAACTTCTGTAATGATTCTCTAAGGAGAAGTCTACACTACAAAGGGTTTGCAGGTATAACTATACCAGCCAAACCGATTAGTGGAGATGCAGAGTTAGTTTGCCAATATGCCTATCAGTTCCGCAAACCAAATAAGTTATGCCAGCAAAAGCACTTTGCCCTGTATAACTGCATCTACACAAGGGCTTTTTGCCAGTGTACAAATGTCAGAAAAATCACACTTGAACCCAGCATTATTATACCAGCAAATGTTTCTTGTGTAGATCTGCCCTAAGCGATTTTGAAAAATATGTGACAATACGCATACGTTTGCAATTGGACTCTGAGAGCAACAGAACAGGACCTACCTGGCTGGAGAATGACCCACTTCACTGTGGGTTTCTGGCAGTGTTAGATATAGTGTTCCTATATCTTCCTGTTTACACGTATTTAACTCCCCTGAGTTCAATGGAGTGACTCCTGACATAGTGTCAATCAGATCAGAATCAGGCCCAGGAAAGCCAGGAGCTCAGTGCATTTCTTTGCATATCAATACCCACAATGCCCCTCAGGTTCCCAGCACTGCAGTGTCTGACTTCAGATCTGGAAAAGGACCCATTTTGTTTGTACTGGACCTCCGGGATCGGTACAAGATCAGAAATGAGGATATTCAAAGCCAAACTCAACAACCACCTCCATCAGCACTTGGTCAGTTTCGCCTGCTTTCTTGGTATGGACATGTTATTAGAATGGAAGACCAATGAATTCCAAAGCGTGTGTACCAAGGAATGCTGAGACATGGCCAGCGATCATGTGGGCATCAAAAGCTTTGGTGGCCCAACAAGATTACCAGTGATGGACATAAACTGAATATACAACCAGAGCACCTGAAGCACCTTTCCAGAGTTTGATCTGGATGGTGCTCAAACTTGCAAGGAGTCCCTGGGCTTTTGGATTTGTCACGATGATGAAATGTTTGCACTATGTTCCTTTCTACAATACTTCTACTGAAAATCTCCAGTGGTGAAACACAGGAAGTAGGATGAGATGTTGGCCTGTAAAGTGGTGCAACTTCATTGAAGTCCAGTGGCTAAAATCAGATCTGGTGCAGGTGGATGCAAACGTTATTGACTTTATGGGAGCTTGCACTTGCTTTTCCCAGACCAGAATTTGGACCAAAGTGTAACTGAGGCCAGATTTGGCTCCGTTAGCTATCATAAATATTCCATACCGGCACAAAAATGTGCATATAATAAACAAGCTTTCAGCATATAATAAATGTATAGAATATATCAAAGGCATGCTGTAGATAGCAATGGATGATATGGAGCAGGGGTAGACAACCCAAAGGCAGCACACGAGCCGATTTTCAGTGGCACTCAACTGCCTGGGTCCTGGCCACCAGTTGGGAGGGCTTTGCATTTTAATTTAATTTTAAATGAAGCTTCTTAAACATTTTAAAAACCTTATTTACTTTACATACAACAATAGTTTAGTTATATATTATAGACTTATAGAAAGAGACCTTCTAAAAACATTAAAATATATTACTGGCACGCGAAACCATAAATTAGAGTGAATAAATGAAGACTCGGCACACCCCTTCTGAAAGGTTGCCGACCCCTGATATGGAGCATTGTAAAACACCACATGTCCTATGTGTCCAAACAAAGTCAAATCCTGGCAATTGCCCCTCATCGATATCAGAGAGAAAAGCTAAAGCTAGAGGCAGAGAGTGGTGGAAGCCTTCTATCTCCATCCCCCCAACTCCTAAAACTAGTGTCGAGGATGCATTTCAGATTCTCTGTGATGGAGGCCTCAAAGAGTCCCTTTGGGACCATGCCTAGTAGGAGACTTTGCACTCTCATTGCTCCTTGTGTCAAAGAATCTGCAACGGCTTTACCCCAAACTCATGAATGAAGCCTCACAACCAGGCCAGTGAGGTACTTAAGAATTGTCAGCCTGAAGGATGGGCAAACTGAGGCACAGAAAGCGAATTTAGCAAAGGTCATACAGCAATCCAATGGCACAGCTGCGACTAGAACCCAGTCGTTCTGACTGTCAGTGGCTCTAACTGCTGGATGCACTGTCTTCTTATGAAGACTAGGCCTGGCAACAGAGTCACGTTAACACATCCAGAAGGACTCAGTGTTTCCGCAAGCTGCAGGGGGAGTGGGCAAAAACTGTGCTGCCACACAAAGGGGGTATAACTAGAAACAACTGGACAAAAATGAAAAGGGAGGGGAGACACCTGGAATAAGGATCAGGAAATATTTTCTGACAGTGAGCTCTAGGGGGCATCCTCCCAAGGCAAGTGCCGGAAGCGCCATCACTTGGGTCATTTAAATTGCTCAATCCTGAATTTGATCGCCAGGATGCCTGGGTATCTGGACACCCATCAGTGGCTCCAGGATGGCCAATGTCATGTATTGTGGGACTGTTACACTCTGAGGCACTCCAGAACAGCAATCCCAAAACACAAGGAAATCGAAGCAAAATGAACAGGCAGGTGGTCAATCAAAACATGTAGTAGCCATGAACCAGTTAAATCAGCAACAGTCTGAACAAACCACAATCACAGTCCACAAGGCAGTCCCATCACAGGGAAAATCAGCCCCTCTTCACTCGGCAGGCTGAATGGCAGAAGAACTTGCAAGAATTCAGAAAGGAACAGATGCAGGTGGAGCACCAACTGCTAAAGTGAGTCTCACAATGGGGAACAGCAGTAGGACACAGGGGGTTAACCTATGCAAGATGGGCCCAGCGGATGATCCAGACATGTCTTTGGAGAGACTTCTGAGAGAGTAGTAATGGGAGCCAGACAGGATTTTAAGGGATTTTGTGCCCTCTGGGTAGCACCCGATTTGTAAGAGGAAGGCTAGGCAGCCTACATGGTCCTGATCAAGGACCAGGCCCGGACTATGAGGTTGTAAAAATGTCCATCCTGAATCAGGTAGGCCACCTGGTGGAACAATATAGACAGAAATTTCAGGCCACTAAAGGGACTGGAGGGGTATGGCCCAGGGCATTAGTGCAAAAGTTAACTGAGTAGACTACCTGCTGGCTAAGGCCACACCCCCAAAGTGTGGGGGAAATAATAAATGTGACAATACTGCAACAACTTCTCTAGTGCTGCCCTGACAAACACCCGTGTCTGGGTCCAGAGGCACCAGCCAATGACCCTGGAAGCAGCGATCAAACTCTCAGAAGAGTTTGTGGGAGTGGACTTTCCCAAGAGAGAGGTGCGATCATTTCAGGGGAAGAAAGGGGGCAACTTGCTCTCATCAAGAAGGACAGAGGGGAAAAAAAAGGCTGAGACTAGAAGAACTTCAAGGAACTGGGGAGTGGTTTGCTACTAGCGTGGGGCTCCATGGCATGACCCAGGGGTCTCAAACCTGGACCATGGGAGTCACCATGCTCCAGGTAGCCTGCTGGCCAGAGCTTATCTAAGACCCAGGAAGCCCTGACCCCGTATGAGGCTCCACCCCTTCAGGTCCAACTGGTAGAGTCCCAAAGCGGCTGGTTGGCCCACTGGCCCTATTTAAGCCAGCAGTAGTAACAGGAAACTGTCTGAATAACTGTGCCTTGTACTTCCTGCTGCTGCTGCCATCTCCTCCTGCTTCCAGCCCCTGCTTCCCTGGCTTGATTTCTTGGCCTCCTGACCCAACTTGACTCCTGGCATCTGACCTGTGGTTCCCAACCTCCAATTTGTCTCCTGCCTTTGACCCCCTGGTATCCTGACCCGGCCTGATCCTGGTTCCTGACTTGTGGTTCTCATCTCCAGTTTGTCTCCTGCTTCTGACCTCCTGATGTCCCGACCCAGCTGTCTCATGACCATGGCCTCTGGCTCTGACTATTAGGCCTGGCTACCCATGACCTGTCTGGGACAGCATGGGGCATATAAAGTGAGACTGGCTTGTTATGGAAGGTGGGATTCATGGAATTCTGTGGTTGGACGGTGACTGTCAAGGATGACTAAAGAAAACCCCCAGCACCTCTGTAAGATCAGGAAGAAGCTCCAGCAGGGACTGGTGGACACCATCTTGGGATGCTCACCGCAAGGAAGGACTTGGTGAAGCCCCACTGGATGCTGTCAGGTCGAAGTTCAGCGTTAGAAAGCAGCCATGGTGAGACTCTGCCCAATGGCTGAGATACCCCTAGAAGTTAAGGGGAAGTTCAGATGGGGGTAGTAGATAGACTGCCTCATCCCGTCATTATAGGGAGAGACTGGAGCCCCAGCCTTTATAAAAGGAAAACAGGGCTCAGGGTCACGTGCAGCAGAAATGTGGGTCAACAGGGAATGAGGAAAAAGGGCAAGAATTAGACCAATTAGAAACCCATAAACCAAAGGAAACAAGCCAGGAGGAAAATGGAACCTCCCTAGGGAAAAGGAGTGGAGGAGAAGGTAATTCAGAGCAAGACTTAAGGGAAGAGAGTAACTCTAGATTATTGATAGGAGTTGAACAAAAAACAGAACGGTGGAAAGAAGAGCCCCGGGAACAGTTTATAGGGCTGGGAGACTCAGAACCACTAGTTAATAAGAAAAAATGGGGGACAGCAACAGACTTAGAGTAAGGAGAATAAACCAACAAGTTGTCCATGGAGGGGTAGAAACAGAAGCATCAGGACATTCCCCGCCCACGAAATGTGACTTTTGCAGGGGGAAGATGGTTGAGTGTGAACTAAAACAGTTCAGCGCCCCCCCCCCACCTGAAGAAGGGAGGGTGTGGGGAAAGAAAAACCTCCCTGTTAAGCCAGGGGGGGGGCGGGGGCAGGTGGAGAGGTGTGTGACAGAGTGCTATGAGCCAGCACTCTGATCACTGTGACATCCCGTAGAGTGGGGAATGGAAGGGAGCTATCTAATCACATTGGGAGGCTGTGTGGAGCTCAAGAACTAATTAGCCCCACTGGAGACTGATAAAGAGAGACAGGAAGGAAGTGCTGGGGGAGAACAGGGCCAGCTGAGCCCAGACCGACGGAGTCCTCAGGCAAGGGACCTCTCTGCTCCTCCCAGGCCCTGGGGAAAGGCCTGGAGGTACAGGGGAAAATAGCATGGCTGCACGGGACTGTAAAGGTGTGGGTGGAGGGAACATAAATAAACACCACAATGTTGCTACCTACCCGGCAGAGTCTGAGCAGGTTTCTGTGCTAACAGGCAGAGTGCCGCCCTGATACACCTGCCTTTTGCTTTTCCTTCCGTCTCTCTATTTCCTTTTCCTTGAGGTAGTTCAGCATACTCCATTCCCTTCTCTTCCCTTATCCCCCTTCACGCCTCAGTCTGCTAAGGATCACGGTCTGGAATATACCACGTTCTGTAGACGGGCAGAGTCTGGGAACTGCTGCTAGGCGGTGGCCTTTTGGTTCCTGTTATTTCTACAATCATTTGTCTTTACTTTGCATGGAGCCAGGGGAACTCTCTGGTCTCCCTCTCTCTTTCCCTTACTCAAGCCCCCCACGTGGGAGCTTCCTCTTATGCTACTTCCGTTGGAGTCCGTTGGTGCCACTTCTGGTGCTGGCCCAGAGTTGGGGGGACGACTACCACAGCTTCCCCCAGAGTCAGCCCAGCCTGCCTCCCGTTGTTCAACAGCATATCTGGATTTTTCCTGTTGCCCTGCAGCACTAAGGAGCTGTTCTTTTGCTGGACAGTTCCTCGTTGCCTCAGGGAAGATATCAGCACCATCAGCTTCGTCTGACTGAGGCATGGACTGTGCTGTGTTGTTCATTGTTCCAATCCAGAGTTCTGCTTCCATAGCCTCCCAAGTGCCAAAAGAGGCGTTGCCTGCCTGCCAGCCTATCGAATGCTGATCCAGGGTATCGGAGTATAATTCAAAGCAATTAATCCATTTGAAAGATGGTATTCTCCATCTAGCTTCATGTTATCATAGCGTCCTAGAAATGTCGAGCTGGAAGGGACCTCAAGAAGTCACCAAGTCCAGCCCCCTGCGCTGAGGTAGGACCAAATAAACGTAGACCATCCCCGACAGGTGTCTGTCCAACCTGTTCTTAACAACCTCCAAGGATGGGGATTCCACAACCTCCCTTGGAAGCCTGTTCCGGAGCTTAACTACCCGGAGAGTTAGAAAATCTTTCCTAGTATCCAACCTAAATCTGCCTTGCTGAAGATTAAGCCCATTTCTTCTTGTCCTACCTTCAGTGGAGATGGAGAATAATTGATCGTTGCCCTCGTTAGAACAGCCTTTAACATATTCGATGACTGTTATTGGGTCCCCCCTCCATCTGCTTTTCTCAAGACCTAATATGGCCAGTTTTTTTAGCCTCTCCTCACAGGCCAGGTTTTCTGAAATTTTTATCATTTTTGTTTCTTGCCCCTGGACTCTTTCCAATTTGTCCACATCTTTCTTAAAGTATGGTGCCCAGAACTGGACATATAACAGTCCTGTTACTACACCCCAAAATGATATTAACCTTTGCAACTGCCTCACATTGTTAGCTCATATTCAATTTGTGATCCACGGTAACCCCCAGATCTTTTTCAGCAGCGCTACCGTCTACCCAAGTTAGTCCCCATTTTGTAGTTGTGCATTTGATTTTTCCTTCCTCAGTGAAGTACTTTCCATTCGTCTTTGAATTTCATCTTCCTGATTTCAGACCAATTCTCTAATTTGATACGGTTGTTTTGAATTCAAAGTGCTTGCAATCCCTCCCACTTTGCTGTCATCAGCAAATTTGATAAGCACAATCTCCACACTATTATCCAAGGCATTACTGAATAGTGCTGGACCCAAATAGACCTCTGCAGAATTCAACTGCAGGGGTCCTAGTTTGACAGGCTCATATATTTTATTCTGAAGTTGGTAAAATCTGTAGGAATTCTGATCTCTGCTGAAAAAGAGTTCCATGGCCATTAAGAGTGTTCAGTCCCCTGCACTTGTGAATTTATCCTGGTGCGGTCATCTCCAGCTCCTAGCTATAGACAAACACCCACCAGCTGGCCAACATTTTGACCCCTAGGTGAACACCCTGGCACTGACTCTTCCAGTCAACAGATGGGTCTAGCTAGGCGTGATGACTTACAAAGTAAAGGAGTTTTTATTTTAAATGGACACTCAAGGAAAAAAATCCGAGAGAGAGAGAGCGAGAGAGAGAAGGAGGGGGGAGGGATATCCTTCTCCCTGCTCTCAGAAGAAAACTGTAGATGATTAAAAACAGAGAGTTTGAAAGACATAACTGATATTTGCTCATGTTGGTCAATGAGCTTGTCCCACTTTGCATAAAGTTACTTTCTGGATCTTACGTATTAGCACAAGGCTGTTGTGTCTGGGTTCACAACAGGACCTGAGGGGAGGGAGTTGGTTTCACTGCGTTTTTTCTTTTAACCTGTGACTAGTAGACATTGTGAAGGAAAACCCTACATTTTAGGGGCTTCTGTTCAGCAGGCAGCATCTCTTTAAAGCCGCGTTTTTGTCTATTGGAATCACAACCTTACAGGTTGATCCTTCCAGAATCTGCAGAGCCTTGTGGGTGTGAGACTCACAGAAGCAGCTGTGGTCAGCTTTCTCTTTTGCAATATCTCCTTTTTCATTATGATTTTCTGGCCGAGCTCTGTTCCAGACTTGCTAGCCTAGGGCAGCGGGCTGAGGGGAATGACACATACAAATAGGCTCACGCCCGCTTTGGTTTTAAAAAGCCCCAAACCCACAATGCTGCAAAAGAACAGCTACCAAAAGGGGAAGGGATGCTACATTTGTTTTTAAAATGGTTAAGAAGCAGAATCGGGGTCGAGGGGGTTCAGCAGGAAAGAACTGGGAGTGAAGAAAGGTAACCATGTACATACCACAAGGTTCAGCTCTGGGATGATGATTCTTTATTTTAAATTACCCTAGGAATAACCTATCTCAGGCTATGTCTACACTACTGCGTAAGTCAACCTAAGTTATGCAGCTCCAGCTATGTGAATAATGTAGTTGGAGTTGATATAACTTAGGTTGACTACACCATGCTGGGTCGACAGGAGACACTCTCATTCTTCTCATTCGAGGTGGAGTACCGGGGTCAACCGGAAAGCAATCTGTGGTCGATTTTGCGGGTCTTCACTAGACCCGCTAAATCGACCCCCAGTGCATCGATCACTGGACCATCAATCTGGCGGTAGTGTAGACATAGCCTCAGAACTAGCTATTATATTTCTGGAGCGGGTCTGCAGAATAAGAATACCTAATTTTTTAGGCAGCATTTTTCATGCACAGAACTCAAAACACTTTCCAAAGGAGGGTAGGTTATCGAATCAAGTTCAGACCTTTATCTTCAAGGAACCCAGTGGCCTGTGCCCAGGATATTTAAAATAGCCTAAAGCTCAAGTATGAAGACCATGTTTGACAGCTTTGCTCCTCCAGCACACTGGAGCCTTCTACAATAAGAGTAAAGCTCATGTGTATATGGAGCAGAGCTTTCTCGCAGGCCGGTCCCAGACTGTGTCATCAATCATCATCATCATCATCATCATCAAGGCATTCCCAATGGGCTGTAGCCCCTTGCAGATCAAGGTCACCCACATCAGCCTGTAGCTATGTCAAGACGAGACTGTGGAAATGAGCTCCCACTTCTCCAACCTGCCTCCTCTAACGTCAACACAGAGCAACACGTCCACAAGAAAACAACCAATGACAGAACGGTACCAAAACAAACACTCCACTGTGCACACAACCCTCGGGAGAGGGTGAGAAAAAGAATAAGTCACATATTAGTCATGTTGCTTAATGCGTGGCTGGAAGGTTCCCAGATACTATGGTGATGGGCACTGTACAAGAACCTATACAGAGCAGAGTCCCCATTTTACATATGGAGAAGTGATTTGCTCAAGGTTGCCTAGCAGGCCAGCAGCAGAACCCAGAACTCCTAAGTCCCAGGCCAGTGCACTAGTCCCTGGGCTACACTGCCCCAGACAAGTTGGGGCCTATAAAGGGGTGTAGAGGCTGTTGGAGGTTTGAGAGACCCCTGGTGGCCCAATACTACCCTGGTCCAACTTTGCTAATAACAATATCTCTGGGACAGGAGGCATTGTCCTGGTGGGGAGAGGAAGAGCCCCGGGGGTTGCTTTCTGGAATTAGTAAAGAAGCCCATTCTGCTGACCCTGGCTTGTGGAACCCAGGCCAGAGTTGTTGCATCGAGATGTTGCAACTCCAATGCAATGGCATTGTGATGCCCGAACTGTGCGACACAGGCAGTTTCAGTTCATAGTGGTTTGTGCAGTCACTTTCCGCTCACTCACTTTTGTGCCCCCTGAGGTTTTGCTTTCAGTTTAGGGTTCCAACAAATCCAAATATTGAAAGTGAAATAAGCGGAACTGCCACACAAGCAGAGATGGTGCAGATTTGCTCCACGCTGGGCCCACGGGCTCTAGGAAACCCTCACGACATTTTTCAATTTAAGGCTGCGTTTCATGTTTTTGTCACTCCCCCAAAGCAGGTGAGATAGGTACAACATTTGCTACCCTCCAGGCCTTTGGTATTTTAATGGGAAATTATATATTTTTTAAGCAACTCAGCTACTTCATTCTTAAATTGGTTCTGAATTCTTGCATGTGCCATCTGGCCCCGGTGACTCTCGCTCCTAAGGTTATTAGGTTGTTTCCAACATTTCTTCCTTTTCCCTTTAATCTGACAGCATCTCATCATTCCACCTGTAAATGGCAGATATCTCCTCAGTATTCTCCCCGGTGACAATTGAAGTAAGGGAATAATTTAGCTTCTCTGCAATGTCTTTATCTTCCTTAATTGTTCTTTTTATCTCCAGCCAACCCACAAGTCTTCTCACAGGCTGTTTGCTTCTGACAGGGATTCTGCAATAAACTAGGGTGGAAAATGGTGTACGTCAGGGGTTCTCAACCTTTTTCTTTCTGAGGCCCCCCAAACAGGCTATAAAAACTCCACAGCCCACCTGTGCCACAATAACTGGCTTTCTGCATATAAAAGTGAGGGCTGGCGTTAGGGGGTAGCAAGGAGGGCAATTGTTAGCGTGTCAACTGCAACAGAACAAACAAATAATGGTAGCTTAGGTCCCAGTGATCACATTTATTATGTGCAAAGAGAATAAAGACCAGCTCAGATGTATATACTTGGTGCTTTAACAGGGCTAATTTCACAAAGCTGAAAACACTTATGAGCCAAATCAGCTGGGAGAAAGAATGTAATCAGAAAAATGTAAATGATAATTGGGAATTGTTTAAGGCCCTATAAACCACAATCCCACAATTGAGAAATAAGTCTGTACTGGTTAAAAAAAACAAACTGCTTTAAAGGGGAAATGAACGTAGCTATAATAAATAAATAAATAACAAATAGAAGAAAGGGGAAGTTGATAGTGATGAATGTAAACCCAGACCTGGGAATTGTAGAAATTTGATAAGAGAAGTAAAGAGACACAAGGAGAAATCTATGGACAGCAGAGTTCAGGATAATAAGAAGATGTTTTTTAACTATATTAGGAATAAAAAAGACTCCTGACAATGGTATTGGTCCATTAATAGATGGAAATGGTAGAATTATCAATAGTAATACAGAAAAGACAGAAGTGTTCAATAAATATTTGTATCTATTTTTTGGGGGGGGAAGATTATCTCATATGATGATAACACTCTTTGTATTCCACTAGTATCTCAGGAGGATGTTAAGCAGCAGCTAATACAGTCTGACATTTTTAAATCCGCAGGTCCAGATAACTTGCTTCCAAGAGTTTTAGAAGAACTGGCTGAGGAGCTCACTGGACTGTTAATGTTGATTTTCAACAAGTCTTTGAACACTGGGGAAGTTCCAGAAGAATGGAAGAAAGCTAATGTTTGACAATATTTTAAAAGGCTAAACAAGACCCAGGTAATTATAGGCCTGGCAGTCTGCCATCGTTTCTGGGCAAAATGATATGTAACTCAGTTAATAAAGAATTAAAGGAGGGTAATATGAATTAATGACATTCATCATGGGTTTATTTAAAGCAGATCCTGTCAGACTAACTTGGGATCTTTTTTTGGATGAGATTACAAGCTTGGATGATAAAGGTAATAGTGTTGGTGTAACATATTTAGACTTTTGTAAGACATTTGACTTGGTACTGCACAACATTTTGATTAAAATGAGAATGATATAAAATTAACACAGTAAATATTAAATGGCTAACTGATTAAATAAAAACTGGCTAACTGATAGGTCTCAAAATGTAACTGTAAACATGGAATCTTCATTGAGCATGTGTGTTTCTCGTGGAGTCCCCCTGGGATCAATTCTTGGCCCTATGCTATTTAACATTTTAATCAATGACCTGGAAGAAAACACAAAATCATCCCTAATAAAGTTTGCAGGTAACACAAAACTTGGGGGCGGGTAAATAATGAAGAGGACAGGTCATTGATGCAGTGAGATCTGGATTGCTTGGTAAACTGGGCACAAGCAAACAATGTGTGTTTTAATATGGCTAAGTATAAATGTACACATCTAGGAACAAGAAATGTAGGCTATACTTACAGGATGGGGCACTCTATCCTGGGAAGCAGTGACTCTGAAAAAGATTTGGGGGTTGGGATGGATAATGAGTTGAACATGAGCTCCCCATGCGATGCTATAGCCAAAAGGGTTAATGCAATACTTGGATGCATAAACAGGGGAACCTGAAGTAGGAGTGAAGAGGTTATTTTACCTCTCTACACACTGGAACACTGTGTGCCGTCCTGGAGTCCACAATTCAAGAAGGATGTTGATAAATTGCAGAGGGTTCAGAGAAGAACCACAAGAATGATTAAAGGATTAGAAAAACTAAGGGTTGACTTGATTATAGTACCTACCCGAGGAACAAAGATTTGATAATGCGCTCATCAGTCTAGCAGACAAAGATATAACACAATCCAGTGGTTAGAAGTTGAAGCTAGAAAAATTCAGACCGGAAAGAAAGCGTACATATTTTACGACGTGTTTAATTAACCATCGGAACACGGGTCATGATGGATTGGAGGTTTTTCTAACAGGTCTGCTCTAAGTGTGTGTTATACAGGAGGTCAGACTAGATGATCACGGTGGTCTCTTCTCCCCTTAGAATATCTGAATCTGAATCTGTGATACACTGAAGGAATTTCTGGTTATTTGTTTTTTTCACTTTGGTTATGTGCTCAACAAATTTCTTCCTCATCCTCATTTCCTTCTTACATTTTACGTGCCACTGTTTAAATGAATCTCTACTGAATTCAGGCTGGATTTCCATTACCTGAGAGATACCAGTTGGATCAAGTAACCTCTTGAACCAGCCATTTAGCAATAGTGCATCTGGCTTCCTTTTGCATTCTAGGAACAGGAATGCTGTCTGTGACTCTTCGTTGTGTGAGCTCAGACAACACAATGACAGGGTCATATAAGCATCTAGATCGATTGATATCTTCCATGCTCTGCGTCTAAGGATTTTAATTGGACTTTAAGATCTGTTTGATTTGTTACAATCCATATGGTGCAACAGTTCCACCTATTTGGGGAGATAAGATAAAAGCAAACAGACACCCTTCTGACTCCTTCACCCAACACCCTGCCTTGGCCACATCCCTGCTCTAGCCACTCAATGAGGTATTGTTCAGAGGGAACACTGCATTCTGCTGAATAAGCAACACCACTTCCTGCAGCATTTGAGTCTTCCTGGAAGATTTCGCCATCCCCATACTGGCCGTGCCTTGCCTTACTTATCCTGAGAAAGCTAACAAGATAACAGTTTGTGGTGACATGGCTGCAGGTGGAGAGAGTAGGGCTGCCAATTTTGGTTGGCTGTATTCCTGGCGGTTTCATCATACGATATAATCTTTAATTAAGATTATTCTTTAATTTCTGGAAATTCCAGGACCATCCTGGAGGATTGGTAACCCTAGGAGAGAGAGAAGGAATGGCAAAGGAGGGGGTGGTCAAAGCGTGCGGCTGCTGGACATCAAACAATAAACTCAGCGTGCAGTTGGCACAAGCTATCACCGTCATTTGTGTTAAGGAAGAGAGCCCGGCTGGGGAACATGGGGTGGGGAGCACAGACAGTAGGGGGCATCACTGAGCATAGCCTCCTCCGAGAATAATAAAGGTCATCTTCACACCTCCACCACCTGCCACCAGTACTGGATGTGGGAGAAAAGGCTTTGATGACATGGGATGGAAGCAGCTGTGCTCACAAGGAAAAGTAAATGGATGACTCTGCGCCAGGCACAACCACCTCGGGATGTTTGTCGTGCCAGTCTCAAATAGAATAATTAATTCCCCTTCCCTGCTGCACATGCCAATGCAATTGCCGCATTGTGCAGAGAGAGGCCATCCATCAGCTCAACCATCGTGGGTGGATTTTTAAAGAGCTTTGTAACTTTGGGACCAGGAATAATATTTTATTTTCCTCTGCCTGCAGAAGGGAGGGGATATAAAACCACACACGACAAGGCCTACGTTGATTGCCTGCTGGAAGGGGAATGGTGCCAGGAACTAATTCCCCAGGTGTGGTATTGCATAGTTGTTTGTGTGCACTGCTAGAAGAAGGAGACCCCTCTAGATGGATGAATGACTTTAACCAGTATGGAGACTCATGGTCAAGATTAAGACAAGACAGTACCAGACACAGTGGCAAGACTTCACAATGGCTCCAAGCTGCATTTGCTTGAACGTTGCTTTTTACCCATGTTCCTAGGGACGTTAGTGCCAGCAGAAGATGATGGATTCACAGAGTCTGGTGTCCCCTGCAGAGCAGGAACTAGCAAGTTTCTCCACACGGTGCCTCAACCCCAAGCCAATTCTAGGGTTGAGGGGGTGCATCAGTAGCCATGACTAACGTAGTTTTTCATCTCTTTGTGGAGACTTTCGGGGGAGTGGGAGGAAGGAAGCTAGTTCTAGTGATGCAATCACCGGTCCGCTAGGAAGCTTACCGTCTTCACTAACCCCACCTGGACTGAACCAGTTAGCTGTGTACCAAAGAATCCGTATACCATTAAGAATCCCCTGGATGACCCAGTCCCCTGCTGATTTAATTTAGTTGCCCTGTTCTGAGGGGAAATGAATGCCAAAGTGGCTGTGGGGGGGATGCTTTCATTTCGCTTTGGAAAGGTGGTGACAGCACTTAATTTTCACTTTTGCTGCTTCTGGGGGAAATTTGGCACCATTCTGCTTTCTCTAACTAGCTTTTTTATTAAGTTCACTGGACTGTGTGAACCAGAGCTGAGAACTTTGCTGAAATTCTAATCAATGCCCACAATGTATGTGTGTATGTGTGTGCATGAGTCATTTTAATTCTTGCTCATGTTATTTCCTGGAGGGGGAAGGGAGATGGTTTAATCCACCGTAGAAGAATTTCATGCTCAAGCCCCACAGCACTGAGGAAGAAGAGGGGTGCATCAGACGATTCCCCACTCAGAAGGGGCGGTGAGCAGGAAGGGACACAAAACGGCAAGACTCTTCCTTCTTTCCCAACTGCACAACTCAGCTAAACTAGTCAAAGCGTGGATGGAGGTGCTTGGCATGTGGACTCAGGAAGCAGCAGTCATATCTCATCTCAATACCATTGCTTTCTGTGTGTCACTGCGGGCAGAGGTGAGACTAGGAGAGGAAACCACAAGTGGTCTGGGGTGCTGTATGTCAAAACTACAATACTCTGGGGTCCAGGTGCAGCCTTTCACACAGACACATGAAGAAGAAGAACCGGATGGACCACTGACAGGGGTTGCCGATCTCTCTCTCGCTCAGGGAAGTTTTATAGTGTACAAGTCTGTTGTGGTGTCTCTCTCTCTCGTGTCCTGTCTCGGTTTGTCTCAGACTGCCCTAGTTTGTCTTGTTTTGTCCTCATGATGTTCCCTTTTGTTAGAACTTCTTGTTAGAACGGCTTGTCTAGCGCTGGCAAACAGGTGCAGACCAAATAAAAACTGACCCAGATTTTCACCCAGTGCTTGCACTGAACCCAAATGAGACAATTATTGAGGTCCTAATTTGTTTGATTAACTTTAAGGTGAATTATTATTCATTAACTCAGCACTTTTGGGTTCCGGCGGGGATCATAACCATTTAAATGACCATAGCAAAATGCACTGAGATAGAACTAAGGTTGAGAGCAGCAATCAGTAAAACCCAGCTGTTCTTGGGGTAACGTCTGCCTCATCCCAGAGCAGAAACCACTGGACTTTTCATGAGAAAAGATGTCCTGTCGAGAGTGCCAGCAGGATTTTGTAGGGTCAAAGAGTTCAGCTGAAGTACAGATAAACAAGCTAGGACAATTTCCTCCTTGATATATACAACTGAAATCGATGGAGCTAAACTGGAGAAGAATTTGATCCAGGAACCTTTGGTTGTCGCCTATTACCTCTTGATGACTGATCATCACCACTGTTGTCAGTATCATTGGACTGGGGAAGAGGATTTAAGTACAGATCTGGGCATCGAGAGATTGGCTTTATTCCTGTTTCTGCCACTGTGTCTCTCTGGGCACATCACCCAACCGCTCTATTCTTGAGTTTCCCCATCTATCAAATGGGGATAACAATTAGAGGTAGCTGGGGAAAAAATTCCCATGAACAATTTTGGAGAAAACAAACATTTCGAGAGGTTTTTTTTTTGGTTGTTGTTAATTTGAAAATGAGAGAAAAATCCATTTGGTCAAAAAAGCCATTTACATTTGGCTGATCTACTTTCTGTGCTTTATCACCGGCATTTTATTAATGTAAAAATCTGATCAGGTTTATCAGAAACTCTGATGAAAGAAGGGTTAAGAGAGTGAGGGAAGCAAAGATGGTTTAGACAGTCAAGGCAGAGGAGACTGGAACATGATGCAAATGGGCCCCTGTGGCTGTTGGACTGAATATTTATGACCAAGGAGTTGGCCCTCTGTCTGAGCCTCACAGAGTTTAACCTCTGTGGATACATCCATCCTGAGCAGTGTCACGGGCAAAAGAGCATTTGGGGCCTGGTTTTTAAGTAAGTTGGGTGTGCAACTGCACACATATGTTTATGTGCCCAACTTCCCCATGCAATTGCCACAAATTAGGGAATTGTGTGTGCACACAGATAACTGTGCCCTTTACATGCAACGATAATTATGTCTCTTGCAATCACAGTAATTGCGCATATAGTTCCGTCCCTTAAAGATCAGGCTCCTAGAGTGTTAGTTCTTTGGGGCAGGAAGAACATTTTACTATATGTTTTTACAGCACCTAACACAGTGAGGCCGCAGGTGGTTTACTCTTCTAGGTGCTACCACAATATAAATGATAAATAATAACAGTAACAATGTAGGTTGTATGTACTGTATCCTACTCCTTCTTTCAGAGGCATTTAAGACAAATGCCTGATAAAGGTAAGGTCCCCTCTCTGTAGGATCCACCTACAAACCATAATCTCCCCTTTCCCCTGCCCCCAAACTATCAATCACTGTTTCTTTAGCCCTTCTATTTGGACAGCTGTAATGGTCCAAAGTGAACAAATTGCTCCCATCCTGTATCCTCTCCCCACTTTCATAGAATCATAGAATCATAGACTATCAGGGTTGGAAGGGACCTCAGGAGGTCATCTAGTCCAACCCCCTGCTCAAAGCAGGACCAATCCCCAACTAAATCATCCCAGCCAGGACTTTGTCAAGCATGACCTTAAAAACCTCTAAGGAAGGAGATTTCACCACCTCCCTAGGTAACCCATTCCAGTGCTTCACCACCCTCCTAGTGAAAACGTTTTTCATAATATCCAACCTAAACCACCTCCACTGCAACTTGAGACCATAACTCCTTGTTCTGTCATCTGCTACCACTGAGAACAGCCGAGCTCCATCCTCTTTGGAACCCCCTTTCAGGTAGTTGAAAGCAACTGTCAAATCCCCCCTCACTCTTCTCTTCTGCAGACTAAACAATCCCAGTTCTCTCAGCCTCCCCTCATAAGTCACTTTGTCTGATGGTCTCCAGATGATCTCTTTGTTTCCATTCTAGACTATGGTTGATGGTCTGGTTTTAGGAATCCATTTTGCAGGAGTAGATTTGGGAGTTAGCTTTCAGTCCTTCATATTCTGATAAGTTCATGGAACATAGGTCCATCAGTGGCTGTTAGCCAAGATGGTCAGGGACTCAGCCCCTGCTCTTGGTGTCTATAAACCTCTGATGGCCAAAAGCTGGGGCTGGACAACAGAGGATGGATCACTCGATAATTGCCCTGGTCTGTTCATCCCCTCTGAAGCATCTGGCACTGGCCACTGTTGGAAGACAGGATCCTGGACTAGATGGACCACTGGTCTGACCCAGTCTGGCCGTCGTTATTGACTTTTTATCAACTGATTGATGGAAGAGAGAAATACAGACAGACCCTTGGGGGTACGTTCTGCTCTCATTTATACCTATGCAACCCCATTGGCTTTAGTGACCCTGCCATTCGGGCAGCGTAGCCTTGCACCATTCCTACACTCAAACAGGGTCCTGTTAATATCTCTCTGCTACCCTGGAGATCCTCAGCCACCCGGTCCCCCGAGGGGTGAAGCACTGCATCACAGCTGTAGCGGTGGCATTCCGCTAGCCAGTTAGACGCTGGAGAATTTGTTACATTAACAGCCCTCATCGGCTTCCAAAAGAACAGGGGCTTTAACGAAAAAGATCAGCAAAAGACACTGGCAGCAGGTTGTAAGCGAGGGTCTGTGATACATACCCCGGAGAAGCCAGGGCTTTCTGAGTACAGGCTTGTGCGCTATCTGTGAATCATAGCTTCATTCCTGGGTACTGCAGCGGTCTGACGGTACTGTGAGACCTTACATAATGGACGGTGCGTGCTGGCTGTACGCAGGAAGGCTTGGCTGTATGAGCTGAAGGCAGCCTGCCAATGCTCCCGTCACTTTGAATGCCCTTTGCCTTTCCCAGCCTAGTTTCAAAACATTTAAATTCTTTTTAGTGTATGGTGATGTGTTTTAATGACTGGAGAAGAAGGGGCAATAACACACATTTGGTCTCAGGCATAGGTGTTAGGAAGCTTGGAGGCCTGAATCCAGCACTGGCTGAATGCTGCAGTATCTGTGCCTCAGTTTCCCCATCTCTCAATGAGGATAATGGTACTTTACCCACCTTTGTTAAGGGTCTTGATTATCCTCATCTGAAAGATATCACAGAGATGCACAGTATTATTATTATTAAACCCAGTGTGCTGACAAATCTGTGATCTTCCACAGGGTATGACCTAGGAAACGGACCGCGTTGTTATAGGCACCGTGAAAACACATAGTGACAGACTCGCCCCACACAACATATAAACTAAACAGAAAGGAAGACCTATTGTCCCCAGTTCACAAGTGGGGAACTGTTTCTACTTGCTTTCAGACAAGGTGTCAACATAGATGTCTTCACCACAATACCACCTTCCCTCTCAAGGAGCGTGAGGGTAGAGCAAGAGGAGGCAGGTTTATAGATCGGGTGTTTCTTTTCAACCAGAACATTCAGTTCCCTGGTGAGGAAAGACAATGGGTGAAACTTTCCAGATCAGAATGTTATAAACCAACCAATGAACAGGGGAGTTTGGATGACTCACGAGATTTGCAATGGGATACTTTTGCTTCTAGGTGAGCGATTAAAATCTAGCTAACAGCAGCAGTGACTAAAGGTTGTTACTATCTGATGGCTTCTGGGTGGCCTATGTGAAATGAGTCTGCTGTCTTAGTCACATTCCTTGTATCTACATCACAACCAATATTCTGGCAGGCAGGCCAACAGAGAGGGAAAGGTTTGACTGGGCCAAGGATGGACTGTGGTTCTTCTTCCTGGTCAGAACTGAGAAACATTGTTAATATAAGGTGTTGGTGGCCTAATTAGTTAGGGTAACCAGACAGCAAATGTCAAAAAACTGGGATGGGGGTGAGGGGTAATAGGAGCCTATATAAAAAAAGACCCAAAAATTGGGACTGTCCCTATAAAATTGGGACATCTGGTCACCCTATAATTAGTTAATGCAATGACCTATTCTCTCTGGACAGCTGGATTCAAATTTTGGCTTAGGTTGCAATGAGATACGAACTTTTGGTGGTCTTGAAAAGTCCCACCGGCGTTAACGCACCACGGTGTTCACCATAACTGGACCTTTTGAACTCAGGAGATGCTCAGGACTGGAGGGACCAGGCATGAAGCCAGTAGTGAGGTGTACTCATAAAAGCTATTGTAGGGAAATTCACACCGCACCTCCTGGCATTAAGCCTGGGTTTAACCAATGCTGCCAGTTGCTTAACTTCATGAACTCTAGAACAATGAGGCTTTTAAAAATGGGAATTCATTCAAATAAACCAGAGAGAAGAAATGGCAGGAGGGAACAAAGAGAATGAGGAAGCTGCTGCTTAAAGCTGCTAATAGAGCAACGTGTCACCTAAAATAGACTCTAAGGCCCAACCCAAGCCTGGCTCAAGTGGCGATAGGGATCATGTATAAACAGTGCTCTGGTCATCTTCTAGCTGAGTTTGCCCAACTTAGCATATAGTGGATGGAGGAGTAGCTCAGTGGTTTGAGCATTAGCCTCTTAAACCCAGGGTTGTGAGTTTGATCCTTGAGGGGCCGTTTAGGGATCTTGGGCAAAATCAGTACTTGGTCCTGCTAGTGAAGGCAGGGGGCTGGACTCAATGACCTTTTGGGGTCCCTTCCAGTTCTATGAGATAGGTATAGCTCCATATATTATTATTTTTTTATTTACAGGACCAAATCCTCACAGACCCATGTCCAGAAATGATGTTTCAGCCTATGGTGGACCAGGTTTTGAATGCTAGAACTTTGCTAGAATGTTTTCTGTACAGGGTCATGTGCACGGATGGCACTTAGCAATAAATACATGCTTAGAAAGTAAATGAGCCTCACCACAGAATCCCAGCCTAGGTTCTGACATAATTCTCTTAACATAATTTGGTCTCATCTACATTGGCTAGCTAAGCCACAGGCCAGATTGTGAATCCCTTGCTCGTACTGATGAGTGGTAACTCATGCGAGGACGTCCATTGAAGTTAATGGGAGCTGGAGGTACTCAGCTTCTTGCTGTACGCAGGCCATAGTTCTGACCAGGAATTCTTCCTCAGGAACAATCTGTGAACTAAAAATAGGCTGGAGAACAGGGTGCTGCAAATACCAGGCTGGATCAAAGCCTGGCCAGAAGTTGAAGGTAGACAGATTCAAACTTGAAATGAGGCATACATTTTTAACAATTAGGTCATCAATCTTTGGAACAACTTACCAAAGGCCGTGGTGGACTCTCCAACACTGCAAATTTTTAAATCAAGACTGGACGTTTTCTAATCGATCTGCTCGAGTTCAACCACAATTATTAGCCTTGAAGCTGGAATTAATAAGTTCTCTGGCCTGTGTTATACATCAGCTCAGACTAGGGGATCACAATAGTCTCCTGTGGCCTTAAAAATCTATGAATTTATTAAAGCATCCAGCACCCAGTCCGAGGCCTTCCGCACAAAGCAAGACCAAATGGATAGAGGAGGAGGAGCAGCATACTGTAGGGAGGAAGGGCCTGGCAAAGCTCCGGGTGATGAAATTGGCTGGAAATATAGAAAACTTTCCCCTGCAATACAGAGTAACAGTAAAATCAGCCAGGAGCACTTCCCATCACTGCAGTTTCCAGGAACGGAGCTGAATCATTCTCCCAGCACACGGCTGCCAGAATCTTTAACAACATACTATAATCTGCCTGATTCGGAGGAGTTCTGGGCACACTTGCATGGTTAGAGATATTTTTAAAGCATTTTCAGTGGATTGAAAATGAAATGCAGACAACACTAATACACATTTGGGGGGGTAGAGTGGAGGGGATTTTGGCTTTACAGTATAATAATAATTTGCACTACGTAGCCTCTCTCCACCTGAGGATCTCAAAGCACTTTTCAGAGGTTAATATCATGGTTACGCCTCATTACAGCCTCTGAGTTAAGTGACATTTTACCTATTTTACAGATGGGTAAATAAATAGACGGAGAAATTAAGAGCCAAATTTTCCAGTGCGTTCACTAATTTTGGGCTGTCCACCTGAGAGACTCTGGGCTTGATTTGCAGAGGTGCTGAGCTCCTCTTGTAGTCAATGGGTCTTCAGAACCTCTGAAAATTAGGCCCCAGGTGTCTCAAGTTGGCACCCAAAATTAGTAGGTGCTTGAGTGTGAGTGATTTGTCCAAGGGCATGCACTCAGTCTGTGGCAGAACTAGGCCTGGGACCAGAAATCTTGACTCCCAATCTGCTGCTTCACCTATTGGATCTCCAACTTAAGCAAAGATCCATTCATCTTTTTACGTGTGCTTTCATAGTTCTATTATGTTTGCTGCTGAAGCCATTGATTTTTAACCATTCTCACCTTCCACATCATATCCAAGTTTGGCATAACCAACCTATGTCTCTGCTCTCTATTTCCTCCTACTCCACCACCTGCTGGCTTTGCTCCACATAAGCCACACTTCAGAACATTCCTCTTGTCTCCTTCTCCCACCCATGTCTTCATAAATTCTTCCATGGTACCTTTTCTGGTTGCATCCCCCTCCACTCCAAACTAACACCCTCTGTTCATTCAAACGGAACCTTAAAACACACTCCCTCTGCAAGGCCTTTAGCTGAGAATCCAGCAAAGAAAGAAGAATGCATCTCAATAAATATATGGAATAATAGTGCTGCGTGTTGCATTTTTCACTATGGCTTGGCCTTGTCTGGGAGTCCTAATAAATAAATGGAGATATCCCATCTCCTAGAACTGGAAGGGACCTTGAAAGGTCATTGAGTCCAGCCCTCTGCCTTTACTAGCAGGACCAAGTACTGATTTTGCCCTAGATCCCTAAGTGGCCCCCTCAAGGATTGAACTCATAGCCCTGGGTTTAACAGGCCAATGCTCAAACCACTGAGCTATCCCTCTCCCCACTGATGAATTTGTGACCTATCATCTCCCTAGGATCCAGCTGTGATGTAATACACACAGGATCATGGCTTCACTGCCCAACCAGTGCAGAAGGAGACACTGGAATGGGGGGAAAGGAAGCCCTTATTAAAAGCACAAATACAATTGAACCTCCAGCAAAGCCAATAGGCTGCTCTGTGTTCCCAGCAATCACTTGAGAGCAGAGATGAGCCCGAATCAGAACCCTGGATCCAAACACCCTTGAAATCTGAGCGAGGTGAGGTCCAGATCCAAATGTTATATCTGGAACCAAAACCCCCAATTGGAAGAACTCCTCCAAAGCTGTGAGAAAGTCGGGGTCCCATTCGTTACACTATGCAGCTCAGACCCATCTCTACTTTAAAATAATGTCAGGGGTTCCAGCACCATTGCATTTGGCTTTTCATTGAAAACCCACCTGCACTAGACTTTTACCGGCCCCTGGGGCATTTTTCATTCCGGAGGGAGCCATGTGCAGCAGGGGAAGAAACTCAGCATGGCTTGGGGGGTAGCTGGGAAACAGGGAATATAAATGTGGGGGAGGATCTTGGGGGAACTTCCCCTCCAGAGAACTGTGCGGCTAATAAAACATTTGTCAGACCTGAAGTAATTCTTGAACATACAAGAATGTGTGTGTGTGAGAGAAAAGAGAGAGAGAAAGATCCTGAAGGTTCCATCCATTGCACTTTGTTTTTGGGGTGCATGTTTGTGATTATTTTAGACAACGGACCATCAAAGCCAAAAAATCCCTGACCTTCCACTGCTTGAACTGCCTGTTTTGACACCTCTGATCCTTGCATCGGTGCACACGGCCTTATTTTGTCATGGATCCACTGCCAGGAAGGATCTAGACAGAAGAGGTGAGAAGGACACCTCTAAACAAATATGGTGTTGGAGTGTTTGAGAGATGCCAGGGAGGGAGGATGGGGGGCTGCTGGCCAGTATATTTCTCAGGGACCATCTGGATATTCCTCAGTACGCGGATGGCCTTTGAACTCCGCAAAGGCCGTCATTCAGAGCAGTCAGACAAGTTGGACAGCAAAACTCATGTAAACTAATATTTGCCATTGCTGAGATTGCAACACAAAGGCAAAGACAGATGGATCATTTCAGGACTTGGTGTCCTTATCTCCACCTACTGCCGCCCATAAAATCACATCAGAAACCAGCACATGGGAGGTGGAAGTTTGGATTGGAAACCTGGAGGGAGATGGAGCAGATCTGGCAGCATGGAGTGGCAACGCTCTCAAAGAAGGGATTTTAAGGTTACAGGAGTGAAATTTGAGGTATATAAAGTCGCCCACTTATTGGGTTCTGAGCTCAGATTCCACCAGATAATCAATGTGTCACCACACAGTGGAGTTCACGCTCTGCCTTAACGTCAATGTTCTCTTCACACAGTGCATCTGAGCTCATCTCTCACCTGGCAGTCCATATCCAAAGGAGGAGCTGAGTTCAAGTCCCTTTCTACTTGGCTGGAGAAGCTTAGAGACACTGCAGAGACACCCAAACTGAGAAATGAGAAAGCACCTGGCATCTGGCATAGCTGACCCAGAATGGGAGGTCTTAGAGGGAGCTTCAGTCCATGCCGCTCAGCCGGAAGGACTTGTTCAGTTTGGGTCCTTTCCAGGCCAAAGAAGGAAAGACAGTACAGAAATTCTGCTTCTCCCCACCAAATATACCGTAGTGTATACTGAGTCCCTGCTGAACATATACATGTGGACAAGCAAATAGCTCATACAGCTAATGCTGAAAAATACCCAGCATGCTGTGCCCAGGTGTATGGCTTCCTTGTCTGCATGTAACTCCAGCAGGTGAAACCTTACTGAAAAGGACAGCGCTGAAGAAGGTGGATATGTTGTTTGCGGTAACTAATGGTTGAAATCTCTTACAGCATACACACATGCACGGGGCAAAGGCAAAGCTGAAATCCATGAGAGCGGCTGTGTTTTTACTGGCCGGAAGACCCTGAGCACAGTAAAAGATGATGCATTGTTGCAGCTGACATTCTAGCCATCAACTGTGTTTAAGTGATTATTCAGGAGACAGAGCTGTGTAGAAAACCTGGTGCCACAGAGGAGTGAAATCCCTGCAAACTGCATGGGTGCTTTTTAAAGACACCATAACAGAGGCCCAACTTAAATGTATACCCCAAATTAAGGAACATGGTAAAAAAACTAAAAAAGAGCCACCGTGGCTTAACAACCATGTAAAAGAAGCAGTGAGAGATAAAAAGATTTCCTTTAAAAAGTGGAAGTCAAATCCTAGCAAGGTAAATAGAAAGGCGCATAAACACTGCCAAATTAAGTGTAAAAATGTAATAAGAAAAGCCAAAGAGGAGTTTGAAGAACGGCTAGCCAAAAACTCAAAAGGTAATAACAAAATGTTTTTTAAGTACATCAGAAGCAGGAAGCCTGTTAAACAACCAGGGGGCTCCTCGATGATAGAGATAGAAAACGAGCGCTTAAAGACGATAAAGTCATTGCAGAAAAACTAAACAAATTCTTTGCTTCAGTCTTCACGGCTGAGGATGTTAGAGAGATTCCCAAACCTGAGCTGGCTTTTGTAGGTGACAAATCTGAGGAACTGTCACATATTGAAGTGTCACGAGAGGAGGTTTTGGAATTAATTGATAAACTTAACATTAACAAGTCACTGGGACCAGATGGCATTCACCCAAGAGTTCTGAAAGAACTCAAATGTGAAATTGCAGAACTATTAACTAGGGTTTGTAACCTGTCCTTTAAATCTGTTTCTGTACCCAACGACTAGAAGATAGCTAATGTTACGCCAATATTTAAAAAGGGCTCTAGAGGTGATCCCGGCAATTACAGACGAGTAAGTCTAACATCGGTACCGGGCAAATTAGTTGAAATAATAGTAAAGAATAAAATTGTCAGACACATAGAAGAACATAAATTGTTGGGCAAAAATCAACATGGTTTCTCTAAAGAGAAATCGTGTCTTACTAATCTATTAGAGTTCTTTGAAGGGGTCAACAAACATGTGGACAAGGGGGATCCAGTGGACATAGTGTACTTAGATTTCCAGAAAGCCTTTGACGAGGTCCCTCACCAAAGGCTCGTATGTAAATTAAGTTGTCATGGGATAAAAGGGAAGGTCCTTTCATGGATTGAGAACTGGTTAAAAGACAGGGAACAAAGGATAGGAATTAATGGTAAATTCTCAGAAAGGAGAGGGTTAACTAGTGGTGTTCCCCAAGGGTCAGTCCTAGGACCAATCCTATTCAACTTATTCATAAATGATCTGGAGAAAGGGGTAGAAAGTGAGATGGCAAAGTTTGCAGATGATACTAAACTGCTCAAGATAGTTAAGACCAAAGCAGACTGTGAAGAACTTCAAAAAGATCTCACAAAACTAAGTGATTGGGCAACAAAATGGCAAATGAAATTTAATGTGGATAAATGTAAAGTAATACACATTGGAAAAAATAATCCCAACTATACATACAATATGATGGGAGCTAATTTAGATACAACGAATCAGGAAAAAGATCTTGGAGTCATCGTGGATAGTTCTCTGAAGATGTCCACACAGTGTGCAGAGGTGGTCAAAAAAGCAAACAGGATGTTAGGAATCATTAAAAAGGGGATAGAGAATAAGACGGAGAATATATTATTGCCCTTATATAAATCGATGGTACACCCACATCTTGAATACTGCGTACAGATGTAGTCTCCTCATCTCAAAAAAGATATACTGGCACTAGAAAAGGTTCAGAGAAGGGCAACTAAAATGATTAGGGGTTTGGAACGGGTTCCATATGAGGAGAGATTAAAGAGGCTAGGACTTTTCAGCTTGCAAAAGAGGAGACTAAGGGGGGATATGATAGAGATATATAAAATTATGAGTGATGTAGAGAAAGTAGATAAGGAAAAGTTATTTACTTATTCCCATAATACAAGAACTAGGGGTCACCAAATGAAATTAATAGGCAGCAGGTTTAAAACAAATAAAAGGAAGTTCTTCTTCACACAGTGCACAGTGGAACTCCTTACCTGAGGAGGTTGTGAAGGCTAGGACTATAACAGCATTTAAAAGAGAACTGAATAAATTCATGGAGGTTAAGTCCATTAATGGCTATTAGCCACGATGGGTAAGGAATGGGGTCCCTAGCCTCTGTTTGTCAGAGGGTGGAGATGGGTGGCAGGAGAGAGATCACTTGATCATTACCTGTTAGGTTCGCTTCCAAATAAGACTGCTTGCTTTTAAGCTTTTTTAATCTCTATCATTCCTTGGAAACTTTGGCTTTATTTAATAAAACCAAAGCATTTTTGTGAGATAGATTTAAGCAGGTGCTTCGTGATTTATTGGTCCACAGGAGGAGACGAGCACAGAGCTTGGTAATATGCCAGGACAACGGCAAGTAACATTAGGTCAATGCAAAGGGTGTTCCCTGGGCACACTCTATCAATTAGAGGTCATCACTCCAATATGACATGCGCGAGGTTGAAATCTCTTTTGATTAAGAAAAGCAAATGCAAAGTCTGTTAAGAAAAACGTCCTGAGACGCCCACCTCACCCAACAGCAGCCCTGAGCCAGATTTGCAGCTATTAACCTTTTGATTTCTTATTCGGTCATGTCTAAATGAACCGGATGATGAAATGTTTTTGCAGTAAGCACATTAAGCCCACAGAGCCAGGTTTGTTCCTAGTACAAAATCTACTAGGTTACATTAGGGATGAATTTGATCTAGAGCTCCCCAGAGTGTTAACTATGTGTAATCCTCTGTCCATTCCAGGTGTGTTGGATGTCCCTTGCTGTGTCCAATCCACAGATGACACAAATGTGTTCCGGCTCCCAGCTCCAAGAATTAGCCCTTTGGTTCAAATGTCAATGGACTTTGGATCCAGCCCATATTCAGTAATCATTTCAATGATCACTGAAATGCAGTCCTCTCTGGAGTGGAGCATGGCATGTAATGCAGCAATGGATTGAGGTCAGTGGCTTAAACTAATGACTCTTTGGAAAACGCCAGGGATACTAAAACGGCATGGGCTGTCCTTAACACCGAGCCTTTGTTTATTGTATGCTGGGAGACGGGATACTGGGAATTTATATTTTGTCAGCTCCAGGCCATATTTGCTTCCTTTGCAAAGTTATATAGTGTTGGGTTGTCACAGGCTTCAGGAAGGGGAGGACATTGGTGCACTGCTGGTCTAAGATTATTAGCAGTGTTTAGTGAATGATTATATATATGTTTCGCAATGCAGCTTCGACACACTCTAAATCCTGATCCAAATTTTTCAGACAGGGCATTTTTCCTGCCTCCAAGTTTGTGGCTCTTCATATGAAAGATACCTGACTGACAACACTGAAGACGGAAGCCCTCTCTTTTCCTCTACAGAGCAGGTGCAGCAAGCAAACAAGCACACACATGCATGTGCACACACACACACAAACTGGATGAAAATTAGCCATGTCATCTACTGCCACAGATGGTTTCTTCAGCACTGAAACTACCAAAGCTTCCTTAAAATATGCAGGAATGTTTCCAGGTTGCAAAACTAGAATCACACTGCCCAGACTCATTACATTCAAAGTCGGAAAATATCCCTTTGGCATAGACTTCTAGGCCTTAAAGCCAAGCTGCTCTCTAGCGTAGCTCCTCTGAAGTCAGGGGGAATTACACCAAGGGATTAATTTTGGCCCAATATTGAAAACCACAGACAAATAATAATGATCTCTGGGATTGAATTGATCCAATATATACAATTTCCCCTTAAAATGATCAGCTCCTTAATAACGTTAGATAAATGAAATGTTCACCAAAATTATTGAACTCTTATGGAGAGGAAATTAATGATGATTTACTGACGTGTCGAGATTAAAACATCCCCCATAGTATAAAACTGCCTATATCCTTCAGCATCTAACTTATTCATGCCTTGAGTGTTTTTTCACTCTATTTTCATTTGGCTTCTCACTGGAACCTGCTTTTACTAGCTGCTCTTTGTAGTGTTGGCTCGTGGTTAGAGCCACAGATGAGAACTCAGGAATATTCCCACATGGACTTGCCATGTGATCTTAGGCATGTCAGTTAGGTCAGTGATTTCCAACTCCTTTGCTATAGGCACCTCAGTAAGTGGCCGAATTTTCAGGTGTGCCGGGCATGTGCCGCTCCCATTGACTTCCAAGATCCGGCCCTTGATCCTCAGTGGAATGGGCTGCCAGTGTAGCGAAGTAGACCAAGAGTGCTTGATAGAGGAGGAGACCAAACTTTCTCAGGTGTTGCACCTAGGTCACAGGGCTCATTCCCACAAGAGAGGAGAATGACCATGCAGTACGATGCTAGACACGTACCTGGGCACCCTCCTGTTGCTTGGGCCGTCGTGGCTAAATTCCTCGTTTTTAGCTTGCTGTCTCAATTAAAGCTAGGACGGGATTTTCTATCTCCAGCTCAAAGTGTGCACATACCCTGAGGCGCCTTCATAAACTCCTTTGGTTGTTTCACTCTCTGTCTCTCACTCCAATCGTGAGTGATAAGGGGGACTCCTATACACACACACACACACACACACACACACACTGAGAACCCTCAAGAACACCCCGGTCTCTTTCACGCAATGTTTTACCCTTGCTTCCATTCTGAGAGGCAATAAGACTTTTCCTGGCAACTTCTCCCCACGTTAGGGACTAGGACTTTCTTCCTCGGTGACCCGTTCTCATTCCACCTCGTTACACAGTGCCTTTTTGTTACAAAACTAGGCCAATCTTTCCCAAAGTGACTTGCAATTTTCTGACTCCACCCCTTTCAGACCTGAAAGAGTCTGTTTCTCAGAAGGCAAGCGGTCGGCACCTTCCGGAAGCCAGGCCCTCAAGCTGGGCGCTTCAAATCACTAGTCGCTTCTGAAGACGCGGGCCACATCTTTTACAGTCATTAGCAGAAAAAAGCTAAAGCGATGACGCGGCTATTTACAAGCAGAGGTGGAAGTCGCATGGGAATTTTGCTTTTCCTTTCACCACTTTTCACCCAGTCAGAGACTTTGAAATCCAGCCTCGGGCCTGATTTTCTTGTAAAGGTCAATTTTAGCCCCCGTGTCTATAAAAAGGGCCACTGTGCTTTATGTTTTTCAAAAGAAGCCACACACACAAGCGTACACACAGAGTTACTGTTTTGCTGATGTCTGGGTCTGCCACAAAAAGCCAACTCAAAGGGATGCCCCTGTGTCACTTGACTCACGTTCATAGAATATCAGGGTTGGGAGGGACCTCAGGAGGTCATCTAGTCCAACCTGCTGCTCAAAGGAGGACCAGTCCCAAGACAGATTTTTGCCCCAGATCCCTAAATGGCCTCCTCAAGGATTGAACTCACAACCCTGGGTTTAGTAGGCCAATGCTCAAACCACTGAGCTATCTCTCCCTCCCTGTTGCATAAGGTTCTATAATTCAATCAAAGCAGCTGGCTGCTCTGGCTCAGACAATGAAACACCAAAGCAACAAGACGCTCACCAATTTCCAGTGTCAGGGAATGGCTGCCCGAACCAGGTCAGGGTGGATTTTAGGTAACGCTAATGACCAACAGTATATTGCGTTTGCTGGTTCTTGGGTCCTAGGCCCTGGGTAGTGATCAGTGGAGCGCAGTTTCGTAATTAGCTCTTGCTGTGTAGGACTTGAACACCTGACAAGTTTTGCTGAGAGGGTTTTGTTCTGTCTGAGCTCTTTGCTTTTCCAGCTGTATTGGGGGCAGTCATTGAGGGGAACAGCTGCTTGTAAAGAGGGTCTTTCTGCTTGTGCTTATAAATTATTGAGTTTCTGTTTCATAGGCACCAACTCCATGGTTGCTCCAGGGCTCATGCATCCACCGAAAAAAATAGGGGGTGCTCATAGGGCCAAATTAATCTTTTGTGGGCCCTGGCATCCAAACTGTGGCCTGAACCCCGCTCTGCCTGTGCTCTGTCCTAAGGCCCACTCAGCCTCTATCCCCCGAATCCCGGCCAGCCATACGCATGGGGGACAGGGAGTAAAGAGGAGCACCCATGGGCAAAACCAAAAGTCAGCGCTTGTGTTCTGTTTAATGAAAGTACAGAGTGAGATACCTGCAGAATGAAGGAGCAGGCACTAGACTCTGGAACAAAAGATCAGGACTCTGTTCTTGACTCGGGCACAGCCTTGTTGTGGGACCTTGGCCCAGGCATTTGTAAAGAGAGTGGGCTAGGAGGGCTTTCCCCCTCCTGGGAACATTTTTGAGATTTTTTGGAAATGTTTCCTGTCCTGAATCAGGCTGAAAACTCAAAATTAAAAAAAAAAAAAAAATTGTGAGCTGAAAGTCTGTGGGTTTTTTTTCCAGTTTCAACTATTTATTTTTTTAAAAAGTGGTATAATTAGCTTCAATTTCTGAATGAAAAGTCATTTTCAAACTGAAAACTTTTGTTTACAAAATGTCAACGCAGGACAGCTGGACAAGTCTGAAACTTTTCCCCAACATTTTTTTCGCGTTGTGAAATGAATCAAACCGACCCTGTCCCATGAAAAGTTTCCGTTTAAATGAACTGAGAGACAAGGTGGGTGAGGTAATATTTTTTATTTCACTTCTGTTAGTGAAAGACAAGCTTTTTGAGCTTACACAGAGCTCTTCTTGAGGTCTGGGAAAGGTATTCAGAGTGTCAGACAAGGTGGAACAGATTGTTAAGCAAAGCAATTAATGCATGTTGCAAGAGACCAATCCAGGTGAAGTGGGCAGATAACTCCTCTGCAGTCAAAGGACAAAGGAAGGTTAGTAGGTTACAGATTGTTGTAATAATGATTTTTAGTGTCTAGCAAAGTTATGAATTTAAGCTCCCAGATTCATCTTTGGAAGGTGTTGTGCATGTTTCCTTTGAGGACAAGGACTGAGAGGTCAGATATGGAGTGATCGCTTTATGAAAAGTGTTTGCCGATGGGGAATAGGGTGTTTTTGCCTTGTATCGTGTTTGTGTGAATGCCTTCAAGAGCGTGGTGACTGTCTCATTTCACCCATTGGCATTATCGATGGGAAAAAAAAATTTATCGAGAAATTCCCAACCAGCTCTTCATATAACGTCTTTCTTCTTCAGTGCCTTCAGCTGTAACAATGGAACGATAACCCTCGTCTACCTTGTGACAAGGAATGAGGTTTTGTTCACCAGGGTAATATCAGATGGAAGGTGCTACAGGAAGGCCGTGTGTTATTGTTCCTCTATGTATCTCTAGTGCAGCTCACGCTTGCCCTCGGCTGCCTCACCCATGTATCTCAACCATCAGCTGGAAGGCGCAGAGGTGTCCATTTAGTCTCATGTGAGATGGCTAGTAATAAGGCCAAGGAGCACGAGTGAATTCTGATCACTGATAAATCACTTTTAGTCCTTTTTCTTCTTACTCCTAGCAGGATGGCCAGCAGGATGCTGTCTTGCTTCTGACTGTGTCTGGTGACTGAAGGGATCAAATTTGTCCGTGGTGTAACACCGCTGAAGTCAGTTGGAGGCCCACTGGGGATATATTTGGCCCACTGTTGCTGGGTGATGAAATAGTCAAGAGAAATTAACCAACTGCTAGCTCCTGGCCGGTAACTGCAGATGCACTATGTGTGCCTCCCAAGGGATATCGTGCAAGAGGTGCCAACCGGAACCACCACAGACCCCAGTTTTGATCCCGTATATACCCTCGCGAATCCAGGAAGTCAGTGGTGCTACATTGACTGGGATTAGTGAGAGGGAATTGGGCTCTTGCCGCGCTACCAAGTGAGCCAAAAAGGAGCCCCCCTCTGGCTGAATTCAGTAGCGTATCTCAGCTGGGAGTCACTTTTTAGGTGGGACATGGAGATGGTTTATTAAGACTCTTAGGATGAATCTTAGTTTTTCAAAACCAAACTCAGGGTGATTCAAATCCAGGTCCCATTTTCTAGGAATATCAGATAAATGGTTCTGGGTTCTGGACCGTGCAACTTATCCAGCAGTCCCTTCCATAACTGCAAAGTCCAGGCCAGGAATTATGAAGCCTCTCTGTGGTGACATTAGGTAGCACAGGATGTGTTTAGTCAGCCTAGTAGGGAGACATCCAAGAAGAACTACAGGTCTCTCTGTGTCCAGCAGCCTGAATAAAACCCTCCCTATAACCAACCACTAGAGCTGTCTCTTCCCTACCACAAGGGGGCACCACCTTTAGCTTCTAGAGATGGCCCAAGCCATGAAGTTCAGTTCTACATCTTCATCGGTCTCCAGACCCAGCTTCCCGCAAGCTCAGGGTCGTTTGGCCCAGGCATGTTGGTTAGGGCAGATCTCTGCTTTTCTTGAACTTGTGTTGAGCAAATGTTTATTAAAGGTACCATCTCGTATACCAGTCTCCAGACGAGAGTTCCGCGTGAAATTGACCAACCGGCGCGTTTGGATGGTGCAGACATCAACCCAGCCACGTAGGAGACAGAAGAACTTTATCAATTGACTCCCATGATGAGCATTTACATGCCATCTATAGGGATCTACTCTCTCGCCAAGCTGATATTTGTATTCATGTTTACATTTGTCATAAGCAGGATGACCAGATGTCCCGATTTTACAGGGACAGTCCTGATATTCAGGGCTTTGTCTTATATAGGCGCCCATTACCCCCACACCCATCCTGATTTTTCACACTTTCTGTCTGGTCACCCTAGTATAAGCCTTTCTGCATCAGAGGAGGAATTTATAATGCCAAAGGAATGGAAGAGCTGGTGTCTGGGTATTTGCAACATCCAGGAGCTGATTGCCTTGAGGAAACTGAATCTTGAAACTATATTTGAGACCCAGATACTGGATAATTACAGATGCTGCCCTTCTATCTCCTTTGTCTTGCACCACACCCATTATACTCCTCCTTGCCTGATGCCTCCTTTCCCTGCACAATGGCATGTGGAAGGCTGAAAGCTCTAAGCTGAAAGCTCCCTGGCGCACTGACTGTCAGACCTTCAGATCCAGCGAGGCCGATGTCCCTTTTTAGGGCTTTAACGGGTTCAGAATAACAACAAGAACAATAAATAACAGCAAAAGAATCAGGTCAGCGCACGGAGAGAGGTCTCGTGTTTCACGAGCTTCGTCCACCATGGTTAGGTTTCCAACTCAGCTCCAGCTGTGATTGGCAACTCTTTGAGAGCTCTGCCACCCCGAATGCTCCAGTGCAGTAACCACTCACAATTCCTAGCGGTCAGGTAGTTCCACGCTCCACCTGGACAGTGGACCTGATTCTCTGCCCGCTTATGCCGGTGTAAATCAGGTATAACACCACTGAAGTCAATGGAATGTAGCCAGGCCAGTTCACACCCACTGAGGAACTGGCTTGTTTTCTCCGGCCTCGAAAGAGAACCTGCAGGTTGGCAACCTCCCATTCCCAACTGGGCATAGCACAGATACCAAGAAGCTCTTCTCAGCAGGAGGGATGATGGATGTTACACAACAGGACACCACCAATGCCCTTATTTAAGGCTGAGCTCTATTTACAGCTTCCTTTCCCAGCACACGCACCACCAGCATATTAATCAGAATGGTCCACAGGCAGTCCTGGAGTAAATCATAGAAGCATAGAATTGGAAGGACCTCGAGAGGTCATCTAGTGTAGTCCCCTGCACTCAGGGCAGGACTAAGTATTATCTAGACCAGGGGCAGGGCCGGCTCCAGGCACCAGCTTCTCAAGCAGGTGCTTGGGGCGGCCGCTCCGGAGCGGGGCAGCACGTCCAGGTATTCGGTGGACGGTCCCTCACTCCGCCTGGGAGTGAAGGACCTCCCGCTGAATTGCCGCCGCAGATCGCGATTGCAATCGCGGCTTTTGTTTTGTTTTGTTTTGTTTTTGTTTTGGCTGCTTAGGGCGGCCAAAACCCTGGAGCCGGCCCTGACCAAGGGTCAGCAACCTTTCAGAAGGGGTGTGCTGGGTCTTCATTTATTCACTCTAATTTAAGATTTTGCGTGCCAATCATACATTTTAACGTTGCAGAGACATGGTTCCTAAATCACTAATGGTATGTCTACCATAAGAACATAAGAACGGCCGTATCGGGTCAGACCAAAGGTCCATCTAGCCCAGTATCTTCTCTACCAACAGTGGCCAATGCCAGGTGCCCCAGAGGGAGTGAACCTAACAGGTAATGATCAAGTGATCTCTCTCCTTCCATCCATCTCCACTCTCTGACAGAGGCTAGGGACACCATTCCTTACCCATCCTGGCAAATAGCCATTAATGGACTTAACCTCCATGAATTTATCCAGTTCTCTTTTAAACCCTGTTATAGTCCTAGCCTTCACAACCTCCTCAGGCAAGGAGTTCCACAGGTTGACTGTGCGTTGTGTGAAGAAATACTTCTTTTTGTTTGTTTTAAACCTGCTGCCCGTTAATTTCATTTGGTGGCACCTAGTTCTTATATTATGGGAACAAGTAAATAACTTTTCCTTCTTCACTTTCTCCACACCATTCATGATTTTATAGACCTCTATCATATCCCCCCTTAGTCTCCTCTTTTCCAGGCTGAAAAGTCCTAGCCTCTTTAATCTCTTCTCATATGGGACCCGTTCCAAACCCCTAACCCTGCAAAAAAACCAGCCCACAGCAGTGAGTCCCAGAGCCCAAAATCAACTGACTTGTGCTGGTGCTACGGGGCTACAACTAGCAGTGTAGATGTTCCCGTTTGGGCTGTAGCTTGAGCTCTGAGACCCACCCCCACGGCATGAGCCCCACAAGCCCTGGGCTCTGAGACTTGCTGCTGCAAGGTTTAGTGTGGGTGTACCATGAGACACTTTTGAAAATGTAACCCTACGTTGAATTCCTCTATGTTTTGCATAGCAGTGAGTCGACCGATGGCTGTGATAAATAATAATATCTCTTTTCATCTAGCACACTATTTACAGGCTGTTGATTTGGCTGAATATGCATTTTTAACAGGAAGGATAATTGTGATGGGGGGTGTTTACCCCTCACAGGCCGGGAAGGAGATATTGTGGGACTGAGGGGCCAGGTAGGGCACCTGGCTGCACCTGGAGGGAGAGCCAGGCCTAACTGAACAAGAGGCCCAGCTGGGCTGCAGTGGGTTGGATTACAAAGCCAGGAAGTTTGCAGCAGAAGGGGGTTGCAGGGAAAGAGTCTGCAGTCACGGTCTGAGAGCAGAGAGGAGGGGAGGAGAAAGCCCAAGAGGAAGAATTAGCCCTGGGGTTCTAGATCTGGAAGAAGGGGCGACCACAGAGGAGTTGAGAGGAAAGGAAGCCCTGAGGGGGGTAGGTAGGAAGAACCCCAGGGCAACAGCAGCAAGGGGTAGGACTTGTGCAGACCTTAGCTGCCTGTTATAGGGTCCCTGGGCTGAAACTGAATGTAGAGGGTGAGTCTGGGTCCCCCTACCAGCCACTGGGAAGTGTTGGAGATGCCTATGAGACAGCTGGTCCGAAAAGACTTTATTACCCCGAAAGGGACCTGGTCAGAGAGCCCAGCCACCAACGAGGAACACCCGGAGTCATGAGGTGAGACAGGGGTCACAGCTGGAGTTACCAACAGAAGAGGGTGCCAGACCAAGCGTGCGCTTTTCCCTAGAGCAGCCACCAGGAGGCGCCACCTGCAGCGAGTGAATCCCCTCGCAGTCACTAACCACGGAAACAGCTTACCTCGAGACATGGTGGATTCTCTGTCGGTTGGCGTCTACACCAAGATGGGGCGTCTCGGTCTAAAAGCACTGCTCTGACTCAGCCAGAAGTTCTGGGCTAGATGCAGGAATCACTGAGTGGACGGCTTTGGCCGGTGCGATGCAGGGGGTCAGACTAGACAATCACCACTAGACAATCTGTGAATTTATAAATCCGTTCCTCTGGGAATTCCTGGGCTTCGGAAGTGAATGGCTTGTGCCGTCAAAGCTATCAGCTCACATTCTGCTGTTTGCTGCTTTGAACATGTCTAATGAGCTTTTAAAACTACTTCACCTCTGACTTACCCGAGTGCAGCCCTGGTACAAATGAGAGACGCTCGTTAGTCAGGTCCAGTTCTCAACCAAGTCAGTAGCCATTGTGTAACACAGCACGTGCTCTCCACTTCAAATAGACCTGTCTACGTTCTGTGCGCTGGATCGAGGAGCTATTTTTGAAGGGAACCCTTTGAAGAAGAATACAATTCTGTTTGTTTTCCTTGCTTGCTTGCTGCCCCGTCCCTGTTAATACAAGAGCGGGAATTAATGACTCCTGAAAATGTTGATGCTTTCAGAAAAAGCAAAACCAGTTTTCAGGTGCTTTCTTGAAGGGCAACTCACATGCACCCAGCAACTCACATGCACAGTTCAAAGCCCTTATAAACTACAATGCCCCTCCCCGCCCCCCCAAACCCATTCATAACTTGGGTAATTATATTCTGCCAACCTGAACAAAAACCCTTCATAACGTCGGATGGCAAGATATTCTTTACTTCCCACCTGCAAAACTACCTATATTTTCCCTGGCACAGAATAGTTACCATGATCCTCCCCAGAGGTGGTTGGATTTCAGTAATGGACACACAATTGGGGTTGTCAACCCCAGTCACTCCAAAATCACAAGGAAGGCCCCCAAATGCAGGAAATTATCTTGAAAATCATGAAACATTAAAAACATAAGAAATGGTGGGTGCTTTTTATTTGCCTTTTGTTTTTCAGGTGCCTTGAGAATGCAGTTGGGACACAATTTTCAAGCTTTTCTCCACCACCACAAGGGCTAGAAACACACACTTAAAAAAAAAAAAAAGATTAAAATGGAAGCTGAGGGTACTCACACAATCACAGGATTCCAGGAGCTGGAGCTCTAAGGAAAACACCTTGCAATGATGACACTGAACGAGCCTTATACAGCAAAACAGCAGCTGAGGGCCCCACCTCTGTTAGGTATCACCCTGATTCACAGGCGCTGACTTTCTGCTTTCCCCAGGGGTGCTCCACCCGCTCTCTGTCCCGAGGCCCTGCCCCCTTCCCCCAAGTTCCCACCATCACTCTGCCTCTTCCCACCCCTGTTCCCCCCCCCCCTGAGGCTCCACCCCGCCCCACCTCTTCCCATCCCCGTTCCGCCCCCTTCCCCAAGTGCGCCCTGCCCTCACGCCACCTCTCCCTGCTCCCCCCTCTATCCCCTCCCAGTGCCTCCCGCCCGCTGCCAAACAGCTGATCAGCAGAGGGCAGGAGACACTGGGGGGAGGGGGAGGTGCTGATCAGCGGGTGGCTGGTGGGTGCTGAGCACCCACGGAGTCAGCATCTATGCCCTGATTTATGTGACCACTGTAAGGTGCCCTAAGGTCTCCAGTATGTTGTATTCAAACTTTAGCTCAAGGCAACCCCTGTCAGATGACTGGAGTTTTCCTGGTCTCTCATTGGCTGCTTGAGCTAGGTGTCCCTGTACAGCCTGTCTGTACAGCAGTTTAGGATGAAAAACACTGTGGACCCTCATGTACCGCTCCCAGGAGCCCCCCCCCAATGCCTCTGCACAAGGACTGGCCAGGGCCTGCTTCTCAGCACTCCATGGGCGGGAGGTGTCTGAAAGCAGGAGGAGAGGGGCAGGGCCAGGGCTCGATCCCTCCCTCACCCCCACCTAGCAGAGCTAGCCAGGCGTGGAGGGGCCAATCAGAGGCACTTGCTTCAAAGAAAGGGGGCTCGCTGCTTGGCAGCCAGAATTTCTCCTGAGGAATATCCAGCGGCGTTGAGGCCCTTTCTCAGTCGTCTTCCTCGCACTGAGCCGCCGGGGTGGGAATCCCACTCAGATTAAACGGTGCCACAGTGCAAAGAGGCTGTCCCGCCGGGGTTGATTTTGTGCCCTGGTGTCCACGCGCTGCCATGTCCCCAGGCCCACCTGCCAGTCCGGATTAGCTTGTTCTTGTGTAGTCGCTAAGGACTGAGTCAAACCGGGGTGCTCGCCCACGGGTAGAAATAGCAGTGTGAGGGCCGTTCAGGCTAGCTGCAAATGTACGTCCCCGGACGAGTGTGTGGGTTTGTACTCGTACTGCACTGCTGTGGCCTTGCAACTAATCTGAGTCACTGCCTTGATCACAGCTAGCGTGTGGATGTCTTCCCGAGCTGGGAATTCCACCGTCCAGCCGCCGTGTAGACGTAGCGACAACAGTCACCACCTTTGCCTTGTGCTACACACTACTAGACCATAGCCTGTGACACATTGCATCAGCTCGTCTTTGGGGATGGGTTAGGCATCTTTAATTTGGCCTAGATGGGGCAGCAAGAGGGGCAGCTTATTGTAATGGATAAAGCCTGAAGCCGGGAGCTTCTGAGTTTTAATCATGGCTCTGAACTGCCCCAAGTCCATTTCCCATCTCTGTTTTCCCATCTATAGGTTGGGGTTAATTATGCTCCCCACACATGAGGGATGTGCAAATTAACGTTGGAAAAGCACCGTGCACCTGCTAAGAGAGGCTCTACACAGAATTATTTTTTCCTGCTGCTAAAAGTTGTAGATGGGGGTGAGCCATTTCAGGCACAATTATAACATTTCTAGTTTTGTATAAATCTAAAGAAATTAACAATAAATAAAATACAAATCAAGTACGATCTTCCCTTGAGACCTGAAGCGAATCTTTTAAAGCTTTGGAAAATTCAGGACAACTGTTTATACATATTCCTATTCTCCGGCCCCTTCATTTCCAGATATTGAAGTGGGTTAACTTATTTTAAACTGTAGGTGAGCTGGAAACATGGAAATTTATATCTGAATCTGGGTCGGCATTTGGAACCAGGTTTCTAGATCAGCCCCTTGTAAATATAGGGACCATTTGCAACAGTTGGACCCAGATTCACATTGCTAACTCTACCAAAGTTTGCAAAGGGGGTTAGGATTGGAGTGTTTAGGCTCTGAACCACCTCTAATTATAACCTGTGTCATAGTGCCTCTCCTTTCCTAGGGTTCTTGTGATTCTAGCCGCCTGCCCTGTACTATGACTGGATTGCTGGTGGGATAACAACTTTCCATTTGTTTGTAGTACTGATGTCCTACTTGGCAGTGCTCACATCGTTCCATCAGACATACGAAGGGAAGAGCCCCAAGCAAAGCCGGTTTGCAGCCAGCTTAGCAACACTTCAAATGCATTCCTGTAAATTTCCAGGTTCAAGTGCAGTTTGTTTTCCTTTGCTCTCAAGCCAGCTGAACTTCTCAGTCCTTGCTTGTCTCACCATTTCACCTTCCTGCGGCTGTTCTAGGAACTGGTGCCTCTGGAATCAGAGCGAAGTAACGGGCGCAGCGCACAAACAAAGAAGAAGCTGGCACATTAAGGGGAAAGTGTTGCTTAAACCCCCCACCCCCAACAATGATCTTCCAAAGCAAAATGAAAGATTCAGGTCCAGGTAGGTCCAGATATAGAGCGACACTGATTTTCAGCCACAGAAGTTCTGACCCATAGATATTATTCCTGCTGGACTTGTTAGATGGAGATTGTTTTGTTTTCAGTGGGTGCCTCAAATTACTTTGCCATTGACTTTGATGACAGAAGGATCGGGGCTCTCCCGGACAAAGGCCCTAGTCAGATATGGATATCAAGTTAATGTGAAGCTTTTCCTTGTTTAGTTAGGGTGTGGCTTGGGCTGCTAGGAAAACAAAGGTTGTGCAATTGTCCGTACTTACCTTCAATGTGTCCGGATTATAGAGCAGACAACACAAACACAAACGATGTGGCATTACCCAAGGAGCAGGGGCAAAGGGGCATTAGCCAAGGTCCAGAGAATTGCTTCCCAGGGGTCTGGCTGGGGGGGGTCTTACCCCCTAGTTCAGGGGCTACTAATTGCTATATTTGAGTCAGGAAGGAATTTTCCCCTACGTCAGATTGGCAGGGGCCTTGTGGTTTTGCTTTTTGTTCATTTTGCCTTCCTTTGCACCATGGGTCATTTGCGGGTTTACACTTGTGTGAAGGGTGGATTCTCTGTAACTTGAAGTCTTTAAACCATGATTTGAGGACTTCAGTGCTGCAGCCCGAGGTTAGGGGCCTATTACAGGAGTGGGGGGGGTGAGGTTCTGTGGCCTGTGATGTGCAGGAGGTCAGACTAGTGGATCATGATGGTCCCTTCTGACCTTAAAGTCTGAGTCTAGGACATTGTAACCTACGTTCCCTCTAAGCTGTGCAGGTGCACAGCAGCTCATTAAGCACCGTGCAGGTGCTCAGGGCTGCGGCGGGAAGAGATGCCTCTCCCCGAGCCCCAACCCAACCTAACCCAGCCCCGGCCCGGACCTGCCACGGCCGGGGGAGAGGTGCCCCTCCGCCCAGCCCAGGCACTGCTGCAGGGAGAGAGAGCTGTGGGGAGTCCTCTCTGGGGGGAGTCCTGGGGCACCCTGCACCCCAAACCCCTCATCCCTGGCACCACCTCAGAGCCTGCACCCCTAGCTGGAGCCATCACACCCCTGCACCCCAACCCTCTGCCCCAGTCCTGATCCCCTCATCCCCAGCCCCACCCCAGAGCCCGCACCCCCAGCCGGAGCCCTCCCCCTCCCACATTCCGAACCCCTCAGCCGCACCCCCACCACATGAATTTTGTTATGTGCACCAATATGGAGGTGATATGTCACACATCACCTCCATATTGGTGCACATAACAAAATTAATTCCACACATGGGTGGGAAAAATTAGAGTCAATGATGATTGTCACCAAAGCTATGCAAAAAAAAAAAAAAAAAAGTGCTCTGGATTTAAACTTGCTACTCAGATCTTTTTCATTCTTGATTTCAGAGTGAATTTCATGGTTTAAAAACGAATGGAAATCAGGAGATCTGGCTTTAAAAATGGCTACTGATTTGGGGACACACACACACACACACACACACACATGCGTGAAGGATCCCAAGATTCATTGTGGAAACCTAGGGTAGAACAAACGTTGCTTTGGGCCCTTCAGAACAAGGTGCTGTCCATCTTTGGGCCACGCTCCCGTGTTAGGATCTTCTTGGTCAGCCCCTTGCTCCCACTGAAGTCTATGGCGCTCTGTGCTGGGTGAGGATTCTCTAACGTGGCTCCACTTACAGGATCAGAACCTTGATGAGGTGAGAGAACATTTTGTGGAACACCGTAAGCCTAAAAAAATTATATGGAACAACTCGGCAGCTAATTTGCAGGGCACTGTCTCTTTTGGCTCGAATACACCGTATGGCTTTGCGTATGCATCTTGTCCCTTGTGTTTTCCCCCCTCTGTTCCCCAAACGAATGGTGCGATAACAGCAATCATGGAACACAGCAACACACAGTTATTTCCATTGTACGGCTTAGCTCAGTACTGCCTGCTGTTGGCTGCATTTTCAAGGCAACCACTTAGAACTAGGGACCACGTGTCAAGCGAATCTCTGGATTCTCTCCAACGCTCTGCCACTAAGTCATGCTTTACTTTTCTATGCTTTCTTTTCCTGTCTATAAAATGCGGATAATTCTTCCCTGCCTCAGAGAGGTGTGGTGATGACTCATTAACTGTAACGTGTCGGTGATAGAGAAGTGCAAAGTATTGGTAATTATCATAATAATTAATCATAACCTCTTGTTGCCTCAGTTTACCCAGCTGTGCAATGAAGATCTATTACTCTCCTACTTCTCAGGTCCTGGGAGACTTAGTCAATGTTGGTTGCTTTGCTATCCTTGGATGAATGTGCCAGAGAACTGCAGAGTAATATTCATAATTTTTAAAAGATCTCACGGTGGATGGAATTCGCAAGAATCTGAGGTTCATTTTTCTGCTGAACTTTTCACTCTGTTCCCACTTGGCTCCTTCCTAGCAAGGGAAGGACAGAGAGTCAGGAAATCCCAGGGGATACTGAGTTCTTGCTGCTCTCCAGGTATGGCACAGACAGCTGCAGCAGAAGTTTTGCCATCCAGTCCTATACTCTGGGGCCAGAGAAATTAATCTCGAAGAGTGAGTGAGATGAGTCAGTTTCCATGCTCAGCTTCAGTTATGTGCGGCTTCCTGAAAGCAAGCATCAAATTACAAAAGACTGATTTTTATTTGTTTTTTTTTTTAATTTGCCCACCAGATCCGGAACTGAAACCGTCAATTCATTTCACTTCAGATCTCACTCTAGACTCAAATCAGCAATAGCGCCCCTGGGATAAGACACAGGTTTCACTCACTGAAGTCACTCGGCCTTCTCAACATTTGGTCAGGTTAATACGGAATTAAAAGGTACCTGTTCTGCAGTGTGAGAGATGTTTATTCAGCAAATGAAGCAAGAAACATTCTAAGAGTTTATCACACCCTTAATTCCCTTCCTTCTTTTCTGGAGAGACACTAGCCTCCAGTAACTTCCTTGGGGGCACTGGGGAAAAACGGAAGAGTTTGCAGGAACATCGGCTTTCCCATACCACATCAGACTCTTAGCCCGGCTAGAACCTCCCATCGTTCTCCAACTCTTTCCATTCTGAGAGTAGAGAGATCTTCTCGTGAATCCAATTCTTTGGGCAACATCCCCCCAAACCCGGCTCTCAAATGATTTCATTCTGGAGACTACCAGAGAGGTCTCGTAGACCACAGATTTGTCACTGCCATCTTAGGCTCCAGAAGAAAGAGAGAGTCCATCATGCACCTTGCCAACTGTGCAATGCTATGCATGGAGGGGAAGATAGTTCATCCATGGCTTCTTTCCAGCAATCACCTTATGCTTATGTTTAGGTTATTTCATGCTCTTAGGGTCTGATCTAAAGCGCCTTGGAATCAATGGGACATGCTCCTTTAGATTACCCACACTGTAGATCTCCTAAGTATAAGGGAAGGTGCAGTCTCAAAGGAAGGATTTGAATGTGTTATATTTCACAGAGCACACATACACAGAAGTTAGAAATATAGGATACTCTTGCTGGGAGGCTGCAACGTAACACAACTTTATTCCTTAGAATCCAGAACACACAAGAACCCCCACAGACACACACCAGAAAAGAGACAAAGCAGGCTGCTCCTTAAAACAGAGAGGCACAACTCACCCCACCTTGCTCTAGGCTGCCTGTCTGCTGCCTGACTGCTGAGACCCAGATGATCGCATTCTTTCCCACAGAGCCCCCTAGCCAGCAAGCAGGACCAGGAAATCCCTTACTCTTAAAGTGACTGCTTGGTATTTTAACATCTTTTTCAATACACCACAGAATGTAGGGCACCCAAGTACAGCAGGGGTTCGAGCAAAGGGGAGACAAGCTCTACTAAAAGCAGGGAGAACTCCTCTTCCTCTCCCTGACTTGAGGGAGCAGTGTACCCCCACTACTCCCCTACCACCTTGGTTGATACAGGAGGCTCCTCCATCCCACCTGAATCAACTTTAACCTCTGGGGAAGAGGGAGACATGTTCCGTGATTCCCTGCCTCAGATAGAGTTCAGGGTATCAGGGCACGTTTTCACCACCCAGCAAGGTCCAATCCCTTAGCAGACATCTCGCTGATGTCACTCCATTCCCAATGAGCCTCTTAATTTTAAGCAGATGCTTAAATCCCATTTAAGTCAATCGGACTCAAGTGCTTGGTTAAAGTTAAGCATGTGCTTAAGTGAGTGACTGAATTGGGATCCCGATCAGGGAAGAGACATTTACCACGTGATTCAATCAAAACAGCTCAAAGTTAGAACTCACAGTGACAAAGAATGATTTGCATCAATTATGTGGCAAATAATTTTGAACTCCAGAGATACATTTAGGGAAATCTCAACCTATTCCTGGATGATTTATCAAATTAAATTGCGGTAAAATTCCTCACATGACTGATTTGTTATGAATGATTTATCTGGAACTATTATTATTATTATTATTATTGGAACCTGCTTTGCCCACCTTAAGATGTTCTGAGACAAGATGAAAGTACTGAAACTTCTAATGCCTTCCTGCTGAGTTGCCACTGTGGGAGTGAAAAAGAGAAGGATGGCTCAGTTTTTAGTAAAATCTATGGTTTATGTAAAGCATCTGATTCAAAACCAATTCTCACAGTAGCCTTTTTGCAGACTGAAATAGTAGGCTGCATTCAAAATAGACTCCAAACTCAGTGAAAAGGAAACGCTGATGAAAATCACGACTCAAACACCCTTGTATCATTTAATTGCATTAATTTTATTTGTTAGATTTAAACTGTGCCTCTCATGAAGGAAATTCACCATCGGGCAGACAGCCCATGTATCTCTTAAGTCCAAGCCTATAGGTGAAATCCATCATCCGCTGACGTCAGTGGAAGTGTTGCCACTTATCTCAATGGGGCCAGGATTTCACCCTGTAAGCGTATGTGGAATAAACATTAAAAGTACAAACATAAGGAAATAAATGTGTATTACTTATTCAAATGCACAGTATTTGCACAGAATGCTAGGAAAAGTCTTTCCCCCAAACAGATAGCACCTCCCTCCACGCCCACTCCACCCCTCCAGTTCTTTTCCACACTCCCTCACTTCTTCCCCACCTGCCAGCCCTGGGAATAGAGATCGGTCAGACACCAGGGCCTAAAGACCATGACCTTCACATTTACATGGTAAGGACGGTGGGGGTCTCCTCTCCCCAAGCCACCAACGCTGAATTAAAGATACTCTGTCAACTGCCCCCCTTTATTTCTGTTTCACACCCGTGTCTTTCGAGGCTGGTATCTCGGCAGCAATTTCAGTTTCTGAAAATCATTTCAAACACTCCGACTCAGCAGGCTTTAGATACACAGGCCAACGTCTGGGAACAGCTAAGGTCACTGTGACTGTGTGTGTGTGTGTGTGTGTGTAGAGCTGTGTCATTCTACTCTCTCATTATCCCTTAGCAGCTCTGCAGCTGCTGGAGATGAAGGAAACATTCATACATAGGTATTTATAAACATTTATAGGTGCTTCCTAGTGTCACTACATAGGGGCTCCTGGACTGGATTAAGCAGGCGGGCAAGGGATTGCTGGCTCCACTCTATTTTGCTACCTCTCTGACAGGGAGTCAGATCTAATCGGAAGGGAGCGCAGCACACTGCCGTTACAGAACACAGAAGTCTTTCTAAAGGTAGCCTAACCCAACCCCTGAGAATCTTCACCACAACTTTCAGAGTAGTGGCCGTGTTAGTCTGTATCCGCAAAAAGAACAGGAGTCCTTGTGGCACCTTAGGGACTGACACGTTTATTTGAGCTGTAAAAAAAAAGATGCTCCGCCTATTATATTGATCAAATATGCTAGGGGATCAGGGTAACCGTTTCTTATTATGGTGAAGTGCATTAAGAAGAACTTGGCTGGAGGTTTGATTACTGTATTGTGTTTGTATTACTGTATTGTGTCATGCTTGTATTGCTGTAGCTAAGGGCCTGTCTTTATTTCCATGCAGGCATCACCGAGCAAGTTGATTTTTTTTGTATTGTTTTACATATTGGAGGGGGTCTAAGACATGGGATTCAGCGGAGCACTTAATCACATGCTTAACTTTAAGTACGTGCTTATTATTGACTTCAGTGGAACTTAAACGGGTGCTTGTGTTAAGCACGTGCTAAGAGAGTTCCTAAATAGGGATCAATTTAAGTGCACAAAGCATGTGACAAAGTGATTTTCGGAAAAGGGGCTCACATAAGCCACAATAACATTAATCCAGTCTTCATTTATTCCCATCCTCATAATGCCATTACAATGAAATCAACAAATGTAGAGCCCAGTCCTGGAATCATGCACGTGATCAACCCCGTGCCTTCAAAAATCACAATTCAGGCTCCCGAAAATCATGAGATTCGCCTAAAAATCATGAACATTTTAAAATAATCCATTTGGGGGAGCGTCTTTTTGTAATTTGCCTTTGGGCCTTTGCGCATCGTGTTTTCCAGCTTTTCCCTACAAGCACAAGGCCCAGCAGGTTTTTTTCCTAATGAAAGCTGAGTGTCTCGTGTAATCACCTGACTCAAGGAGCTGGAGCTGTAAGGAAAAAAAGCAAATATGGTGAGAATTGGCAACACTGTGTCACTTGTCTTACATGTGTAGTCCCCCTGAAACCGAAGAGATCTATTCATAGGAGCAAAGTCACTCATGTATCTAAGGAGTTGTATGACCAGGACCTAACAAATATAAGGGTATAGTCATCCCAGGAATAAACCCTTTTATAAACTTTTCATTTCATGGGGGGGAAGGGGAGGAAATATCCTTATTCTAAACAAAATGTATTTCTTCTGCTCCCTTTCTCCTTCCATGTATAAAAAGTACCTGTCTAGACATATGTGTTTGTCTTGTAAGCCCTACTCTTTTAAGTCATTCCTGAAGTGCTTGAGTAAATATTAAGAAGGCTCAAGGCAATAAAAGAACTTTATGACTTTTTTAAGCAGCCTGGTCCTTTCACTCCCACATTATGCTTTCAAAAAAAAAAAAAAAAGTCATATGACCTACATCTTTATCTGCTCCAGTCTGAAGGCTGCTATATATAGGTTTTGGTTATGAATGTTTTTTCCTATGAAAAGGTCAGAGCACGTACATGTACACTGGTGCGAAGCCCTGCTTATTAAAAAGCAAGCAGATGGATTTGTTAAAAAAGTCATTTCATAATGCGGCTGCTGTGAAAGGAGAATGCTTTAGCAGAAACATCCTCAGATCAATTTATGAGAAAAAGAGGTAGAAGAGTTTTGTCTTGTGATTAAATCATTTTTTTCCCTTGCCCAGCCTCCACCTCTCCCTCCACCCCCCGCCCCCCACATACATTATTTCTCTCCTCACCCGGCACCTCTGCTACCTACATTGTCCTCCACATACACGCCCTTTCCAACACCCACTGCCCTGGAAAATCTGGAGGTGGTGTCAAAAGTAGGAGTCTGCTATTCCACGCCAAGCCCATCATGATCTCAGCACAGACGGGCACCCTGGCCCTACCAAACACTGAGTGCACTCAGCTCCTGTTGACCTCAAGACAGGTTAGGGGTGCTCAGTGCCTCTTCGGGGGTGCTCAGTCCATCAGAGGATCAGGCCAGGAGTTTCCTGTCGAGAGCACTGTCCTCTGAATCTATTGTTGGGGTTTCACAACACGCGCTCCTTAGACAATAACAGAAATAATCTATGGTTTAGGAAGTGGCATTCTCAGTGCTTGGCCAGGAGGCTGTGGGTTCTGATTGCACCGGCGCCTACCCAAACCTGATGCTGCTCTGAAGTATGATTTGAAAGGCGCTTGGATGAGAGGGGCGGCTGCCCTGGGAAAGTGACACAGGAAGGTCCCATGCTGCTTAGGACCAGTGTAGAGCAGGGGGCAAAGGCCGTAAGGTCGCTGAGCCAAACTGCAGAGGAAATTCTCCATGCGTGCCTTGCAGCAGTGCAATTCCTTCAGATGAGACGGAAACCCAGGTGCCTTCTGTCACATGACCATGGCAAAGACTCACACAATGAGCTGCCCTCTTCTAGCACGGGACAAGGAGCTTTATTGGCTGAAGAACAGGATTATCTCTAAAGCTGCCCGGCCTCTCTCTCTCTTTGCATCATCGCAGAATTTCCTAAACACTCCTTCCACCTACTCCCAACCCTGCCTGCTACAGATTTAAAGAGACACGCACGTGTCCTCACGCACCCTCAGTGTCCATTGACGTCGAAGTGGAAGAGCCTTCCCAGCGTTACAAAATTACTGTAGAGGCTGAAAATTCCCCCACCCCCATTTTTGGATGAAGTTTTGAATATTTTCCATCAGCCCTAATCCCAAATTATTTTCTGCCCAGAGTGGGGGATAAGCCCAATCCTCTGCCCTTGGGAGAAGAGGTTCTCCACCCAACGCTACATGTGTGGACTATGGCGGAATACAGAAAGGCCTCTTCATTTGCCTCCCCAGGCACTGCCCGATAGGTATTGAGTTGATTGTGAAGCATCTGAGACCCGTTCACCACGAAAGGCCTTCTCTAGACTAGCTATTATTTCAGTTTCCCCCCGAGACAGGCCGCCAATGGGATTTTAACCGCCTAGACCTGTTCCAAGCAGGGACAGACAACCCGGTGGACAAAACCCTGTCTCCGCTAGTGCTCTCGTCACTCACGTGAGGAAAAAGAAAGGTTGAGTTTGCAAGTTCTTCCAGCCTAAAAATGAAACATCTCCTCTACCCCCACAGTGAGTTTGTTCTCAACGCCCCCACACGTAACCTCCACACATATTCATCAGTTTCTTTTCCCATCATGCAGCCTCTGTGTAGAGGAAAACAAAACCACAAACTGCCCTGATTGCAGGGCTCAGCTTTCCAGACCCCCTCACACACATACCACCATGTTCCCACAGAAGCTAGAGACGGAACAGTTGTCTTGGGACATGCAATCCATCCCCCATCTGCCAAAGTAGGACTGTTCTCCTACAGTAGGTTCACCTGACCCATGGGAGACAGTTCCGTGCTGTCATAGATCTCACCGTGAGGAAACGTCGGTTGATCTGCACATGGGTCTTTCTGCTTAGCTACCCTCCTGTACTCCTGTCCCTGCCACCCATACTTTGGGGATGGACTCTGGCTCCCCGCCCTGGGGCTTGTGGAACTGAGAGTTGCATGTGTCATAAGTCTGCAGGGTTCAAGAAACGTGCTGTTGCACAACCCATGCAAATGGGCTCCTGAGAGCAGTGCTTTCCACTGCCCTCCAGCCCTGTGTCCAAAGGTCCAAGCGGCCAAAGTTATCACCCGTCCACACAAGTTTGTCAATGTGCAAAGCCAAAGCACCACCTAAATCCTGATGGGGCTTAAATGAGATGCAAGTGGTGCCTAGAGCCTTTGTCAGGGATGGATGTTACCCCCCAGGGAATTTGATCCAGTGTCTGATGGGTTCTTTAGAGACCGTCTGCATGGCATCATTTGGGTGCGGGAAGGAAAGGGATTGAAATGCAGAGAATAAAATAAAAATAAAAAAACCAACCGACAACAAACGCCAAACTCATGATCTTTAAAAAATAGATATAGAACCTGGAGCCCAGCCTGAAACATGAAGCCGGGTTGTGCATATGGAAGCCCAGTGGCATTCTGGGGTGGTTATTCTGTTGTTTGCAGTGAAATCAATAAAAGGTTTAGAAAGGCAAGAATGAAAAAAAAAAAAAAAGTCTTTCCGGCTGACCTGTTGTGTCACTCGGCCGAGCGCTGTTATAGTGTGTGAGTTACTGATCGGAACGGAGAGAACCACTCAGCAACCCACTGTGACCTTACCTGGACTCACCCCTCATGCCCTGCCCCGTTCCCACTGTCCAGACTATTGGAGAAGCTTTTCAGGAGAGAGCGTCTAATTGCACCACAGGGCTTGATGAGTCTCAATGGGATCCATTAGATCAGGGGTTCTCAAACTGGGGGTTGGGACCCCTCAGGGGGTCGCAAGGGTATTACATGGGGGGGTCGCGAGCTGTCAGCCTCCACCCGAAACCCCGCTTTGCCTCCAGCATTTATAATGGTGTTAAATATATTTTAAAGTGTTTTTCATTTGGAAGGGGGGTGGCACTCAGAGGCTTGCTGTGTGAAAGGGGTCACCAGGACAAAAGTTTGAGAACCACTGACTTAGATTATTAAACACCATTCCACTGTGTGTGTGTCCGAGCTGCATTGTCCATATCTGAATGAGACTGGAAGCACCTCGGAGCAGGAATCCTGCTTCCTAGTGTAGCACTCTGCCAGCATTATCATTAAACCCAGGCACCCGGCAGTATCAGAGACACAGAGGCGGATATTGAAAGGTTTCTTTTTTCTGCGGCGGTGCTTCTCATCCTAGAGAAACCAGCTGAAAGGGCTCTGACCTTGGAACAGGGACCGGCTGTTTGTTCTAAGAGATGCTGTAGTTCAAACTATCCGGGGGCAGGTCTCCGGCCTGCGTTATGCAGGAGGCCAGACTAGATGATCACCATGGTCCCTTCTGGCCTTGGAATCGGTGACCTTGAATACAGCTGGACCCAGGACTGATCAGTGAATCAGGGGCTGAGTCTGTCAGAGCAGCACCTTAAGCCGTGTGTGGAGTCCTTGGGTCAGATCCTCAGCGGGGGTAAATCAGTCGCAGTGGAGCAACCCGAGCTGAAGATCTGGCCCACTAGCTGTGAAGTAAGGGTCCGTAATTTACTCCTCAGCCTGCATCAGGGTGAAAGAACGTGGCCCTTGTAACTGTGCCTCTGGGAGCAAAGATCCTACTGTAGGTCGCTCCAGGGAGGGTGAGGCTCCGAAGCACAATTCACCCCCCCTTCCCCGTGCGTCTCTGCACCTGGCTGCCTCCACAACACCCCCACGTGAACCGGGGAAAGTGAACTAGCTCTGGCCACGTCTCTCTTGTTGCGGGGGTGTGTGGGGGGGGGTTGTACTAATACCAAGAAAAAAGAAGAGTGCACCAGCTGCCTTAGACAGATATTTATAATGATCTCTCCCCACACACGGCAGGAAGTGAAACCCAGCTCCCAGCCAAGCCACCTCCTCCCTCCCCTTGTCGGCAGCCCCCAAGGCAGAGCGAGGACCGAGCTGTGGCCCCACCACACTATCACTCTGTAGCCAGAGGTGAGACATATTGTTTTCAGTCATCACTGTTATGATGCTGCGCGTCGGTCCTGGCCCTCCCCTGTTTCCCACGCCTTCCGGTCCCGTGAAGGCCTCGCTAGCAATGTGAAGCTGGTCACACTGCTCCCAGTAACAGCGTTAATCTGGAGTAACCTGCATCAATCCATACTTACCTCTGACCACGCAATAAGCAGCATTGACTGAAGAATAGGTTCCTAGCACCCCCAATCGCTCTCTCTCTCTTAGGGACCGTGGATGCAGCCACTGGGACTGAGAGTAAACATTTCGAGCCTGCTTCACCTGATCTTCCAGAAGCTATTTTCCGACCTGGCCTCCCCCTGCCCCCAGGACTCGAGAAACCCAGACATCCATCAAAGCCCAGCGGTTTTCCTGGCAGATGCACCCCTATGGAAGTCTATGCCTGGGTTCATTTTATTCGAGTAATACTAAAGACTGGCATTTATTTAGTGCCCCTTCTCCCAGTGATTTTCCAAGCACTTGACAAGCCATTGAGAGGGATCACACAGGCACCCACTGGAAAGCAACCCTTTCTGGAGCAGGACACAGCTACTGTTTAACCATGCACGGCAACGCTGGAAAACAACCATTGCAGAAAATGAAAAGGAATGTAGGCCGAATACCAGGGAAGAATTCCTGCCCATGAGTTCTGTTAGGCACTGGAATAGCCCCGTTGCACAAGTTGTCGGACACTGGACTACAAAAGTGCTGGAGTATATGCAGTATTCTAGGGAAACTACTCTACACTAACCCCTGATGGGACATCATCAAACGCGCCTCGCCTACTGAGGATTGTAACGCCAGCCTGCGTGCCCACGGCTGATGGCATCACACCAGGCATTGTGTGGTGGAGTTCCCAGATCTGGCTCAGTCCTGTGAATCCACTGTCCCTTCCTTGTCCTTTAGTTGATTGACAGCATCCCTTCTGTAGTCATAGTATCATAGAATCATAGAATATCAGAGTTGGAAGGGACCTCAAGAGGTCATCTAGTCCAACCCCCTGCTCAAAGCAGGACCAATTCCCAGCTAGTCCTAGAACATGTGAGCCACACAGAATTGGGCTAGCATGGCTGATGATCAGCTGAGCCACGTGAAACGGTTTAGCATGTTGCCGCCTTGAACAATCACAATCAAAGACCAAGGGACAGATTCTGATCTCAGTGAGGTCCCTTGGCTACAGTGTGGATTTACACGATGGGTCTGTCTTCATTGCAGAAGACCAGGTTAGCTACCTCAGGTTAGAACAGCAGTGAAGACATGGCGGTTCAGCTTTGAGCTCACCCTAGCAGCTCACGTTAAAGCCTACTAGGGAGCCTGGGGTTGACCTCGAGTTGCTAACCTGAGATAAACGTGGAGTTGCCATGTCTTCCCTGCTATTTTAACCTGAGTTACCCAACCCGAGCTAAGAACTCAGTGTAGACACTCCTTCTGTAACTGAGATCAGAATCTGGAGCCAGATGTTGGGCATTGCATTCTGTGGGGGGAGGAGAGGAATCCTCCAGGATACCCCAATTCTGTCTCTATATTTGTTCTACGCTTGCTCCTTTAAGTCAGCTGCCGGGTAGTTATAGGGGATGGACAGGTGTTAGCTCCGTCTCCCACCCCTACAGTGTAGCCACCGTAATGGGCATTTAAAACTGCCCCTCAGAGATCCCAACAAGAGACTGCAATCACGTTTTCTCCTGAGGAGACTGAATTGCTCGCTGAGTGTTATTTTCGTATCAGACTATTTGTGATGGTCGCAGTAAATTTATACCATTGGCAAATTGGCCTGGCAGAAGAGGCAGACGGCGATCTGGATTCAGACCTTGGGCCAGTTCCATGGAACGAGGGCTGCTTGAGAGAGGTGTTTATAGGGCTTGGACCATGGCAGGGTGACCTTTTGTCTCATTAGCTTGATCTGCAAGGCCTCAATCGAAGCTCTTTTATTACTGCTCATCACGCCAATAAAAACGCTCTGTAGATGGTACTTGGCAGCCACCCGCTCACGTCCCGAACCAGAGGACAAAAGCCTGTTGCAAGGACACAATCTGCTAGGTTTAGTGAAGGGCAGGAAGAGAATTTGCCAGATTTCGTGACAGTTTCGTGGCTGTTCCTGGGCCTCCTTGTTCCTTGCCTCTGCCCTCAACCCATCCCTGCTCCTACTTTGCCTCACTCCAGGTAAGCCAGTCTTGACCCTCAGCTGCAATTCCTGGCTTCTCACGTTGTCTCTGACCCTGGGCTCTGGCCTCTCACTCTGGTTCTGAGCCTGGGCTCCTATTCCTGGCTAGTGACTCCTGCTCTAACCACTAGGCATGACTCCTACTCTAACCGCATCTTACAATTAGGACATCAGACACAATGGCACTGTACTAGGGCAGGAGATACAGAAAAAGAAAACCGGCCATCAAGGGTATGTCTACACTGCAAAAAAAGTAGCAAAATACACTAAGTAACAGGAGTGGAAGCAAGGGATGAGGGTGATTTGTGCCCTCTCTGGATAAATCCAGTGTGACTCTTAAATTCTTCCAGCAGCCAGGTACCATAATGAGAGGTGGTTAGAAATACTGATGGATAAAGGGATAGAAAGAGACAGAGGGACAGAGTGTAACTGACCAGTTTAGTTTCCGTGTCCAAGACAAATTAAATGCAGAGTGAAAAAGCCACTGATGAAAATGAGATCTGGTCCACATCAGTCAAGGCCTTTGGATCTGGGGGCTTCATTCTAGTCCATCTCTAATGGAAAGTAAATTTAATTTTTATGATTCAGTCTGTTTTAATGATTTACGGTGTTATAGTGACTGAGCTAAGGACGTATGCTTTGGGTTGCTGACTTTTACATGGACAGTGTCCCTTTAATTACCACCTTCGTTTTTTTTAATCTGTCATGCCATCACCTTTCTTTATTGTTTCCAACACCGGTCAGCAAAAGCATGGCTCAGTGTGTCTTCTGCCTTCATTGAGCAGCACACAGGGAATGTGCCTATTACAAACTGACACAATAATCCCAAAGTATCAGACAACTGAGTGTTTCTACACCTAACGGGAACATGGGTAAAGCAAAACTACCGTGTGTCTAATCTGGAGATTCTCCCCACATACATTGTTGGCCTGGACCTCAGCTAGACCAACTGGAGTCAAAGAGTGCCCCAATGAAAGGTCACTTTTCATTGATTTGAGGGAAGGTCTCTGATATAACTTCTGATCTCAGCGCCGCAAGGAAATAAGGGTCTCCACAGAAGTAACATCTAGGCCAGTGATACTCAGACCTCAGTGGTTCAGGAGCCAAATTAGCGATCAACATTACCCAAAAGAGCCACGGTCGTGTGGCTTCATCGTCTCATTTACGATAGCACTGTATATTCAATCACACACTGGTTTAATATCATGTGCTGCAAAGAGCCGCAGGAAACACATTAAAAGAGCAACTTGGAGCACAAGAGCCTCAGAGTATTACTGATCTAGGTGGACAAGTCTATGATTTACTTTGGTAGCCTCTGTAGGATTTACAGGCCCAGTCTGCAACAAAATCAGGGCTTGTCTACACTTACCGTGGATCGATGCCACAGCGATTGATGCACCGGGGGTCGATTTAGCAGGGACTCACTAAATCGACCACCCATTACTCTCCCATCAATTCCAGTACTCCACCAGAACGAGAAGCATAAGGTAAGTCCACGGGAGAGTTTCTCCCATCGACCCAGCGCAGTGTAGACACCACAATAAGTCGACCTAAGGTACGTCAACTCCAGCTACGTTATTCGGGTAGCTGGAGTTGCGTAACTTGGGTCAACTTAACCCCGTAGTGTAGACCTGCCCTCAGACATCCGTCCACATCAACTATGGAATGTGGTGTTCCTATGAAGAGCTGGATTTTGTGCTTAAATATTTGGGGAACAAAATTCCCACCCTGGTTAAAATTGTAGGTGTAATTAAAATACACGCACCATCATAGATTTCTACAGATTTATAATTATGTAATAATTATAATATTAATAAATCTATAAATAACTACAGAGCAATACAACTTTGGGTCCTCAGAAGATTCAACTGCCATTGTACATGATCCATGTTTTTTCCTGGTTTAACTACACTGACTATTCATAGATTGCAAGGTCAGAAGGAACCATTGTGATCATCTAGTCTGACCTCCTTGATAACACAGGCCAGAGAACTTCCCCAAAATAATTCCTAGAGCAGAGCTTTTAGAAAAACATCTAATCTTGATTTAAAAATGGCCAGTGATGGAAAATCCACCATGACTGTAGGTTAATTACTTTTGCTGCTAAAAATTTGCAGCTTATTTAGAATCTGAATTTGTCTAGTTTCAACTTCCAGCCATTGATTGGATCATGCTATAGCTTTCTCTGCTAGATTGAAGAGTCCATTGTTAAATATTTGTTCTCGATGTAGGTACAGATTATAATCAAGTCGCCCCTTAACCCTCTCTTTGTTAAAATAAATTGATTGAGCTCTTTGAGTCTATCACTATACGGCGTGTTTCCTAATCCTTTTCTCATTTTTGTGGCGCTACTCTGAACCCTGTCCAATTTATCAACCTCCTTTTTGACTTGGGAGCATCAGAACTGGACACAGTGTACCAGCAGCAGTTGCACCCGTAGAGGTAAAATAACCTCTCTGCTTCTACTCAAGATTCCCCTGTTTACGCAGCCCAGGATTGCATCACCCTGGGAGCGCATGTTCAGCTGATTATCCACCACGACCCCCAAATCTTTTTCAAAACCAATTCTTCCCAGAATAGAGTCCCCTATCATGAAAGTGCAGCCTCTATTCTTTGCTCCTAGATGTATACATTTACATTTAGCTGTATTAAAACATAGATTGTTTGCTTGCATCCAGTTTACCAAGAGATCCAGATCGCTGTGAATCAGTAGGGTGACCAGATGACAAAGGTGAAATATCGGGACGCGGTAGCTGCAGCAGGTGGGAGCCGGGCTGGGGGGATCCGGCTAGACCCCCTGCAGCACTAGATGGGGGGTTGGCGCGCCTGCAGGGCAGAGTCTTCTTGTGACGCCCACCGCCAGGCGGCATAGCCCCGTCTCCACTCGACTCTATGGTGGCCGCAACAGCTGAGCGCACCCTGGCCCGGAGCTGCCAAGCCCGCGTGCTGCGCTAGATCCCCAGGGCAGCCTGGCTCATTTCCCAGCTGCCCTCCCCACCCAGGCCGGGTTGCTCTGTGAGCCATGGGCGCGATGCAGGAGGCCCAGGCCTGCCTCGCCTCCTACCGGGGGCTCGGGCGGAGGGAGCCGCTGCGGGATCTCTGCCGGGCCGTGCTCACCTTCCTGGAGAAGCTGGACTGAAGCAGTTCGCAGGGTGAGTGCTGGGTGCCCCTCCCTCCAGGCTTGCGCCGCCTGGAGCTGATCAACACAAGCCTGGGAGGGAGGAGGAATGCGGCGTGCTTGGGGAAGAGGCGGGTCCAGGGTGGGGATTTGGGGAGCGATCCAATGGGGGAAGGAGGGGGCGGAGTCAGGGCGGGGTGGGGGGGCGTGAGCCCCTCCGGGCTCTGCCTGTGCGCCGGAGCAGAGGGCAAAATTGCTTGTTCGTCCAGTGTCCTGACCGATGTTCGGTCGGGACGCGGGACAACCAAGCAAATATCGGGACAGTCCCGATAAAATCGGGACGTCTGGTCACCCTATGAATCAGTGACCTGTCCTCTTCATTATTTACCACTCCCCAAATTTTTGTGTCACTACAAACTTTATCAGTGATAATTTAATGGGTTTTTTTCAGATCACTGATAAAAATGTTAAATACCGTAGGGCCAAGAATCAATCCCTGCAGGACCCCACTAGAAATATACCCACTCTATGGCAATTATCCATGTACAGTTATATTTTGAGACCTATCCGTTAGCCAGTTTTTAATTCATTTAATGTTACCATGGTAATTTTATATCATTCTATGTTTTAATCAAAATGCCATGATGCACCAAGGCGAAGTCTAAGAAATTTAAGTATTTCACATCAGCACTATCACCTTCATCTACCAGTCTTGTAATCTCATCAAAAAAGTCATCCAATTAGTTTGAAAGGATCTATTTCCCATAAGCCCATGTTGATCTGCATTAATTACATTGCCCTCCTTTAGTTCTTTATTAATCAAATCATGTATCAGCTGCTCCATTATCTTTCCTGGGATAGATGTCAGGCTGACACACCTATCATTACCCACGTCATCCCATTTCCCCTTTTTAAAAATTGACTTTCTTCCAGGCTTCCAAGACTTATTGAAAATCAATCCAAACAGTCCAGTGAGCTCCTCAGTCAGCTCTTTAAAACTCTTGGATGCAAGTTCTCTGGATCTACTGATTTAAAAAATGTTTAACCTGAGTAGCTTCTGGTCAACAGCCTCCGGAGGTACTAGCAGAATGGAAAGACCGTTGTCATCATCATAAGATGAGACAATATCATCTATTTTCCCTCCAAATGGAGAACAGTAATATTTATTGAACACTTCTGCCTTTTCTGCATTATTATTGATAATTCTGCCATTTCCATCTAGCACCGGACCCATAATTTCCAAGTAGCTACTCCTGATTTGCACCAGCATAAGGGTGGGGGAAGTCAGGTCTATTAATGTTTCAAGAGTAACTCATTTCCCTATTGGGAAGTACCTATTGCAGGGGTTCTCCAACTTGCTCATGGCAGGCACATTCTAAGATAGCCTTGTGGACCACCTGGCCTGCCATGCATGAGTTTGCGATGTCCACCCTTTGGGCCAACACCAGGGACTTCTATAAATCCCAGCTTAAATTATAAATAAATTAATGGAGATATCCCATCTCCTAGAACTGGAAGGGACCTTGAAAGGTCATCAAGTCCAGCCCCCTGCCTTCACTAGCAAGACCAAGTACTGATTTTGCCCCAGATCCCTAAGTGGCCCCCTCAAGGATTGAACTCACAGCCCTGCGTTTAGTAGGCCAATGCTCAAACCACTGAGCTATCCCTCCCCCAGAGATAAAGCAATAGGCTGTCCAGCTGGAGCTGTGTCAGACCCACATCCAATGGAGACGGGGCACAGAGCAGGACACGTCACACACATCCACCCAAGGGTTAGAAGTTAGAGCTGGTTGGAAAAATCCCATCAAAACTGTTTTTCAACAGAAAAGTAGGTTTTTGACAAAAACCCCAAAACTTCAGAACCCCGAAGTTTCAGTTTGGAAAGTCTGCTGCTGTGGTTCATGGGACTTGTCGTTCAGCTGCCTCATTCCCCTCATGTGCCACACTGCAGCCGGGGAGTCCCATTATGCAAGGCGGATCTGCAAGAGGGAAGCCCGTGGAGTATCTTGGGAGATGTAGTCCAACCTGGTGGACCAGGTCATTAAAGAGCATGGGGTTATGGGACTCCCAAACGACAACTTCCGTGATCCACCGTGTCATGGACTCCCAAGATGCACCACTGTTTCTCAGCAAGAGGGGGCAACCAGGGTGCATCATGGGAGATGTTATCTAGTCAAAGAGCCCTGTGCATAGAAATGAATGGGGGCTTGGGGCCCCCAAACTGTAACTCCCATGAGGGACTGCAGCAGTATTCCCGAATCAACATTTTTTGATTTTTTTGCTGAAAAATTGAAATTTGCCACAGAAGCCCCCACTCCCGCCACCACCAATTTTCTGACCAGCTCTATTAGAAATGCATGGATCATTCCCCTCCGGGAGGCAATCCTGGAACATTTCTCTGTCTTCTACCGCCAACACTGGATCAAGGCAGCTAAAATACAACAGCCCCATTAACAAGCATCTCAGCCCCTGTCTCGCCTGGTAGCAGGGCCTGCAGCAGCCCTGACGGGCCAGCTCCAGAGCGAGGTGCTGTCACTCTGCCGGAGGCATCTGCTGCATTTACCGGGGGCTGCCTGTGTGGGGAGGGGCTGCCTGTGTTTCCAAGATCCTGGGGGTGAGAGTTCCTAGGTGTTGCTGAGGAGACAAGCCAGGCTAAGTAATTAGCACCCAGGGAGCGGGGTCTGCAGATCAGGGCAAAACTGGATCTGCCAACTCTCGAGGTATCCAAATCTGCCTCTCCCCCAGAGAGACTCTCAGCGGGTGCCTCTCATCCCAGCCTTTCACCCCTTCCCAGCCCCTGGCCAGACTCTCATTCCCAGCCCTTCATCTTCTTCCTCCCATTCCCCAGCCCTTCATCTTTCTGCCAAATGAGGCAGCCCAGCCTACCCCATCAGGATGCTGATTGGAATGACTCCCGACCGCATGGCACATTGCTGTCAGCTGCCCTGACTCTCACTCCTGGGCCTGCCCCAGAGTTTGTGGTACAGATCTCAGGGATCCTGCCTCACCGCCCCTCCACCCCGCCCCAAACTGGGAAAGCAGCAGAACAAGCAGCACGGATTGCAGGTCGGGGAACCCTACCCACATGCAATTCAGCAGAACTTCTACGACCGCTCGTGAGCTGATGGGCTTGCCAAGCAGGTACGGTATTGACTGTGTTTCCCAGGCAGGCATCGCAGAAGATGCAGTTATATAAGGATTTTGGGGACAGCCAGGGCACCGTCTGCACCTCCAGCTCGGTCCCCGCCTGTCTATGGTATAATGTGGAATGTGATTCTTCATCATCCATGTCCTCCTTGGCGTAGCCCACCCCCCACAGGGCAATGTTGGCATTGACCTAGATCCACTGTCTGGCAAACTCTGGAGTGGATACTAGGGCAAACTAAGCAGCCCGTGGCTGTATCACCCCACCCCCTCCCCACCCCACACGCACAACCCATCCCAGAGATGTCAATTCCCTTTTCACTAATGAACTGGGCTCATTTCCTGCGTGTACTGTCGGAGGAATACGATCTTGGCAGGAGTCGTACATCCCCAACATTCACCCATATGGAAAGGTGCCATATGGAAAAGCGACGCAGGCGGAAAGCCACTGAGTGCAGGTCCCGGTCTCTGGCTTCCCCGACTGTCAGGAACTGGGAACACTATGGGGGTGGCGACAAGAATGCAGTTAACCGAGGGTGGGAGAACTTCACAGCAGTGTCTCCGAGGGTTGTCACCCATCCTGTTGCTTTTCTGTCCCGATTTGAACAGGAAGCTCCCATGTCCTGCAAGCCCCAAATAACTGAGACATGCCCCACGCGCCAGCAGTGAGCATAGGGGCAGTGCATCCAAGGCAGATGGCTAATGTGGTGCCACTCTCCCAGTCCCCTCTTCCCCGCAAGTAAGTCCCTGCTGGTGCTGGAAGAGAACTGAGAGGCAGACACCTTCCCTCCCTGCCCCGGGGCCCTCATGGGTTCAGAGATTCACAGACTCTAAGGCCAGACGGGACCACTAGGATCATCTAGCCCAACCTCCTGTACAAATGCTCTCTCTTGCATCCCAAAGCCTCTTTGCAGACACGGGGAGCAGGGCAGTGTCACCATTCACAAACCTCGTACAAACGGCCCACCGAATTTTTCCCAGAAGCTGGATGAAGGCAATTCTTTTAGAAAGAGATATCATCTCATTATAAAGACTCCAAGCCCGCCACCACGCCAGCGAACTGTCCCACCTTCACAGGTTTAACCCTCCTCACGGCTAGGAAACTGCATCTTAGCTCAAGGTTGAATTTGTCCAACTTCACCTTCCAGCCACTGGATCTTTTAATGCCTCTCTTTTCCACATGTAAGTAACTACCAAGTCACCTCTCAGCCTTCGCTTCAATCAGATGACTAGATCGAGTTCCTTAAGCTTCAAATCACAGTCCCTGGATCGTTTTTATGGCCTTCCTTTGAACTCTCTCCAGTATTTCCACATCCTTACTGAAGTGTGGACAGCAGAACTGGATACGGTGTTCCCGCAACAGTCTTACCAACTCTGGGAACAGAGGCAAAACCACGTTGCTACTTGACAGTCCCTTGGTTATACATCCAAGGATCACATTAGCCCCGTTAGTCCCAGCCTTGCACTGACAGTGCATGCAGAGGTGGTTAGATGACCCCAAGTCCTTTTCTGAGTCACTCCTTTCCAAGACAGACTCCCATTCTGTAGGTATAACCTGCACTGCTGGTTCCCAGGTGTATTACCTTGCATTTGCCTGTATTAAAAAGACATTTTGTTGGATTGTGACCATTTGACCGGGTGATTCAACCGTAACTTGTCCTCCTCTCTTTACTCTTCCAGTCTTTGTGTGATCTGCAAACGTTACCAGCAAAGATTTTAGTTCATTCTCCAGATTCTTGATAAAAATTATTCAAAAGCATTAGACCAAGGACTCATCTCTGGGGGACCCCACTAGAAACAGCCCAACCCATTGATCTCTCCCCATGAACCGCTACATTTTGAGATCTGTCAGTGAGCCAGTAATCCATCTAATACGTCCCGTTAACTCCAGATAATGCAAGTCGCTAAATCATGTACTACTAAATCAGATGCCTTTGAGAAACTCAGGTACACTGTATCAAAGCCATTGCCTTTATCAACCAGACCTGTCATCTTGTCAAAAAACAACAACAGGTTTGTTTGACAAGACCTACTTTCCCTGGAACCACGTTGACTGGACTTAATTATATTTTTAGCCTCTAGTTTTTAATTGCTAGAGTCCCAAATCAGCTGTTCTATTATTTTGCCCAGGATCAATGCCAAGCGAACAGATCTATAGTTCCCTGGGTTGTCCCTTTCATCCTTCGAAATGCTGGAATTACATTGGCAGTCGTTCAACCCTTTGGAATTCTCAGTTCTCCAAGATTTGATGAAAATTAACTTTTCTGGTCCAGAGAACTCCTCAGCTGGTTCCTTTAAGACGCGTAGGTATAAGTTACCCAGGAATGATGATCTGAAAATGTTTAATTTTAGCAGATGCTGCCTCACAGCCTCTTTAGTTACAGCTGGTAAACGTTCTCGTCCATCCACGTCATCATATGGGATGGCTACGTCCTCCCGCTTTGTGCCAAACAGACAGCAGATATACCTGTTGAACGTTTCTGCCTTTTCTGCATCCCTGTTTAGGATTTTTACCCTCTGCATCTAGCAAAAGGCCTAGACGTAAGAGTTCTTTGTGTTCCTAATAGATTCCCTGCTTCACATCCATTCTCATAGAGCCAGACACGGGTAGTGTCAGCGCTCCTCAACTGGAGATAGAGCCATTGTGACATGGGGCTTTCGAGCATGTCGGGGACAGTGAAAATAGAGAGGATGGTCCCACCTGACTGCTGACCAAGATTTAGTAAAGCAGTAGAGAAGCGCCAAAGAATGCAGGCCAGGTTTCACATTATTCAAAGAATATATCTGGGGGCAGGACTCACTACGACCCCATGAGTTAGGGAAGTGTCATCATCCCAATTTTACAAACGGGGAAACTGAGGCACGGAGCGGTTTAATTCCCCTGGGGCTGTTCTAACTTACACCAGGGACCAGAACAGAATGCTGGCAGGTGGTAGCGGGTCAATTTGACTCCCTGCTCCTAAGTTATGTTGGGCGCAGCTCAAAATCCAGCCCATTGCTCATTTATTAACTAATCAACATTACGGCTGTAGTTTCTTGGTTTAAAATGCTGCTGTGGATGAAAATAAAACGGTTTCCTCCTTCTCGCCTCCGACACCACGGTGTAGATCAACACCACTCGTTGAAGACAGAAACTTCGCTAAAGCCGAGGATTAAAAGAAGCATAAAAATGCACGGGCAATGCTGCAAATATTTCCACTGCAAAGCTTGAAAATTTGCTAGCACCTGGGGATAATATTAATCTCCTTCTCAGGAAAGGCCTCCATCCATATTTACCAGGCCATTCTTCACCATCACCTTCCTGGAGTAATGCTGCTACCTTTCACTGCAAAGCGGGGACACGTTCGTCACCTCCCCTGCAAAGGGCAAACGAGGTTCCGAGAGTAAAACCAGGTCGTCTGACTCCGGCCAGCATATTGACGGGGCAGTAGAGAGAGCATCAGTGCCTAACTCCGTGACTGCTAGCTGCCAGACAGGAACTCTCGCTAGGAAATGAGCTCTCCGCCTTTCAATCCTTTTGCTTATACAAACCCGGAGCTCCAAGCAGAGGGTTGCTGCTTAAATAGAATTTTTGACTGATGAACCTCCCCATATACCCAAATGGGGGTGAAGGCTGGAGCAGCAGTTGGTTAATATTTTTAGGCCCAGGTCCACGTGGTGGGAGGATCCGATGTACATTCTCAGGCAATCATCTCATACGACATAAGTCCGGCTCCCCCCAAGTCCTAGCAGCACCGACGTGATGAATCAGCGAGCAGCAGCCGTTTCTGCCGCTGGCCTGTCATTATGGGGTTTTATGATTCAGCCCCCTTCCACCACCACACACAGATGCCACCTGCTCAAGGCAGGAAACCTCCAGTGAAACCAGGCTTTCTAGGAAATTCAGGCTCCTAGATCATGAATAAATACTTGAAAGTCAAATGCATCCCCCAAGACGGAGAGCACCTGCTGCTGGCTGGCTCATGGCATCAGGAGGCAGCAGGCACTCGTGGGAATGGCGCACAGGCACAGAGCTCACAGCGGGCAAGGACTCCTGGGAGCTAAATCCTTGCAGAGGTCAGACAGAATACAGACGCTCGTGGGAGCCGGGCACTAGCAGCGGGCAGAGAGTTTGCAAGAGCCAGGTGCTAGCAGTGGGCTGTGAGACTACGGCAGCTCGTGGGAGCAGAAGCCCAGCACAGAGCTGTGCAGTAGCTCATGGGAAATAAGTTCTGGTCTGACTCGAGCTCTGCCATTGAGCGCTAATGACACACTAGCTGCCTGTGGCCAAAAGCCAACATTCTTTGCCATCCTTGTGGCACTGAGCCATAGCCACTGGGGCTAGAGGCTCTTCGTAGAGTCTCTGGGCCTATCTCATTTGCATCTTGCCTTGCTCAGGACAATATCCGCTTTCCCAGCTGCACAACTGTGCGGGGCCCGGGTGAGGGATGGTGTGGGTCAGGATGCCTTTTTCAAAGCAACTAGGGCAGCCCCTGGACTTTGCCTTGAGAAAACAGGCTGTCTGCTGCTAGGAGGAAGTTGCGTTTTAGGGATTAGAGCCAGAGGTTGGGGTGCCTGGGTTCTGTTCCCAACCCTGCTACTGACTGGCTGAAAGACCTAACGTAAGTCACCATCCTGGCTCTGTGCCTCAGTTTCCCCACCTGTAAAACAGGGGTAACGGCACTAGTTGGGAGACTTAATTCATTAATATTTGGCAAATCTCTGTGCTCCCCAGAGAAGAGGTGCTCTGTGCCGTGAATGCAGAGGGTTGGTGTAGATGACTTGCTGAAGCAAAGCCTTCTGTAATGCCCCTTTCACCAGTGCAGTCATTCCAAGAGGCTTGTCAGCCAAATCCAAAGAGAGACGCTGTGCCTATGGATTCTTGGCAACTGAGTCCGCAGGCCATCACTCCTCCGTCTCAAAACACACACACACACCCCGAGCTTTGGTTCCTGCAAAAGTGCAGGTGGAGAGTTTGGTGAGCCCTCTCTCTGCTCTTAGGAGCAGGTCTCCATGTGTGTCTACATTGCTGGGTCAGTGAGACTTGGGCTTGTGGACTCAGTGTTTCCAAGCCTATGCTAGAGCATCCACACTGGATTGGAAACCTGGGTTTGTAATGGCTGGAGCCGGGACTCCCAGCTCTGCTAACGTGTCCACGCTGCACCACGCAGACTTTCTGACTTGGCTTGCGTCCACACTGGAGCATGACCAGCCATGGACCTGAGTCACGTGGTACTCTGTCTCCGATCTACCCCTCTAGCAGCGTGCTGGGGCTGGGTCCTGAGAGCTTGCTGACCTGAGACAGACTGGTTTGTGTGTGGACGGAAGGGGGGATTGGGCTCAGACCTGAGTCAGAGCCTGGCTTTAGTGTGCAGTTTTGGGCTTTCCCCAGGGGTGTGTTCCTGTCTGAAATCTGCCAGCTCCTCACAGCTGCACTGCAAAGTGATCAGTGAAACTCCAGACTTCAGAGCAGCCCAGGCAAACCTTTGCAGCTCTGGGTTTATCTCGGCATGTTCATTTGATCCCGGCCATAACCTTTGCCAGTGCACAATGTTCTTCCCTTAAAAAACCTCTGATATTCTCTAGCTATTAGCCAGGAGACAAGTTTGCTGCACTGTATTAATAACCGTAAGGACCCTGAACCTTCTGTTTCACTTTAGCAACAACCCCGAGCGTTGCGGGGAGTGGATTAGCTAATGCTCCCTGCGGATTTCCTTTGAAATCTCCTGCACCCGTCCCACTCCCCCCCAAATCGTAGTAATTCCTGGGTCACTGTGTCTGCAGCAATAGCCGCAGGTTAAAATCAGGTCCTTTGGCTAAGAGGGCCTTCCCTTGTTAAAATGACAAACACAGAAGGCTCTGGCCGATTTCTCTGCCTGATCTCCCGCGCGAGCACTTAGCACCCATGCAGAAAAATGTTATATGCAACTATTGTGAAATAATCTTGGTCACATCTGGTCACTGCTCTGGGAATCCAGCACACTCACAAATGCTGCTCAGGGACCTTACAAACCACAGGCCTTCCATTCCCCACTGTCTGTCTCTTCATTCTGCAACTCGCTGCTGCCCTTTAAACTCCAAACAGCCAATCTAGGGGCTGGTTTCCCCCATGAATGTCTGGATAGTAATTATTTCCTTTCTAGCGCAGCACAGCCACTTAACTAAGGCCGGGATGTTGTCTGTCTTCCTCCAACATACACACAAATCCCATCCTCAGGCAAATCCACTTTGGCAAGGGAGGCAGTGTATCCTAGTGGACAGAGCACCGGACTGGTGCTCAGGAGACCTGGGGATCTATTCCTGGCTCTGACCTGTTGGGTGACCTTAGGCAAATCCCTTAATTACTCTGTGCCTTAGTTTTCCCATCTGTAAAATGGGGATAATGATACTGATCTCCTCTTGTAAAGGGTTTTGAGATCTACTGGTGAAAAGAGCTCCCAGTGTAATAGGGGCCAGATTTTCAGAGAGACTGAGCATCTCATTGACTTCCATGGCGATTTAGAAGTGCTCTGAAAATCAGGCTATTTATTTAGCTGCCTAAATATGAATGTAGGAGCCAAATTCTCCCTTGCCTTACACCTTGTGTATTCATTTACAGCAGTCGGATTTGTGGTAGGTTTTGCACCCGCTTTGCACCAGTGGCAATGCCCATACAAGAAGCAGCCCAACAGAGAATCTAGCGCCTCGTGGCCTAATTTCAGCCCTGATCCTGCGAAGATTTAAGCACGTGCTTAACTTCATATACGTGAGCAGTCCCCTTGAAGTCAGTGGGATTACTGGCATCCAGTTAAGCAGCGTGCTTACGCCTTTGCAGGATCAGGGCCTTCGTTTCTAAATGTTGGCCAATAATAATAAGAGCAGGCGTTAAGCCTGGAGGTTTGGATGCTAAGTTCCATCCCAGGGCTTTGGTTCAGCTCACTTCAGGAGCTCCGGCTGCAAAGTTGGGACTCCGACGCCCCCAGTGTTGGACCTAGTTTCTGTTTTAGTCCGAACTCTAACTGAAAAACCACCCTGGGCCCCTGATGGCAGAGACTGGGCCTCCCTCTGCGTTTGTGCAGCCCCAGCAACACAAGGCGGACTAGGGGGTCCGGGTGCTGTGGTCATACAAATATCTAATAAAACTAGCACCAGGAATTAAAACGCTGTAATTATTAACCCATTAGCACGTCTCCAGCCCGTCTTGTTACATTTTCACAGCACATAATAGACATTAATAATCCTCACACACCCTGCTGCCCACTACAGGGCAGGTCTGTAGCCATTGCAGGGGACCAGAGGCACAGGGAAGCGATGGCCAACGTTTCTAAAAGCGTGTGGTCCGTAGGAATATGCTCATTGCAAAATGCACTACCCATGTGCTTGAAGTTAAGCATGTGCTCAAGCATCTGGCTGGACTGGGGGCGGGGGAGGGCATATCCGAGTCAGAGACGTAGATTATGGACAATGGGCCCTTCTAACAATGAAAACTGTTCTCTGGCCGGATTCTCCTCTCATTTCCACCAGATCCACACCAGTGCCATTCTTGATTTAATTGGAGTCACTCCTAATTTAGGCTGGGGTAAATGTGAGAGGAACCAGACACTTCTCTCCGACATTATCAGAAGAGGGTGGACAAATGGGATCGGCCCTCCAAACCCTTCATGCAACCCTCTTATAAAATTCACAGAGCTTTGGTTAACTGTATCCTCCGGTGATCGCTCGTTCCTGGGAGTACAAAGCCCTGTGGTTATCTCCGCAGAGACCTCATCCCCCCAGAGATCTCTGGCCCAGGGGTATGGGTCGAAGCAGCGGGGAGAATTCACACAGTTGGCAGAAGCATTCAAACCCCTTGAGTTCCCACCATCCCCCTCCTTCATTGTGAGGCCACGCTGAGTCAGACAGGAGAACGCTGCACAGAGCTGTCCACCTAGCCACCCCCAACACCTCTTCCTCCTCCCCCGAGCCGAGATATTTTCAGAGCCTGTTTTGATCTCCTTTGCATGTCAGTTACACTATTTCTGAGCGTATTTATTTTTATTGTTTTCCGGTGGTGAGCTTGTCACCTTGAGCTCTCTGCTCACTCCTTTCCACTTCCTCTCACTTTCAGGCCTTTTGCTTTCCCCCTCGCCTGATTGGTCGGCTGCTTTTGTTGTAGCTGACAAAGGGAACTCTGCAGCCCCCTCCTTGTAAAGGTTCCCCACCCCCAGTGGAGACTCCTGGTAGCAGGTGGGTGGGGAGTACCTGACCTGAGGTTCTTGAGGTGCTGATTGTCAGAGGCAGGCTGAGCTGTGGGTGTCTGGTGCACTTGTTTTCAGTCTCGAGCAACCCAGCCGAGGCAAGGGCTGAGAGGGCTGAGGAGAAAGCGTGGTTGACTCAGTGAGTGTCACAATATATAGGTCAGGGGTAAGTTAAGCAGAGATGCTTTCAAGCCCTACAAACACGCTTCTTCCAAGAATTCTGTACGCTGGTGGAAAAATCCGATTCACCAATCAAATGACATAACATGGTTATAATTAGAGCTGGTCAGAAAATTGGGATGAGGGGAACAATTGGACTGTTCGGAAAAAAGGAACCCCTGAAAACGGGTTGGTTGGTGGGTTTTCAGCAATGTGTAAGGGGACGGTTGCCCCCTTACTAACACTCAGGGGGAGGGGTTTGATTGCTAGCTCCCAGCACTAAAAGGGGAGGGGTCGGTGGCAAATCAGGACCCTGAGACGGACAGTCCCCAGGAACAATGGGGAGAGGCCAATGCTCCAGATCAGCCTATTGACGGGGCGGGCAGCTAATCAGGGAGTCAGGAGGCCAGGGGGGTCCTGTCCTCCGTGTGAACTGGAATGGCCTGAGTCAGACAGAGTGGGGCCGAGCTAAGGAGAGAGCAGGGGTCCGAGCTGAGCTGCTGGGAGCAGAGCTGCAGCCCCAAAGCCGGAGCACAGCCCAGAGAGAGCAGAGCTGCCCTGGGAGCAGAGCTGCGGCCCCAGAGCCAGAGGGGCCAGACAAGCAGCCCAGGGAGCTGGAGGCGGAGCAGCAGCAGCAGCCGGGCTGAGGCCGAGTGGAGCTGGGGCTGGGGCTGGAGCCGTCCGGAGCCGGGTGCGGTGAGCAGCTGGGGAGAGCGAGGGGGACCCTGGGCAGTGGGCCCAGCGCAGAGAGACGCCTCAGCCAAGAGGCTCTGCAGGCCAGACTTGGAGGGGGATCGTAACCCTGACAGGGCAGGGGCGACACTGGGAAGAAGGGTCCTGCCACCGAGAGCCTGAGAGCGTGTGGCCACCGCCAGAGCAAGTGTCCAACCCGCAGCGTCTCTGCAGCACGGCCAGGGCCTGAGAAGGAGCCTGGGACCTACAAGGAACAGACTGAACTGCCCTGACGTTCCAGAGACGCTGGTTGTGATGTTCCCGGCCACAGAGCGGGGTGATGTGTTTCCTTTAACCTTTCCCATTTTTCCTTGTTCTTTTTTAAAATTAATTGTTAATTAAACAACTTGTATTTGCTTTAAATTGTATGGAATGATCAGTGAGTCAGGGAGGTGCCCAGTGCAGAGAGAGTACCCCGGAGTGGGGACACCCTAGCCCCTGTCCTGGGTGACCACAGCAGGGTTGGGGGTCGAGCCCCCCAGGAATCCTGGGCCCAGCCTTGTTGGGGTTACGAGGATTCTGCCAGACAGGAGAGTGGAAGGGGAGTCCTCAAGGGCAGGGAGGCCTCTGGGTAAAGGAAGTGGGAACGAGGACGCAAATCCTTTCACTAGCCAACTTCACCGGGGTAGTGCAGAAGCCAGGAAAGTTCCCCACAATAGCGGGACCATTCCCCCGCTTACAAATGGAAAACCAAAAAATTTCAGCCTCAAACTGCTGAAAAACGGGGGGAAAAAAATCTGCAGAAAACTGCTAAAAAAATTCAGCAGTTGGGTTTTTTGACAAAAAAAATCCAAAGTTTGCAAGGAAAACTGACACTTCCCACCAAAAGTTTTGTTCAGTCAATAAACCTAATTCACTACAAAAAAAAATTAAGATGGAATTTTTTGACCAGCCCTGATAAGAACAACCGCAACAACCCCCCTGAAAAACTATGGCGTTATTAAGCTGTCTGATCCTCCTCTCACGTTAGTGGTGGGATTTTCTATCCATATAACACACCCTTCCCCCTCTTCCTCCACCTCCCACTCCCAGCATGTCCCCGCTCCACCTGTGGATTCCCACCCATGGAGGGTCCTACACCAGTCCAGAAACAAGGACCAGTGCTGTGTATGTGGTGGACACTTCCTCCTGTCCGGGTAGGTATAGCTCACATGGGGATGACATGTCCATCCTTCTGCACACAAATCCAGGCAGTACAGTCGGGACCATAGCGGAAAACAGATGTTATGGTGATGAGGGTCATATAAAGGCACAGACACACAGATCAGAAGTCTGGTGAAACTCTGCGGATAGGTCTCTGTAAGTGTATTGGACATAAACACCCGGGTATGCTGCAGTCTTAGCATTAGTTTAGCGTGAATAGAAGGAAGCCTTTTTTTTTTACAGCATATGCAATTAAGCCGGCATACCTTGGCAGGGGATATTTTTGAGGCAACGACCTTAGTGAGATTCAGGGAAGAGTCGGACACGAGGATGAGAACAGCGTTTGCATTAATAGAATCATAGAATCACAGAATACCAGGGTTGGAAGGGACCTCAGGAGGGCATCTAGTCCAAGCCCCTGCTCAAAGCAGGACCAATCCCCAACTAATTCATGCTGATGCAGGGTATAAACGGCAGGTGCTCGGACTCCAAGGCATAAACCCGCTGCCAGCTGCAGGTCAGCAAGTTCTGCCCCGGTACAATGCCGCACACCTGTAGCCGTGCAACGCAGCCGCTTCAACGCACATTAATGAACGGACACGGACTCAGTACAGCGGAGCATATTTCAGTAACAATGACTCATTAATATTATACAATGAGGTGCCTTATGAGGCTTTTTAAAAACAGCATCACACCTTCCCCTTGAGCATCTGGGGTCAGCCACCGTGAGAGACGTGCTAGCAATATACGTGCACTGTTGATCTGCTCGGTCTCCTGCTCCTCCGAAGAGCTAGCAGTTTTCAGAATAAGAACAGACTTTCCTCACTTACCGTTGCAGAGCCATATGATCGCTGCAGCTCTTCCTAGCCGTTTTCCTGCATGGCCGACGCACTCCTCTCCCCACCAGCCCCGCCATATCTCTCCATTGCTCTGGAGAGGCCAGCTCCTGCCTCTGATCCGCCCGTGATCCCAGCCTGGGTCTCCACTAATTACACCGTCAAACAAGCCCCTTTGTGCTTTACTCCGGGCTGGCCCACACGCTTGGGAGGAGCTCCCCCTTGCACATCCACAAAGCTACCTCACTAGCTTCCTTAAAACTCTCCTCTGCTGTCACAACTACAGAAAACTTGACAACGGTTCGGTTACTGGTGTGCTGAGACCAGTCCTGTCTTACTGTTTCCTTCGACTCCCTCCGAGGTCTGTCTGTCCCCATCGGGTCTCTTACAGCTTAGACTGTCAGCTCTGTGGGGCAGGGACCATCATGGGCGGTGGGTGAACAGCCCGCTGGCCCTGCCCCTTCTGCCCAAGCCCAGAGGGCTCCCCACTCTGTGGACGGAGGAGCCCCGGCCGGCCAGCCCGCCCGCCCGCGCCACCCTGCGCTACCAGCCAGCCCACCCAAGCCACGCCAGCCGGCCCCAGCACCAGACCAAGCACTGGGCCCACCCAAGATGCTGGCCCCAGTGTCTCCACGGGCCACTCTGAGCCCCGCAGGCCACTGGCTGGAGGAGAGCCCCTGCCGGCTTCACGGGAGGGAGGTTGGGCCTGGGGACAGAACATAGGCGAGGCCGCAGCCTGGTTCAGGGGAGACTTAGCTTGCCATCTGCCATCATGAGGACCATCTGTTTGCTCTGTGTTTGTACAGCACCTAGCACACTGGGGTCCTGGCCCATAACGAGGGCTTGCAGGTGCTAAGGTAATACAAATCATTAACAAGCCTAGTGATAATAATTGGCAGAGGTGTGTGTGGAGAGAAGGCGGCTGGTACAGCCGGAGGAGCTGAAGTTCAGGAGTGAGGAGCACTGGCAGAGCTATGCTGAGAGACTCACACTGGAAAAATAGGTGCCGGTAGCATGGTGTGGAGGAAGTTTGCTCACACTTCCTATGGGCCCAGGTGACATAACGAGGCTCTCACTTCTCCAAAGCACTCAATTCCCGCTTGCAGGGAAAGAGATTTCAGGAAATTTCCGCTCCTCTTGACATCACCGCTGAATTTTCTAGTAAAAGCGTCTGCCAGCCTCCCACAGCCCAGTTCCCGTTTTTTTTATACAGCTACGATTCAAGCTGAGTTGGCACCGTTGCTCAAGTCTGGCAGGTGCTCGATGACATATGTTCTGTGATAAATGTTTATTACATAAGTTCATTCAGGCTAACATGGCTTTTGAGGTATATTCAGCTTTCATTATATGATTTGCCTTCAAAGCTGGTAGCCTAGATTATGTCTTTGTGTGTGTGTGTGTGTGTGTGTGTGTGTGTGTGTGTGTGTGTGTAACAGTGTTTGTTTTTTCTTCGCTGCATTTGGCTAACACTTGATTGGTTCATCCAGCTGGTTAATGATGCATTTACTCCGGCGGAGGGGGGAAAAGAGTAATTATGACTTAAGCTCATTCAAGCTCATTATTTTAATCATGGTATGTTGCATTTGATGGAAAAACATCTCAAGGTATTAAACCCATTATATCTTCTAGGTTGACATCACTTATAAACAAAGGGGTTGATTCTGATCTCACATGCACCAGTCTGACACCAGCGTTACTCCATTGACACTGGTGGCGTCTCTTGTGGTTTTGATCTGAATTACACTGGGTTTACACAGAAGTCACTCCACTGACTTTGCTGGAGTCACTCCTGATTTACATTTGGGTGAAATCGGAATCAGGCCTCATACTGCAGGAGATCTCGAGTCAGTCTGATACACAGCTCAGCACAATTCAGATGGCTCTGAAGAATCATTATCCTACGTTTGTCTTTTTTATGAAGTTCAATCACTTTTCAGTTGGTTTCTTTAACTCCAAAGACAAAATTGGGACTTTAATATGGAGATATCCCTACTGCATAGAATGGGAAGGGACCTCAAAAGGTCATTGAGTCCAGTCCCCTGCCTCCACAGCAGGACCAAGTACCATCCCTGACAGATTTTTGCCCCAGATCCCTAAATGGCCCCCTCAAGGATTAAACTCACAACTCTGGGTTTAGCCGGCCAATGCTCAAACCACTAGCGTGAACCTGACCATATTCAAGTCAATGGGTATTTTGTTATTGATTGGGGACCAGGATTTCACCCTGAAGCTTATTAGACAGCCCAAGGAAAGGCTAAAGCATTCTCTGCTTTGCGTTGGCAGAGCGGGGCATGGCAGGGCACAGATCTGTCTCAGTAATTTTCATAAAGGTGATAAGACTTTGGATCCATCTAATCTCCTCCGGAGGAGCCTGCCCTCAACTGGGACAGGGCTAGCATTGAAAGGGTTTAGCAACCCCCACTCCCCCCGAGATTCCCCGAAGGAAAGCATCAGCGGGATCCCACGCAGCGAGGGCAGGACCGGCGTGATCGCAGAGTCACCAGAATACACTGGCCCTGCGGGCTGACAGGACGAGCCAGCTCCAGTGAGGATTTCACAGCGTGCACTGAGGGGGAAAGCAGTCTGTGTACTTTACACTTGATCAGTTAACGCTAGGGCCAGTGGAAACAATAATACATTTCTAGACAACACATGTGCCTTCTCTGGCAAATGCTGAAGCAAACACACTGGTAACTGGCTGTTGCCGAGTGGCTGCAGTGTGCTGGGGCCGTGACCCTGTGCATTAGACTGTTCGCTTAGTCTCTGAAGGCTCTTAATGAGAAACCGACGGAGCTCTGAAGACGCGGCCGATCGGCAGATGGGAGGGCTTTACAGTTAAAGCACAGCGCTGGGGTATGACATGCGGTTACAGTCATAGTGTATGGCTGGTTGAGGCCAGGGTGGGTTTGCCACTACAGCTGCACAGGATAGCACGTCAACCATTCAGTGAATGTTGCCCGTTTTAGCAAGGCGTGCAGACGTTATGCAAAGACTTTGGGGCTCAACCTGCCTGAGCAGCAAACCTCAGAACGCAGTATTACCCGGCGGTCCCCGGCGGTCCCAGGGCGCCTTGGAACAGGCTCGCGACAGGAGAAGCTTAGAGGAAATCATCCCAGCTGTATTGGGGGTCTGAAACAGAGGGCAGCGCTGATCAGACAGCTCTGGGCGAGCTCCGCAGTGGGCTGGTTGCACACCTCCATCAGGTGCCCTGAGCCTAGTTCGACTCGAGCCTTAGGAGCCGGCTGGAAGCTGGGGTAGGGACCTGGGAGTGCTGCTCTTGTCTGCTGATTTGGTGGTCCCAGACACTTACACTGTAGGGAGGGAATGGGGCCAGAGACATAGCTGCTTTGCATTACAGGGGATTGAACAAGAGCCCGGTAATTAATACACCAACGGGCTGGGAAGGGTTTTGTTTTGCTTAGCCTGGGTCTCCTATGAACCTTCTGACCCTAACCCCGCCATAGCAGGCCTCCGGTCTCCACTGAAGTGAGAAGCACAGGTGATGACACTTCGGGTACGTCTACACTGCAATCAAACACCCATGGCTGGCCCAGGTCCGCTGACACAGGCTCAGGGGCTCGGACTGAGGGGCTATAAAATTGCAGCCTAGACATCTGGGCTGCAGCCCAAGCCCGATGAGCCTGCATCAGCTGACCCAGTCCAGCCACGGGTGTTTGATTGCTGCGTAGACAGACCCTTACTTAGACTGTTCGATCGCTGCAGCAGGGGCCGTCTTTCTGTCAGGTGTGTGCAGCGCCGAGCACAATGTGCCCGGGAGTAGGACCTGTCTAGGTTCGACTGCAGTATCAATAACCAGTAATACTCATTGGTCACCCAGTTTAGCCAATTAACAATCAAGAACCTTCAGTCAGCCAGATGGCTGGGACCCAGATCCAATAAGAATTAGCCCTGTTGGGGGTGTGATTGAAACGTCTCATGTCGTCCTTTGCAGGGATGGTAAAGATGGTGTAGCTCTATCGACATTGATGGGGTTCTGCCACTTGACACCAGCTGTGCATCTGGTCCAGACCCTTTGATGGCACCTTTGACTAACCTGATCTCCCCGGGCATAAAAATGCCCACGATTCTGCCGTCTTGTATTTCAAAGGGGAGATGGGCACCAGGCTCAGGAGGGCATTAGACAGCCCTTTCTGTGGAAGGTGTAATGTTCTGCCATAAATCAGCGGAGTGCAGCGTTCGTCCCGGCGGAACAGCCTGGTGGTGACCCCAGGCTTGGCAAAGGAGCCAGATGCTGAAATTAGAGCCCGGAACTCTCGTCAAAGAATCAATCGGCCGGACGATGTGATCACTGTCATCAATCAGCCCGTCACCTAGGCCTCAGACAGCAGAGGGCCCCCTCCAATTCCAGGCCATTTAGAGCAGCATGAATCCTATTTCTGGGTAAACTATTTGGGCCACTCCAGAGAGGACCAGGGGAAGCAAGAGAGGGAGAGAGGAATCGCTAGGAATGGATGAACCTTGGAGACTAGTGGGTTCCCGAGTCTATCGGGCTACTCTTTGGGTTTGTGAGCCGTCCCTGAGGGCCCAAGCCTGTTAAAACCTGTCAACTAAAAGCGGGGGGGGGGGTGTCTTTTCCCAGAGGGGGCGGGATTCCAGTTTTCTAATGAAAGGGCAGCCCGTGCGCTGTCGGAGGTATAAAAGAACTCCCTTGACCTCACACACCAAAAGTGGGTGTCCCATCTTTGGTAGAGAGACTATGGGCAAGATTTTCAAAGGTGACTCATAATTGTGGGTGCCTCCATTTTGGGGTGTCCAAATTGAGACTCCTGAAAGCCGCTTGGTTTTCAGAAAGTGTTGAGCCTCCCCACTCCCCCCACCTCTGAAATTCACATCCCTTTAAGGCACCTTCAGCTGGGCACCCCAACAACCGCAGCACCCAAAACCTCTAGTTGCTTTTGAAAATGTCAGACTGTTTATTTTTCACTCCCTCCCCTCTCTGTCTTTCAGGACCACTCTCCACTCCCTCTGTCCCCCCGGTTTTTTGCTGGGTTTTTCTTTCTCTCACACGCCTGTCTTCTACAATCTCCCCTAGGCAGAACTCCAGGCACCCAGCATTCAGGTTCAAAACCCTCATGTGTACATAGATTACGTATTAGGTGAAACGAGTGTGCCCATCTCTACTCATGATCATCTGTTGACGTGCCAAATGAAGACAGGATACTGCACCAGCTCTATCCAAAAGGCAGGCCTGCTGTGATGGAGTCCGGTGCTAGAGGGACTTCTCAGGTTAGGGGAGGATCCATAGATGCGCAAATCTGGGCCCATGAACCCCTAATATTTGCCTCTAAGGAGCAATGGAGGACCACGGAGAGGAAAACAGGGTCGCATTGGCAGGTTCCCCTTTTAACAACTTGCAAGTCGTGATCAGATAGCAAACTTTGGATCTGAATTTCAGGCGGTGCGGTGCCTGTCTTGTGCATAACTCCCCACCCAATGCCATCAAACATCCTAAAGATCTAGATCCAGATAACTTCTCCACTGGTCCGTTTTTCCCACCTCATATGTGCTGAGTGACAGCAGTAGGCAACAAAGGCACCTTTTTGTGTTATCAGAGCATCCTTCTGTCACATGAGTACGGATGGTCATGCTTCCTCTGTCTTTAACCATGTTTGGGGAGAAATACTTTGGCCAAGGAAGGACCATCTGTGGAGAGAGCTCAGACGTGGGAAAGTGTCTTGGCTGGATAAGCTACATGGAAAAAATTGTTCGGTGAATCCATGGCTCCAACCTATGGACATAACGAGTCCTGGTTCATGGCCATACAGCTAAGGTGGGGGATATGCGCACCATGCCCTCTGAAGATCATTGCAGTGGGTGGGCTTCCCTCTCCTTCCTCCCTGCTCTGTTCAAAAGAAACCAGACCAAGAGGCCCTTCCTTGTTTCAGCGAGCGAGAACCAGCAGCAGATGGTCCCTCCTGTGCCCAGATCGTTCCAGCCAAAACAAATCTACGGCCCCCAGCTGAAGAGACGGGTACAGGAATAGAACAGGAGAGGGACTCAGATCCAGTGACTCAGGCGGGGACGGAGGGGGATGGGAGTGAGAGGCTGAGGCTGGCACAAGGGCCTCAGACCAATTACGGTGATTATTGCTATTATCCTAATGAGGGCCCAGGGGCACCAACGACTCTTGCTTCTGTTCCTGCTCTCTCCCTTGCGTGGGGTAACTCTAAGCTGTCCCTTCTGTAGCTCGGTCTGCTCGCTGGGTGGTAAATACCGGGCAAAACACTTGTGTGCCAGATATCAGATCTGTTCAGCTGTTTGCATGCCACGGCTGAGCAGTTGGCAGAAAATGCCACATGCCACTTAGCCCTAGCTCAGGATCACCCAAGGAGGCTGCCCGGGCATGGGTGGGGGACGAGTGGGAATTCCAGAGAGAATCACCAGCCCTCGGCGTCTTTCTTCCCACCTGCCCCAGCTCACCTCTTTCCTTCTCCTGGTGCCTGTGAAGTTGTTTCCCCTGCTCCATGGTGGTTGGTGATGACTCAACACTTTGCCCTACCCCAGAGAGTCAGATTTGGAGTAACAGACTCAGTGGCTCACTCGCGTCAGAGCCAGGTGTTTATGGGTATTCTGTGTTTGTGGCACTCACAGATGCGGTGGCAGGGGAGACATGCTTCCGATCCCCTCTGTCCCTTCCTGTTTTCCTCTGACCCCCCACGCAAGGATTTTGCAAAACTCTTGCAGCACTTCCAGGAGAGTTCTCGCTGGAGAAACTAGAGCATTGGGTAAACTCACGGATGAAACACCAGGGATTGGCAGAGCAGGTTGTCCCAGATACAGGCTCTGGGTTAATTCTGCACTAGACGCTGGCTACTTTGCACTGCACAGGCCGGGCAAAGAGGCTGGACTCTGACAGGCTTATAAGTGGAGAGTTTCCCTGACTGGCTCATCAGCAGAAAATTCCCCTAGTGGAGGGGAATCCCTGGTGGTAGAAAGCGGGCTCCAGTGCCACTCGGTGTAGAGGCATAGTGAGGGCGGGCACAGAGGTGGCTGGGCTCTGTTCCACTTCACCGATCCTTCACTGGCATACGGTCCCCTAAGGGCCAGAGGCCAGTGTTTAGGAGTAGCCCCATGGCTTCTCCAAGCTGGGGTCAGCTCCTAGACAACTGTCCCACCCCTGTACCAAGAATAACTTGGACGCAAGAGAGATCTGAAGCCTTTGATTTTTGCTCTCGCTGGCTAGCTGTGACACATTAAACAAACATTGATTGTATACATCTCTAATCCTCAGAGAAGACCTTGTTAGCAGGGAAAGTTCAGGCACAGCAGTGGGATATTAATATAGTAACTCTGGGTTGGATTTTCAAAAGAGCCTAAGTCTACGTCCCCCTTTGGAGCTGGGGTGTGTCGAGTTAGCGCACTAAAGATAGTAGGGTAGTCGCAGTGGAGAGCAGCGGCACGGGCCGGGTGCCCCGAGTGCAACCCACCAGACTTGGGGGTACCTGCTCAGAGGACACCTGTGCTGCTGGTGCTAGCATGTTAGCTCAATGAGAGCTAGCAGAAGTATGTCTACACAAGCTGGGACTCACACCCTTCGCCTGTAGTGTAGACGTAGTGCAAGTGACTTAGACACGTTAGTAGAGTATCACATAGGGCACGTCTACACTACAAAATTAAGTCGACCTAACTTACATCGGCCTACAGCCACTGCAGCAGTTCCATCACTTGTGCGTATCTTCACTTTGCTCCGTGTGTCGGCGGTGCACGTCCTTGTGAGGAGCGCTTGCACCAATTGTTCTGTCAGCACGGGGCACTGTGGGACAGCTTCTGAGGGCCAGCAATAGTCGAGGTAAGCAAGGCAGCGTCTACACTGACCCGGCGTCGACCTAACTATATCGACATTGACTCTACGCCGTTCGTGAAGGTGAAGTTATGACGTTGGAGTAGCGGGCAAGTTACGTCAGCAGGAGCGAAATTTTAGTGTAGACACTTAGACCGTTAGATTGATGTAAACTGCCTTGCGTCAACCTAACTCTAGTGTAGACCAGGGCTTAATCTCATTGATTTTCATTGAGACCGATGCTCCTAAATGACTCATGCTGTCTTCCTAGGTGAGTCCTTTGTATCCCATGTTTTAAGACCAGTGGAGTCAATGGCACTGCTTGTGGTCCCGGCCCCAAAGAGCTTACAATCTAAGTATACAATACAATAACACATGGAAACAAACAAACCGACGGGGGAACAATGAGACAGTATTGGTCAGCATGATGGGCGGTGGCTTTATGGGAAAGAAGGGTGGTCTTTGAAGTCATGGCAATCAGATGGGAATCCGGAGATCTAGAAGATGGGAATCTATTCCAGACTCTGCCATAAACTTCCTGTATGTCTCTGGGTAAAGCCACTTAGCTGCAATAATGCTTCAAGTTCTACAGCTTGTCAAATGGGAATGGTGTTACCTAGGTGTGTCCTCTAGATTAATAACTCATTGATTTAGGCACAGCAGATCGATATCAGAGATTCATAGACTTTATGGCCAGAAGGGATCGTTAGATCACCCAGTCTGACCTCCGAGACAACGCAGGCCATTAACTTTCACCCAGTTACCTCTCTACTGAACCCAATAACATATGCTGGACTAAAGCATCCCCTCCAGAAAGGCTGGATTTGAAGACCTGAAGAGATGGAGAATCCACCACTTCCTTTGGTGGTTTTCTCCAGTGGTTCATCACCTTCATTGTTAAACAATCAGGGCCGGCTCTAGACACCAGCGTTCCAAGCATGTGCTTGGGGCGGCACTTTTCAAGGGGCGGCACTCCGCTTTTTTTGTTGTTGTTGTTGCTTCGGCAGTGGCAAAAAACCTGGAGCCGGCCCTAGTCAGGCTTCATCTTCCTCTTGTTCTGCCATTCTCCTCCTGTGGTACCTGGTGTTTTCTCACC